>NC_068914.1:130667829-130970906 GCF_023091745.1 Budorcas taxicolor | reverse complement strand
GTGTAATTCTTAGCCCCTGCTAGCGAAGCTACCTTTTCTGGACTCTCTGCCCAGCATCAGTGGCTCAGGAGAAGCCATATGGGATCAAAGCTCTGGGCCTAGAGTAGAGTCAACTGTGTTTACTGGGCTGTGGCTCCACCTGGTAGCTCTGTGGTGTTTTGCTAAAATGCTTTGTGAGAGTATTTACAGAACAGAGGGACTGGCAGTATCACTCCTCTCAAACTTCTGCCTAAAGGTCAGATCTAATATTTAAATATTAGGATCAGTTGTGATTCTAGGGTAGACATCCACAAATGAAACATTTTCTGCCCTCCATCCCAACCCCATCTTTAAAACTTAGAAGAGTGGGACATTCTAAACTCTTAATAAAAGAGAAAATGGTGCCTCAGAATCCTTCCTTGCCCTCCTGTCCCTGCAGGCACATGGTCACATGAGAATTGTTCATGGTTTCACAGGTCCATTTTCTACTCAGTTTATGAAACTTCAAATAAATACAGAGTTTTTAATCAGGCAAATGTGGTTTTATACTATTCTGTGTAAGATAATAAAGGCTTTATACCAACACATAAGAAACATGTTTCACTCTACCTAGTGTATTTGTACAATAGATACAGTTACAAATCCATGAACACATAGCTCATAGTTTTTCAAATCAAGAGAAAAGATGTCACCAGTTACTTACTATCATATGTGAACATCTTATTATTTGGCATGCAGCAAGTCATCAGAGCTAGAGCACCTTCTCAGTCAAGAACTGGATGTCTTACAACTTTTTTAGTATAAAATTAATTCCAACCTGACTTACACTAATTTTGTGGTAGTTCTTGGTTGTGTGTTATTAATCATGTGTGACTCCTTGTGACCCCATGTACTGTAGCATGCCAGGCTCCTCTGTCTGTGGAATTTTCCAGACAAGAATACTGGAGTGGGTTGCCATTTCCTACTTTAGGGGATTATTCCTGACCCAGCTTTCAAATCCAAATCTCTTGCATCTCCTGCACTGGCAAACAGATTCTTTACCAATTGAGGCACCTGGTAAGGTACACTAATATTGCTCATTAATTGCATCTTAATCAATATTAAAAAGAAGTCCTTTTCATTATAGGGGACTGGAATGCAAAAGTAGAAAGTCAAGAAACACCTGGAGTAACAGGCAAATTTGGCCTTGGAATGCAGAATGAAGCAGGGCAAAGACTAATAGAGTTTTGCCAAGAAAATGCACTGGTCATAGCAAACACCCTCTTCCAACAACACAAGAGAAGACTCTACACATGGACATCACCAGATGGTCAACACCGAAACCAGATTGATTATATTCTATGCAGCCAAGATGGAGAAGCTCTATACAGTCAACAAAAACAAGACTGGGAGCTGACTGTGGCTCAGATCATGAACTCCTTATTGCCAAATTCAGACTTAAATTGAAGAAAGTAGGGAAAACCGCTAGACCATTCAGGTATGACCTCAATCAAATCCCTTATGATTATACAGTGGGAGTGAGAAATAGATTTAAGGGTCTAGATCTGATAGATAGAGTGCCTGATGAACTATGGAATGAGGTTCGTGACATTGCACAGGAGACAGGGATCAAGATCATCCCCATGGAAAAGAAATGCAAAAAAGCAAAATGGCTGTCTGGGGAGGCCTTACAAATAGCTGTGAAGAGAAGAGAGGCAAAAAGCAAAGGAGAAAAGGAAAGATATAGGCATCTAAATGCAGAGTTCCAAAGAATAGCAAGAAGAGATAAGAAGCCTTCTTCAGTGATCAATGCAAAGAAATAGAGGAAAACAACAGAATGGGAAAGACTAGAGATCTCTTCAAGAAAACTAGAGATACCAAGGGAACATTTCATGCAAAGATGGGCTCGATAAAGGACAGAAATGGTCTGGACCTGACAGAAGCAGAAGATATTAAGAAGAGGTGGCAAGAATACACGGAAGAACTGTTCAAAAAAGATCTTCACGACCCAGATAATCATGATGATGTGATCACTCATCTAGAGCCAGACATCTTGGAATGTGAAGTCAAGTGGGCCTTAGAAAGCATCACTATGAACAAAGCTAGTGGAGGTGATGGAATTCCAGTTGAGCTGTTTCAAATCCTGAAAGATGATGCTGTGAAAGTGCTCCACTCAATATGCCAGCAAATTTGGAAAACTCAGCAGTGGCCACAGGACTGGAAAAGGTCAGTTTTCATTCCAATTCCAAAGAAAGGCAATGCCAAAGAATGCTCAAACTACCGCACAATTGCACTCATCTCACATGCTAGTAAAGTAATGCTCAAAATTCTCCAAGCCAGGCTTCAGCAATACGTGAACTGTGAACTCCCTGATGTTCAAGCTTGTTTTAGGAAAGGCAGAGGGACCAGAGATCAAATTGCCAATATCCGCTGGATCATGGAAAAAGCGAGAGAGTTCCAGAAAAACATCTACTTCTGCTTTACTGACTATGCCAAAACCTTTGACTGTGTGGATCATAATAAACTGTGGAAAATTCTGGAAGAGATGGGAATACCAGACCACCTAACCTGCCTCTTGAGAAATCTGTATGCAGGTCAGGAAGCAGCAGTTAGAACTGGACATGGAACAACAGACTGGTTCCAAATAGGAAAAGGAGTACATCAAGGCTGTATATTGTCACCGTGCTTATTTAACTTATATGCAGAGTACATCATGAGAAACGCGGACTGGAAGAAACACAAGCTGGAATCTGATTGCTGGGAGAAATATCAATAACCTCAGATATGCAGATGATACCACCCTTATGGCAGAAAGTGAAGAGGAACTAAAAAGCCTCTTGATGAAAGTGAAAGAGGAGAGTGAAAAAGTTGGCTTAAAGCTCAACATTCAGAAAACGAAGAATATGGCATCCGGTCCCATCACTTCATGGAAAATAGATGGGGGAACAGTGGAAATGGTGTCAGACTTTATTTTTGGGGGCTCCAGAATCACTGCAGATGGTGATTGCAGCCATGAAATTAAAAGACGCTTACTCCTTGGAAGAAAAGTTATGAGCAATCTAGATAGCATATTCAAAAGCAGAGACATTACTTTGCTGACTAAGGTCCGTCTAGTCAAGGCTATGGTTTTTCCTGTGGTCATGTTTGGATGTGAGGGTTGGACTGTGAAGAAGGCTGAGCACCGAAGAATTGATGCATTTTAACTGTGGTGTTGGAGAAGACTCTTTAGAGTCCGTTGGACTGCAAGGAGAACCAACCAGTCCATTCTGAAGGAGATCAACCCTGGGATTTCTTTGGAAGGAATGATGCTAAAGCTGAAACTCCAGTACTTTGGCCAGCTCATGAGAAGAGTTGACTCATTGGAAAAATCTCTGATGCTGGGAGGGATTGGGGGCAGGAGGAGAAGGGGACGACTGAGGACGAGATGGCTGAATGGCATCACGGACTCGATGGATGTGAGTCTGAGTGAACTCTGGGAGTTGGTGATGAACAGGGAGGCCTGGCGTGCTGCGATTCATGGGGTCGCAAAGAGTCGGAAACGACTGAGCGACTGAATTAGAACTAGAATCAATATTAAGCAGATTAAACCCTCTAACTTTCAAATAGAAAAGTTATCTGACAATGGATGATTATATCAGACATTGAAAATAACTGGGGGCTTTTCCTAGCCAGCATGAAACCTGAGGTTTAGAGTTGGATCAGATCCTGACAGTTGTCTTTCCATGCTTTCAGGAGGTCCCAGGGAAGATGGCACACATAGATATGTGGTACAGGTCATTCTGAGATACCCAGTGGAAACTAACACCTATCTACTCACCAGATTCAACAGAAGAAGCAATAAAACTGTTTAGGGCTAAGGTCCAATGTCTGTTTTCTGATTCTTTAGCTGATTATTCCTTTCTTCCAAAATTTTGAGATTAAGTCATTCAAGAAGATGGATATGCCTAAATTAATGAAGAAATTGAGAATGTGGAATATTCTCAAGAAAACAGAATATTTAAGTCATTGTGGTTAGAGTAAAAATATGGTATTGTAGAAGGTAACATTTGTAGAGGAAGTTTCTGAAACCCGATGAAATTTTAAACTTTCACCCAAATCAGCTGTCTTAGGTTGGGATAAAAAACTCAAATGCCTTTGAAGCCAGGCAAGTGTTAAGAATGAATGAAACCTACTAGATGTCAAGTAATAGGAAGTGGTGGAGACCGTGGAGGAATAGGCAATGCAAGAGATACAAGAGATGCAGGTTCAGTCCTTGGGTTGGGAAGATTCCCTGGAGAGGAAAATGGCAACCCAGTCCAGTATTCTTGCCTAGAAAATTCTGTGGACAGAGGAGCCTGGTGGGCTACAGTGCATGTGTTGCAGAGTTGGACACGACTGAGTGAGCATGGTATTGCATGGTCTGTGGAGACAGATGGACATGCCCTTCTCCTGGGGATCCTCCCCACTCAAGGACTGAACCCGTGTCTCTTATGTCTCCTGCCTTGACAGGCAGATTCTTTACCATGAGCTCTACCTGGGAGCCCCCTTTTCTTCCCTATTCCTGGTCAATGTCCAACTCAAATGTGTCCTGCTCTTTTCAGTTTTCTCTGATTCACTCATTCCAGGGCAGTTTAATTGTTTTTTATTCCTATTAATGAAACATATACCTTCAATAGGGAAGTTAAGACTTTGGAGGATATGAATTTGCTTTCTCTGTTTTCTCAGATAAGCAGTTAGCACAGTGAAGGCAGTGACTGATAAATCCTCAACTCTTACAGTTGCAGGTGCAGTTTACTTATTGACTCAAATTTAACACAATGCTGTATTACAACAAAATGAAGGTGTCATGCACTTATTCCAACTGATGGATTCCCAAAAGTTTCTTTAAAGTACAAAGTAGAGGACTTCCCTTGTGGTCCAGTGGTAAGGAGTCCACCTGCCAGTGCGGGGGTGGGGGTGGAGGCGGAGGCAGGGGTTCAATCCCTGGCCTGCGAAGATTCCACATGCTGTAGGGCACCTTAGTCTGTCCATCACAACTACCGAGCCTGCTCTAGAGCCCTTGAATCGCAACTACTGAAGCCCCTGCGCCCTAGAGCTCGTGCTCCACGATGAGAGAAGCCGCCGCAATGAGAAGCCCGCGCACCGCAACTAAAGAGTAGCCCCTGGTCCCCACAAACCCTGAGGAAGCAACCTCAGAGGAACCCTGAGCAGCAACAAAAACCCAGCACAGCCAAAAATAAATAAAGAAATGACTAAAAAAACCCCAAATGAATGGTATGCAGTTTAAAAATACAACGTATATACATTAAATTATACTTTTTCCACTGGGAGAGTTATCTAAAACATTTTTTTATTAGAAGAATGCCTTTGAAACGCCCAGGGCTGGTCATGGGCATAATGATATAGATACCTGTCTACACCTTGTGATTTGAGCACACAATAGGCCTTCCAGTTTTTTGGCTCTGTCTAAAATAGTGCCTAGTGGTCTTCATTGATCCTTAAGGCTTCACTGTCCTTTGGGGTAGCCACTAGCTCCTAGAGGGCAACTTAAATTTAAATTAGCAAAAATTAAATTTAAAATTTAGCTCCTCAGTCACATAGCCACATTTCAGGAGTTCAGTAGCCACATGTAGCTAGTGGTGCTTATACTGACAGCACAGATATAAAACAATTCTACCATGGCTAAAAGTTCTGTTGGAATGTGTTACCTTAGTGATTGTATCAAAAAATGAGCATTGTAATTAGGGGAAAAAGCACTTTGTCTTCTAAGAAAGATGATGAATTAGCTGGAATACTCCCAGGTAATAACAGTCTATATCAGTCGGCAGACTACAGCCCTTGGTTCAAATCTGGCCATCAGCCTGTTTTTATTAATAAAGTTTTATTGGAACCCAATAGAGCTGTTTATTTACTTATTATCTGTGACTGCTTCTGTGCTATGATGAGAGTTGAGTAATTGAGATGGATACCATATGGCTGTGAGCCTGAAATATCTTGCCCCTTGCGGGAAAAGTTTACTGCCCCTTGTCTATATGATTCTGTGCCCATTTTGCCACTGAGGAAAAAGAAGAGGCTGGGAATAAAGGCTATTTTTTTTTTTTTTTAGAGGAAGAAAAAACATTAGGAAAGTGCCATAAGCAGTGATGTTAAGGAACTAAAGAACAAACATTTCTAATATATGCTTTGATTTGACTGGCCTGGAAATACTGATAATTACTTCTTAACATCGGAGGAGGTGAAATAACATGGATGATAATTTAGGAAACTTTATTTTTAATAAATCTTATTGGAGTGTAGTTGATTTACAATGTGTTAGTTTCAGGCGTACACTAAAGTGATTCAGTTATAAATATGCATAGATTCATTCTTTTTCAGATTCTTTTCTCATATAGGTTATCACAGAATATCGAGTAAAGTTCCTAGTGCTATACAGTAGATCTTTGTTGGTTATCTGTCTTATATATCGTAGTGTGTGTATGTCATTCTCAAGATAATTTAGGAAACTTTAAAAAATTTTCCAACTTCATTGAGGGATGTGGTGGTTTAGTTGCTAAGTTGTGTCTAACTCTTGTGGCCCCATGGACTGTAGCCTGCCAGGCTTCTCATCAGAGAATCAGTCAACTTCAGCTTCTTGGCATCAGTGGTTGGATCATAGAGTTGGATTACTGTGATGTTGAACAGTTTGTCTTGGAAACGAACCTAGATCACTCTGTCATTTCTGAGGCTGCACTCAAGAACTGAATTTTGGACTCTCTTGTTGACTGTGAGGGATACTGAGTTCTTGTAAGGGGTTCTTGTTCACAGTAATAGGTATAATGGTCATCTGAATTAAACTCATCCATTCTGGTTCATTTTAGTTCACTGATTCCTAAGATGTCAAGGTTCATGCTTGCCATCTCCTGCTTGACCATGTCCAATTTCATGGACCTAACATTCTAGATTCCTTTGCAATATTTTTCTTTACAGCATCGGACTTTACTTTCGCCACTAGACACATCCACAATTGAGTGCCATTTCCACTTTGGCCTAACCACTTCATTTTTTTCTGGAGCTATTAGTAATTTCCCTTGCTCTTCCTCAGTAGCATGTTGGACACCTTGCTATCTGGAGGGGCTCATCTTCTGATATTATATCTTTTTGTCATTTTTTACTGTTCATAGGGTTCTTGAGGCAATAATACTGGAGTAGTTTGCCATTTCCTCTGCCAGTGGACCACATTTTGTCAGAACTCTTCACTGAGACCTGCCTGTCTTGGGTGGTCCTGCATGGCTTGGCTCATAGCTTCATTGAGTTACACAAGCTATTTCACCACAACAAGGTTGTGACTCATGAAAAGGAAATGATACCATACAGCATTTCAAATTTTCTTTAAATTACTGTGTAACACTGAGCACCATATTTAATTTCTCTGAACAAGTCATTTAAAGTCTTTGGGAAATTCTGGGATTAAAAATATCTGTTAGGAGCATGAACAAATCATCTTTAAAATGAGAAATTTAAACAAAATGATCTCCAAGATATCTTCCAGTGCAAAGATTTACCTTTGTTGGCATTTTTAAAAAGAAAAATATGTCTGTATAGACATTAGTTCTTGCTCTCTGAGGAAAGTCTGGGCAGTGCACATCTCGACAGGCATGCATAGGGGTGCACACAGCGAATCACTGAAAACTCACCCATCCAAGATGCAGTAGTATTTACATGGCACATCGTTGTGTCTGGGTACATTTGGGAGTCAGGGAACGAGGGCAGTTGGGAATTTCCACATTTAGATTTCATAGAGTCAGGGTGACGCTCTGAACTCTTCCTGTGCTTAGTCACTAAGTTGTGTCTGACTCTTTGTGACCCCATGGACTGTAGCCCACCAGGCTCCTCTGTCCATGGAATCTTCCAGGCAAGAATATTGGAGTGGGGTACCTCCTCTAGGTCATCTTCCTAACTCAGGGATCCAGCCTGCATCTCTTTCGTCTCCTTCATGGCAGGCAGATTCTTTATCACTAGCGCCACCTTGAACTCTTCCTAAGCAACTTGAAAACAATCTGGATGGTTACTGAGTGTGTTGCTCCCTGTCTGAGAGCCTGCAGTGGTTTCTGAGTGCAAACTGAAGCAGGAGATGACATCCCTGTCCTTGAAGCAGGAGTTTTGGCAGAGTCTTTGGCTTGAAACAACATGTGATAACCAAACACGGGGCCCAATCCCGCATCTTCCCAGTCATTTCCCTCTATTTCACAATTAGTGAGAATGTGGAAAGAGATAACGTCTTTTGTGATTGAGCTTCAGAAATTCTCTTGAGAGACTTTGTAGTCTGTGAACAAGATCATGTCAGGCTTGGAAATAAACATGAGTTCAGGGAAATTTGCATTTCTTTTTAAATAGTGGCTTGGGGGCAAAAATAAAGATCCTTATTCTCAAGGATCACAATTTTGACACCATACATCATAGCAAAATAACTGTAATTTAAGACAGGAGAGGGGGACTTGGAAATGCCAAGGGCATTACGATTTATTGAGCCTTACATTCCTATAAGTTTCCTTTCCTCCCTTTCTTCCTTCCCTTCTCTCTTTCTTGGTTTCTCTCAGTCTTTTCTTGGAAACATTCCAATAAGTTGCATAAACCACCTTCTAAAAAACAGGAAGATATTAAATCGGACCCTGAGAGGTACAAGGCACAAAGCAATTCTCCAATGTATCTGAAGAACGAAAGAAATAAACATAGTCAAATTCTTGTTTACATGTTGGCCAGCAACTCATTTCCCCCCCTCTGTGATGTTCTTTTTTATCATCTTGGAGGTCCTTTTACTGTTGATATTTAGTTATTTCATCAGTTAGAGTCATCGATATCTCTGTTTGGAACATTCACATTATATCAACATGTGGTTCTTGTGCAACTATTAAAGCCTTACTGATAAAATATCAAAAGGAATACACAGAAAGCTGTTGGAGTTTTTAACCACCCTCCCTCCTCATCTCTGCCCATTTCTCCAAATAAAAGTTTGACTTTTTTATTCTGAAATTCAAAGATAAAAGCGTTGGGCATGGATTGAAGGAAGGACTTAAGTGAAGTAAATTAACCATAAATCATTGATTAAATCCATTAATTTATAAGCCACCCAGCTTCCTTTCTACTTCTATTCACTTATTTAACCTGAGATGATTCAGTTAAAATTCTTTTAGATATAATTTTATTTTTCATCATATAATGAAATAATTTGGTTAGAATTTACCCATTTTAAAAAATACAGAATAAAAATGGTGGTTTCTGGTGTGCTTGGGTAAAATTCAAAATCTTTAGATTCAAAATTTTCAGGTGGAAAACAAACTGATTTGAATTCACCACATGCTTTTTTCTTGAGCCCCTAGGAAAGCACAGAATACTAAGGGAAAGCCAAAAGAAGCATAAACATTTAGTAAATAAATAAATATGTACCCTGTCCATAGGAAATGGCATTTTATTATTGTTTTTAAATTGTATGTATTTGTTTATGGCTGTGCTGGGTCTTCGTTGGTGTGGTGGGGCTTCCTCTACTTGCAGGGTCCAGGCTTCTCATTACGGTGGCTTCTCTTGCAGAGTAGGGGCTCAGTAGCTGTGGCACACAGGGCTTAGTTGTCCTGTAGCATGTGGGATCTTCCAGGACCAGGGATCGAGCCCATGTCCCTTGCATTGGCAGGCAGATTCTTAAGCATTGAGCCACTTGGGAAGTCCTGGAGATGACATTTAAAAAGTAGACTTCTTTAACAACAAAAAAAAAAGCATTGAAAAATAAATAGAATATGTGAATTTACCCAGGAAAATAATTTCAAAATGCATTGGGGAGTCTGTGATGGAAAACCTATCCACAAAGAGTAAAACGACTGACAGTTGAAGGGAGTGGCGATAAGGACATGATGAAATGAACAAGAAGCGCGTCTAGATTATCTAGTTGTGTAGCTGTGGTCTCTGAATTGTGTACAAATATTAACCTGTGCGTGTGGATCAATTGCACATCTTATTGATTCAGTTTCAGGTATGTACAGTGCATTCAATTTACTTAGGTTTTATTAGGATCTGCCTTCTCAACATTCTAATTACCTAATGCCCACATATTCATCACCTTACCTAGGTGATCCAGTGACCAGCTCGACCCCCCAGATTAGCTGGGCCAGGATTGAATCCCACCCTCACAGAACCATATAGATTCTCTAAGCCTGAGTCAGAGTCACTTTAGTTTCTCAAGTCCATTCCAGGTAGCAGACGTTAGCGCTGAAGTCTTGGTTTAGATTGTGAGCTTGACTGTCCTTTTTCCTTTTGTGGATCTCCGGTTCTTACTTATCTGCCATGCTCTGCTTTCCTTTCTTGTGCTGCTTGCCTTGATTTCTCACCCACTTTGTTGAGTTCTGATAAAAAGCCTGAGTCTACTCTTGGGTTGGAGTAGGAAATGGCAACCCACTCCAGTATTCTTGCCTGGAGAATCCCAGGAACGGCAGAGCCTGGTGGGCTGCCATCTATGGGGTCGCACAGAGTTGGACACGACTGAAGTGACTTAGCAGCAGCAGCAGTCTTGGGTGCCTAGGATGTGTCCTTCCTTCACTGGGAAATTTTAACTCTGCCTGCCCAGCAGTTCTGGGACAAGCCTGGGCCTCTTTCCTAGTTTTTGCTCCTAGCTTTACTTCATCCTCCAGGCCCTCAGTCTTTCCTGGCTCGATGGCTATCGATGGTCTTAGCTCTGAGGATCTCTCATCCCACTATTCCTCATCACTCCATTAGTGTATCACTAACTTCGAACACCCCTAACCTCTCCAAGGCTCTTTTTCTTCTCTGGGGCTGAGAAGGTGGACTAGAGGTTCCTTGAGGTCCCTTCCAGACCTAATGTGTAATGATTCTGTTTACCTCACTCACAACCTAAAATAATAATGGTGCATGTTGATGTTGAGTCGCTCACTTGTGTCTGACTTTTTGTGACCCTGTGGACTGTGATCAGCCAGGTTCCTCTGTCCATGGGATTTTCCAGGCAAGAATACTGGAGTGGGTTGACATTTCCTTTTCCAGGGGATCTTCCTGATCCAGAGATTGAAGCTGGGTGTCCTACATTATAGGCAGATTCTTTACCTTCTGAGCCACCAGGGAAGCCCCTAATAACAGTGAGGGGAAGACTTAACTGGAAGAACTTGATCTTATATTCATCAGGAGCAAGCTGGCCTTGCAGGTCTCTGGTTCTCTTGGTGCATTTTTGGGCTGGATTTTACCAGCACAGTGTGGGGAGGGTACATGAAGAGACAGTGACTTATCCTAGGGCTCAAGTTTAGTTTTGAGTCTCCTCCATAAGATCATTACTTTTAGACCTGTGGGTTGGATTTGCTTGCTGTCCTTTTCACATTAACATGTTTTGTTTGTTTGTTTCTACTCAGCCTGTCTCCTTCTGAACTTAAAATATCCACTCTAGTCAGGCACTTGTTTTTGAATGTGCTATCTATCTGATTCCAAGCCTTGTTGCCTTTGATCCGTTTCTAGGGTTAAACGTGACAGTTGTATATAAGCATTGGTGGATTTCTCCATCAACGGGGATCTTTAAAATGTTTCCTTATACAGGGAGTTTATGTAGGTCTATAGCTTATATGAGACAATAGGATTTAGAATGATTCTAGAGTTAAAAATTATTTTTAGAATGAGGGGAAGATAGTCAAAGACTAACATGAGTGTGATAGGGGTCCTTTTATGAAAAGAACTGAAGTTAGTTGTTCATGATAGCAGAAGACAGCCTAATTTATCTTTTAGTTTATATATATATATATATATATATATATATATATATATATATAAAAGCTGCCCATTGGGAGGGTTTGTTAGTCGATAACCTGCTATTCAGTTGTCCTTATTCATGTAACAAATCTTTATTTTAATGACTTTTGAAAAGCTTGTTTGGAAAGATGTTCAAACAGTGATTTGAAGGTTGGGACTGGATTGAAGAATTTCTTAAAAAAGAAAATCCTGAAATAGTTCCTTTTACATTACTCTATAAAAAATTATGGGCTATGCTTTAAGCAAGTTTACCCCCTACTTTCACACAAAGAACTTCTGAAGTTCATTTCTCTTTATTGTGGAGAGGATATTGTGTTCTGCTCTATTTATTCACCTTCATAATAATCACATAGGCCTACTAAAATAATTGTCATGCACAGCTTTCAAAGTAACCTAAAATAAATTTTACAAACTTTGTGAAACCTTTAAGGTGGTTTCATGTGCTGTTTCACCATTTTATACTTTGGTAAAGTGGAATGGGGCAGATTATGATTTTGGTTGAGTTTTACCATTGTCCCCAGTAAAAAAATGTAGAAAGAGATATTAATCCTCTTCTAGGAATTTCAGCTTGATACCCATCCTAGAGCAAGTCATTTGTGTTCCCTTTAAGGCATGAAAATTTGGACCAATAGTGTTCATCCCTGATCTGTAGTTCATTCATTTCTTATGTAAAGTGCCCATTGCAGTGCCAGACACAAAAGCAGGCACACGGGAAACACTAGTTTTATCTTTTTTTCACTTTCAGGAACTCTGAATTCCAAAAGGCTCTGAAAAGGATGCTGTCCTTAAACCTTCTAAATCCCCTGGAAGGTCAAGTCCAGCTTGGATTCAGATCAGGTAACCTGGAACACTTGGAAAGCCTCAGATTTGTCCGTTACCTGGGGCACCAGCTCTGGGAGTTAGTGATGGACAGGGAAGCCTGGCGATGGGGTCCCACAAAGAGTTGGACATGACTGAGCGACTGAACTGAACTGAACTGAACTGAACTGAGGCACACAAATTCTCTCACTTGTTCTAGGGGGACTGTTGCCAAGACTGTGTATCTGAGAGGTTGCCAGGTACATGAAGATGTTTTTCAGTTTTTCAGTATGTTAATGACCGTGGAATGTTGTGTAGATCAACCTGAAAATATTGTTTAAGGAAACAAAATACACAAACTGTGCACTTAAGTAGACTCTCAGTCTCTCTCTCCAATAGTTTGGTCATTCGTAAGTCACACTAAACTGGAAAGAAAAAAATCCCAATACTTAATTTGAACCCTAACTTTGAATCATACACAAGCTAAGTAAATGTTGATTTTAAAACTATATTTAGAACTGTTTTTCTTTTTCTTTATGAGAATGCTAGAGTTGGAAGCTTATTGCTTGAAATAGTGTAGTTAGTTTAATAGTAGAGAATTAGAAGTAATTAAGTCCTCCAGTACAAAAAAGTCCTAAAAAGTTTAAAATATATTCTAGAAACAGAGTTTTAAAAAGCTGAGTAGATTTTAAATGAAAAGTACACCTGGCCAGCGTTTACCACTAAAATTTCCAACATATATTTGTGAGCTCAAACACAGGTACATAAAACTTAAATTTGAATGGGTTTCTTGCATGATAAAAATCTTTTGACTGACACAGCAGCAGCAGCGAACATCTTTTGGGAAAGGGAAAAAAATCCAGTTGGGAGGACATGGAAGAATATTTTTAATTGTCCACTAGATGTCAGTACTGAACTGGCGAAACATCTGTTCCGTAGCTCTCTTAGACAACATGCTATTAATTTATAATAAAAGGTATCTGACAGCTTTATTCTGATGAATTATGGGAATCCAAAGCATAATTCCCAGCCTTTGGTTTATAAATTGTCATTGATTTTAATGTTCTTTGTAAAGTTGTGGCATGCAACAAATATTCCTGCCAAGATCTGTTAAATAAATAGTCATCCTTTGCTCTGCGTAGTACATTGCACTTGTTAGACTGATGAGCAGAACCAATTGATGGTTATCCATAAACCATTTATGATAGAATGCACTGCAGCAATTCAAACAATTATTGAATGCCTTCATTATATATTTTTAAAAAATCTCAAGTGAACCAAAAGGAATATTGCAGGTAATAGACAGTAGCAATGCCACACAGTTCTTTATAAGATACTTCCTGAGTGACAGGTGACGAGAATTGTTGTAGGATTTGCTGAGGGCTCATCAAACCTCACTGGAATTATTTGGTTTCCTCTATTGTGCTATTCGGCATCCCAAAAGTATACTGTTTGCCTTTTCTAAAGAAAGATGGTTATTGTAAAGACAGAAGCTTTTGTTCATGTAAAGATATTTTACAAACTAGCACCAGAACAAAGGAAAGCTTATGCCTGAGATATCATTTCAGTATGTTTGGAGACTAGTTTATGTGTAGGAGACCAGGAAATTTGGAGGTCTGGGATGACCATTAAGCACTTCCTCACTTTTAAGCAGAGGTTCTATCTCCTAGGAAAATTCTCCACCGGCCTTAGGTCGTTGTGTTTGATTTCATTCTTTGAAAACACTAAGCATCCTTGGCAGTTTTCAGAAGGACCATCACTTGCTTTTTGTTCTCTGTCTGAAATTGTCCTGTATGTTCCGTTGGTATGTCGGGGACCACCTCGACTCCCCAGAAGTGGCTGTCTTTCAGGAATGTAGCCTCCAGTCTGTTGTTTGTACAATGTTTTAAGACTTTTTTGGGATCAAAGGAAAGTGACCTAGGCATGTAAAATTCTGTTAATGGTGCTATTTGTGAGAGTACACCAGCAAGCTACCTTTAGGCACTGTTAAGTAGTGAAACAGTACATTAAAGACTGAAGAACTGACTCGAAAGTTCTATCCTTGATTTCTTTTTCTTAAATCGTTCTATCACCCTCAGTGTTGTAATATGACAGGAGTGCACAAGCTGGAAACATTTCCCTGGTTTTGAAAGAGATAAATCCGCGGGCTGAGGATGTGGAATTTTAGTCTGCATTCCTCCAAAAATTTGAAAGATAGTTTTCGTTTAATGCTGGGTTGTTTTTTTTTCCAGTTTTAAAAATAAAAGATTTTTTAAGGAAAAAACATTAGGAAGACTGAGAGCTTGATACACATATGGCCGCCTTTTACAAATCATTATGATCTGTCACACAAATACTGTATTTACTGACATTTCAAAACGTGGACTCTAATCTCTACACGCATTTATTTTTTTAATAGTTGCTTTTCATTGCAAACGTCCGTTCAGCAAATCACATTAGAAAATACGCAAGACGGTCCACAGGTTCAACTATCAATGTCACTACTCTTTCAAAAGCGCCAAGACAGCAGAGTTCAGAGTAGAAGCCCATGAGCCTAAATTGAGTTAAATGAAATTGAGTTGGGTGGAAAGTTAGTGAGAGGAGTCATTTTAAGCACTAATACAGTTTTTCAGTGTAAGGGATGAATGGTGGCAGTGTACTGCGGAGTATTTTTCCAAAGCTATTTTCAGACTGGTTCCTTTACCTAACTCTCCAACTGTTGCCATCTCTTCTATTTATCAACTGTGAGAACTCTGGAGCTGCCTTCATTAGCTCTGGGAGCATTTCAAACAGGCAGTACCGCTCTGTGCAGGGACCACAGCGTTTCAGAATTTACATTCTTTGTCCAACATTGTGACCACCTGTGACCAGTCTGCTTGATATATTGACTCAGCAGGTCTTTCTGTGCTTATAGTCATTCAGAAAGACCCTGTTTCTCAGGTTAACGGTCTTGGGAACCAGGGGCTTGAGGAAAAAGAGTGTAGGAGGACAAGGAGGTGGAGTGGCCTGAGATTTGCAGAATTTTACTGGGAGGCTGAAATGAATAGTCTTTGGGGTAATTTTTACTGAAATAAATTATCCGTATAATCCCCTTGAATATTGCAGAAATGTGGTATCTTAAAGTGATTAAAGCTGAGAAGCATAATTGAT
Source organism: Budorcas taxicolor (assembly GCF_023091745.1). NCBI lineage: Eukaryota > Metazoa > Chordata > Mammalia > Artiodactyla > Bovidae > Budorcas > Budorcas taxicolor. Next base: position 130,955,270 of record NC_068914.1, on the reverse strand, counting down.
CAATTTTAGAGAGGAAAAAGAAATCTTTTTTTTTTTTTTACAGACTACAATGTTTGCTTTTCAATTAGTTTATTCATGTAGTCCTCAAATATTTAACAAGCTCTTCCAACAGACTAGACAGTATCAATATTTCTGGTACCAGGAATATAACAGTGGATAGAAAAATCATTTCTTTCCTCATGGGGCTTGCATCCTGGTGGAGAGAGGCAAGCCATGAACAAATGCATAAATAAGAAGTCACCAGGAATGATAAATGCCGTGGCAGAGAGAGTGAAATTGGATCAGGAAATTGGAGAGTGTTGTGGGTCAGGGCCAGGTCTCTTTTAGGGAGGGAGCCAGGGGAATTCCTTTGGTAGATGCCTGAGCAGAGACCTGAAGGGACTGAGGCAGTGAGCCTTGTAGATACCCTGGGGGAAAGCATTCCAGGCAGAGGAAACGGCATGTGCAAAGGCACTGAGGCAGATATAGGCTTGGCATGTGAAGGGAAGCACAAGGAGGCTAGTGTGGCCAGAGCCTGTGAGTAAGGGAGAAACTGCAAGCATAGGAGGGGAGAGAAGGGTGGAGGAATGCAGTCAGATTATGGAGAACCTTGTGGGATACTGTCAAACCTCCAGCCTTTTGTTCTGAGTTATATGGAGTGAGTTGAGAGCAGAACAGTGAAGAACTGACTTATAGGTTAAGGGATCACTGTTTGTTCTGTGTACACGATAGGGTAGGAGACAAGGGGACAAAAAAGGGCGATGAGCTGGAAAATGATAGCAGTAATCCAGGCAAGATATGATGGGAGGCTTGGCCAGTGTAGACTATAAGGAATGACCCCATTCTTGATGTATTTTGGAAAGACAGCCAATGAGATTTACTGATGGATTGGAGTGAAATGTGAGGAGATGGGAAGAGCTATGGACAATGAAGGATTTGGCTGGAGTGATTTCATGTGTTGGTGCCATTTTCTGAGTTGAACAGTGGAATGGATCAGATTTGAAAGGGGGATCAGGAGTTGTCAAATATCAAGTAGATGTACAGTCATGAATTAAGGGGGGAAATTAGGCTTTATCAGCTTATAGACATGACATAGAGCCAGAGGATTGCATAAGATGCCTGGGGAGAGAAAGCAGAGGAGGTGTAAGCCTGAATCTTAGAACTTGCCAAGTTAGAGCTCATGGAGAGGAAAAATCCAGCAAAGATAATACATGAAGAGCATTGGTGTGTGTGTGTGTGTGTGTGTGTGTCTGTGTGTGTATACACATATATACATATACATAATGAAATACTACTCAGCCATATATGCAATGGCATGCTGCTGCTGCTAAGTCACTTCAGTCATGTCCGACTCTGTGAGACCCCATAGACGGCAGCCCACCAGGCTCTGCCGTACCTGGGATTCTCCAAGCAAGAACACTGGAGTGGGTTGCCATTTCCTTCTCCAATGCAGGAAAGTGAAAAGTGAAAGTGAAGTCGCTCAGTCGTGTCTGACTCCTAGCAACCCCATGGACAGCAGCCTACTAGGCTCCTCCGTCCATGGGATTTGCCAAGCAAGAGTACTGGAGTGGGTTGCCATTGCCTTCTACTCAGGCATAAAAAAGAATGAAATAATTCTATTTGTAGCAACATGGAAAGACCTCGAGATTATCATAATAAGTAAAGCAAGTTATATAATATCACTGACTCCGTGGACATGAGTTTGAGCAAACTCCAGGAGATAGTGAAGGACAGGGAAACCAGGTGTGCTGCAGTCCATGGGGTCACAAAGAGTTGGACACAACTTAGTGACTCAAAAACAACAACAAATTAGGTCAAAGAAACACAAAAATCATGTGGTATCATTTACATGTGGAATATAAAAAAATAATAAAAATGAACTTATTTATAAAATAGAAACAGACTTAGAAGACAAGCTTATGGTTATCGAAGGTAAAGGGGGTGAGGAGGGATAAATTAGGAGTTTGAGATTAACAGATATACACTGCTGTATATAAAATGAACAAAGTCCTACTGTATAGCACAGGGAACTATAGTGAGTGTCTTGTAATAACTTATATGGAAAAAGCATCTGAAAAAGTATATATCTATATATCTATTAAGTGTTAAGTTGCTCAGTTGTGTCTGACTCATTGTGACCCTATGGACTGTAGCCCGCCAGGCTCCTCTGTCCATGGAATTCTCTAGGCAAGAATACTAGAGTGGGTTGCCGTTCCCTTTCTCCATGGGATCTTCCCAACCCAAGGATCAAACTCAGGTCTCTGAAGCCATGTTCATTATCATTTGAGCCACCAGAAAATCCCATATATTTCTTTCTTTTCCTTTCTTTCTTAATTGAAGTATTAGTTGATTAGAAAGAAAGCTGAGCACTGAAGAACTGATGCTTTTGAACTGTGGTGTTGAAGACTCTTGAGAGTCCTTTGGACTGCAAGGAGATCCAACCAGTCCATCCTAAAGGAAATCAGTCCTGAATATTCATTGGAAGGACTGATGCTGAAGCTGAAACGCCAATACTTTGGCCACCTGATGCAAAGAACTGACTCATTGGAAAAGACTTCTGATCCTGGGAAAGATTGAAGGCAGGAGGATATGGTGACGACAGAGGATGAGACGGTTGGATGGCATCACCAACTCGATGGATATGAATTTGAGCAAGCCCTGGGTGTTGGTGATGGACAGAGAAGCCTGGCGTGCTGCAATCCATGGGGTCGCAAAGAGTCAGATATGACTGAGAGACTGAACTGAACTGAACTGTTCAGTTGATTTACAATGTTGTGTTAGTTTCAAGTTTACAGCAAAGTGATTCACTTAGATGGATATAGATATAGATATCTATATATATGGGGGAAAAAAGAAAAATCCAGCAGAGGAGAATGTAAAGGAAGATTAAGAACAGTGCTGCTGGGGGAAGAGTGGTTGCTGGACCTGACACACCATTGTCACCTGTGAGCTTTTACAAGACGTAAATTCTCAGACCCTACCCCAGGTTCTGCTGCACTTAACTCCCTGGAGTTGGGCCTTGGGAATCTTTTCAGAAGCATTCCAGGTAATTCTTCTACCTATTGAAGTCAAACAAAGGAGATGTTTCAGGGGTATCATGAGAACACTTTATGACAAATTCTCCTTTTCATATTAAAATTTTTAAATCTTTGAAAATTAAATATTTTTTTACAGTTTAGAAAGCAGTGTGTTGTGTTGAGTAGTGGAGTTTTGGGATCAGAATTCCAAAATAAGTGCAGAGATCCAAAATGACCAGTTGAAGAATATCATGGCTGAGAGCGTCCATGCAATGAATCAAGATGTATATAATCACGGATCAAAGAACTGTTCAGATTCTAGATCAGAGCTGATAGAATCTTTTCCATAGTAAAGGATAAACAAAATAGTGGCTAACCTCCCAAGCCCCATGGTTTTAGCCCCTTATACACTGTAAATGCCTTGACTTTGCCCTCATATTATGTATCATGGTGTAATTGTTGACCTGGGGCATGGATTGAATTTTATTTTTATTTTTTTTTCTTTTTTACATCAGTACAGGTTGTGGCCTGACTAGACTTCGAGCATATAGGTTGCCCTTCATCACTCAGCAGTGAAGAATGGAAATCAACAGAGCTTTTCCCAGCCTGCTGCTTGAGCAGCTGCTATCGGCTGACACTGCCCAGCCTCATTAACCCTTTAGATTCCACTTTAGCCCAGGAGTAATCCATAATGAGACTGCTGTGTTGTGGGTCAGCCAGACATGTACCAAAATGTCGGGGCATTACAGTAAGAACCTTAAATGTGGGACCCATAATGGAGTTATTATTATCTCAGAAGCAGATATATCAGAGAGCACTCTTAAGGCGGATGAAGAGAATGATACTATTACCATCTGTGAATCTATAGTGCTTTAAAAACATTGGAAATTCTGAATTCTGGAAGAGCTTGGACGCTTTCCATTTTTCCCAAACATCGTCTCCCCCTAATTAGCAGCCCTGTTCTCTAGAAAGGCAGCCGGGTAAGGATGCAGTCTTGGATTTAATACAATAATTGAAAGCAGTCTTGACCCCTCTAAACTTCATGGTTCATAATTTTCTCTGGGCAGAAAGATAACGATTGTATGCAAAACACTCCTCGTCTCTTTATAGCCTAGCGAGAATAAAGATTCTGTTCATGTCAACAAAGAATTTTTCAGGTTATGTCAGTAAGACCTTGGAAGCAAACTTTACCACATCACTGGATCACAGATAGTCTGGCCGAGGAGTGGGTTTTAAAGTCTCCAATAAATGTATGCTTGTGGGCGAGTTTTTGATAAAACTGATAAGGTCCAGTGTTATAATTTCTCCATTCTTAAAATCTTAACAATTACCTTCGACTCCTAGTCTCCTTCTATTGAGAAAATAATTACCTTCTAATTATCTTTCTATTGCTTGCATTTACCTTCTCCTGTCTTTCTATTCTAATCAGGTTTTTACAAATATCTGAATTAAAAAAAAATTTAAAAGCACTGCCATTCTTTATTGTCACATTATATTAAAGGAAGAAAGCCATACTTTTACATTTTCTCTGCTCAAGAAGTTGCTGAATAAGGTTTGCATCCATTCCCAGAAGCAGAAAGTCTATTAAAATTTTAGGTTGTAATCTAATAAAATTTCATCTTATCGTATTGCATTTCTTAGCCACCCCCCAGCAATCAAGCACACAGTATCTAAGGCTCAGAAAAAAAAAGGAGTTCATATATTGCATAAGTGTTTTCCAATAAATTTTTTAAAACTTGGAGGAGATGGTGAGGGGGAGGGGTGCTTCATGTAATTTTATAGGACCTCTGAGGCCCAGAGTTTTTAAGTAATCTTTTTTGATGTTTTTAGACAGACCATTAAGCCGAGGATAAAAGTCCCTGTGTTCAATATCTGGATACATTAAGCATTAGGTTTAAAATTTACAGCTTTCATTTTGACAAGGAAAATGACACGTTTGGTCCCAAGTGCTACCTTGAACTGTTTTTCAACAGTGAGACAGGTTGTCAGGCTGAGGGTAGGGGTCTGAGCATTTAGCCCCTACAGGGGCTCCAGAAGGTAAACTGCTCCTGCTTGCCAGGAAGCTCTGGCTGGACCTTGGGTGAGGGGCTGGCGTCTGGTGCGGGGAGGTCAGGATGCCATTCAGGTGGGTTGGGTTGAGGTCTAATCTAAAGCCTTTTAATGAGAATGTAATGGATACAAAGGAGGAGAAGAGTATCCCAAAGAGAATGACTACATAAATGCATGGACCTCAAACACTTCCATTTCAATTCTGCCCATAAGAGCTTCTTCAATGGAGTCTCTGCATCTTCTGATGTACTATGTTGCCTTTGGGGACATGGACTTTAGAGAGTTGTCTGAGAAAAGTGAAGGGTAAGGGCAGGGGCAGAGAGGCTGTGGGGGAGATAATTTGGGCCACCAGGCAATGAATAATTGTTATTGTTGTTTAGTTGCTAAGTCATGTCCAACTCTTTTGTGAACCCATGGACTGTAGCCCACCAGGCTCCTTTGTCCATGGGATTCCCCTGGCAAGAATACTGGAGGGGGTTGCCATTTCCATCTCCAGGGGATCTTCCCAACCCAGGAATCAAACTCGGGTCCATTGCACTGGCAGGAGGATTCTTTACCACTGAGCCACCAGGGAAGTCCAGGAATGAGTAGGCAGGTATAGAAATATGAGGAGAGTATGGTGTCATTCAAGTGATGCAGCTTGTGCCAGATTATGGACAAACATGCAACTTCCTTGCCATTTCCCATCCCAAGGCAAGAAGTGAGGCTACAGAGGTAGGGATGGAAGAACTGGATACGACTTTTACAAGCTGGGGAAAAGAGTATGGGTTTTATCTTGAAGACAATGGCTGAAGATGGCTACTGGTTTGTTTTGGAAAATCACTGTGGTTTCTAGGTGACAAGGCACTGGTGTGGTGGAGGAAGCCTGGGGCTGACAGCCTGCATGGGAGGTGACTGCAGTCATCCAGAGTGGAGACAAGTTGGTGGCCACATTGCCCCGGGTTAGGGAGAACAAAGCGATGTGGAGGGCAGTTGGGAGCAGTGTTCCCCAGGGCGATTGATGGGATTTAATGCTGAATGTGTTGGGTGAGGGAAAGGAGGGCTATCTGGTCTCCTTCCTTCTTTCAATTTCCAGAAGACTGGGGGAAGGTCAGCAGAGACCCTCACCCTCACAATTATAGAATGGAGACTCCTGACTTTTTTTCTTTCCCCTTTTCACATCCTTCCTTCCATAGTACCTCCCTCCCCAACCTGTCCCTCTGTCCTCTTGTCAAGTCCCTCGGACTAGAATGTGTCTTCTACTGGCATGTGTGTGTGCTAAGTCGTTTCAGTTGTGTCCAACTCTTTGTGACCCTATGAACCATAGCCCACCAGGCTACCCTGTCCATGAGATTCTCCAGACAAGAATACTGGAGGGGTTGTCATGCCCTCCTCCAGGGGATCTTCCCGACACAAGGATTGAACCCCCGTCTCCTACGTCTCCTGCTTTGGTAGGTGGGTTCTTTACCACTAGCACCAACTGGGAAGCCCTCTTTCTACTGGACTTCTGTCTAAATCTGCCTGTTTCTGCTCTTTCTGTTTCATTTTGTTTTCTGCTATGACGACACCACTTGGATTTATGATCTCTTTATCCTATATAGGGTGCTGCTGTAAATTATATACACTCAGAACTTAGTACCCATTCCTTCTCCCTCCTCCCCAGCTCCTCCCCCTTCTCTCTCTCTCTCTCTCTCCCCTCTCTCTTTACTCCTCCTAATTTAGATACACTTTAACGTTTGGGAGACTCTCATCCTGTGAATTCTTTCTGTGTGAAGAGCATGTGTCACTGGCAAATACTGTGGTTATGCAAACTATACACATTTAATTCAACAGTTATTCCTGGAATTGTGGTTTTAAACAAATGTGGTTTTAAACATAAAGAAAACATAAATGACAGCACACCAAGTCTTAATTGGGTAAGCCTCATGTAGGAAAAGATATTGGACATAGGCACTAGCCATGGACCATGCAGAGGGTCTCTTCTGAACTTGGTTTCCGTACAGGTTTTGAGTCTGTTTTGTCATTTGGCTTTAGCTATGCTGGGGCCTCTGTTTCCTCTTTTATTTTACAGATATTTAGAAAAAAAATTATAGAAGGATAAAGGTTATTACTGAAATTCAGAAAGTTAGGTTTCATAAAACATTTGGGGAGCATAAGAAGGAAAAAGGCTTACTCATTTAAAATCCATTTCAGTTCAGTTCAGTCTCTCAGTCGTGTCTGATTCTTTGCGACACCATGAATCGCAGCACGCCAGGCCTCCCTGTTCATCACCAACTCCTGGAGTTCACTCAAACTCACTTCCATCGAGTCAGTGATGCCATCCAGCCATCTCATCCTCTGTCGTCCCTTTCTCCTCCTGCCCCCAATCCCTCCTAGCATCAGGGTCTTTTCCAATGAGTCAACTCTTCGCATGAGGTGGCCAAAGTACTGGAGTTTCAGCTTTAGCATCATTCCTTCCAAAGAACACCAAGGACTGATCTTTAGAATGTACTGGTTGGATCTCCTTGCAGTCCAAGGGACTCTCAAGAGTCTTCTCCAACACCACAGTTCAAAAGCATCAATTCTTTGGCACTCAGCTTTCTTCACAGTCCAACTCTCACATTTGGGGAAGGCTTATTCATCAAAGGTCTGTGATAATTTCAGAAGTGTGAAATGTACTTTAAGCTACCTTAGAGAAGTCATATATGGTACAGATAGAGTTGGTAAAGCACACATACCCAACACAAAGTAGATTCATGTGTACACACACACATACACACACACCAGGCTGATAAATATCCAGAATGACAGATCTATCTTATTTAAGTCAGTGAGAGGAAATATTTTAATCTATTAAATGCTATATAAATATATATGTTACAGTTTCAGAGTAGTTGCTACTCTTTGTCTTACAGAAAAAGAGCTTTTTCAAATTACTGTCAATGTTTAAAACAATTAGAAAGGATATATGGAACCAAGGTGTTATCCCACTTTCCATTTAAAAGAAACTTACTAGGTATTTATCCGCATAAATTTTGCGAAGTCCTTGATTTAGGACAAAGTGTCAGTAGTGATGGCATTTTGAGGGGCAGCCCAGCCCCCAAGGCTCCTCTGAGAAATGCCCCCTTCCTGACCGTGCTCATATGGATGGGCCCTAGCAGCCATGCCTATATTCCATGACACCACATCTGAAACTACAGTTGTCTAGTTGGTGTTGTTGTTCTGTTGCTAGGTTGTGACGGACTCTTTGCAATCCCATGGACTGCAGATGCCAGGCTCCTCTGTCCACTATCTCCCAGAGTTGGCTCGAATTCATGTCTGCTGAGTCAGTGATGCTGTCTAAACATCTCATCTTACTTACCTAATGTGTACTGTCCTAGAAATCCATACACACACACACACACACACACACACACTCTGAGAAAACTCCTTCCTAGGTATCATTACTCTTTTTGCCTTGGAATCCTTATATCCTTTGAAAAAATTTTCCTTTATTCATTTAAGCTATTTACAGTGGCTTTTTGTGACTTGTAATAAAAATGCTTAATCTCGATAGACAACATACAGAGAAAAGTGAGATACTGGTGGGCAAATGCTCAGGTGTGGTGACAACATGCAACAATGGAAACCCTTTATGCCAGAGAGAAAATTTATATCTCTGACCCTCTAGGCCTTCAGGGGTGAAACTCCTAAAACCTAATTCTCCCTCTTCTTCCCATTTCCCCAACACTCAAGACTTCTCTTCACTATCTTCTTTGAATCCAGACATAATGTCATTCTGTTCTCCATCCAGGATGATGTCAGCCACCATGAAACACCCAGACATCCCAGGTCACCCTCTTCTCCTTTACTGTAAGGCCAAGTGAATCTTCTCCTATTCCAGTGGCTCCCAAACTTTATTGCATATCAGAATCAGCTGGAGGGTTTTCTAAGACACAGATTGCTGGGCCTGAATTAGCTTCTAATTCAGTAGGCATAGAGTTAGGCCTAAGAATGGGAATTTCTAATAAGTTCCCAGGTGACGTGGATGCTTGTGGTCCCAGTGGAAAATTATTGCTCTTTTTCCTCTCCTCCCTAAGTCTTAAAACTCATCTATTGTGCCCCCTGAATTCAGAGTCTGTTGGAGCAAAAATGCGTTATAGCTTCAGCCTCTCTTCACCCTTTTGTTCTAAGGCAAACTCAGCTCTTCCCTAAGGCCACATTTTCCCTGTAATCTCTCAAGTGCTGGCTGCTTTTGCTCCCAGAGCCCTGCGTCCACTGATCTGGAGGTGGGGTAGACGTCCTCCTAGTTCCTCATTGGTGCTCTCAGGTGTTCCTTCCTCTCTTCTTTCTAAACACAACCAACCATGAATCTTATGCCATTAGATGATATTAACCCTGCCCTTCATTGTTACTGACATTTATGGGCTCCTGGGTTATTTTTCCTGATTTCTTGATGATAAAAATCACCTGTTTCATTCTCTCCAATAACACTCCCGTCTTATGGCAGATTTCAATAGATGTATCAGTGATTCTTCTAACTCTTGATCTACCAGTTCCTTGACCTCTTCTCTTCCTGTGATCTTGCCCCCTACTCTTATAAGGTCATGCCACCTACTCTCATAAGGTCATGCCTACACTCGTTCATAACCTCAGTATCAAATATCCTACTCTATCACTGCTGCATCCTATCTTTTCGGACCTTTCTCTTTAGTATTAGGGCCCCCAAAAGACCTCTGATCTTTCTGATCCTACTTTTTTTTTTAGTTGACTTCACATCCTTCCAGATTAAATTTTATCATTATAATCACCCCCTATAAACACCCGCCACTCTCTTGCTCCTCTCTCATTGCCTCACTCATTTGGCAGATTCATAATCCTGATTCTCTCAGCCTCCTCCATGTCTGCAACTCTGAAGCTAAAACTGTCTGGAGCAAAACAGATGCCACATTGACTTGAAGTTAGAAGTAGACCCTTAATTTTGCAAGGCAATCATACTAGAAGTTTTTCAAAAGATTCATTTCTCTACTCTCTTGATGAGGATTTAAAATATTTTTCTTTCTTTCCAAGCCCTAATATCTGCTTCCTCTCTAAGAAAATTAGAGCATTTGCAAGAGAGTTTACAGAGATTTTCACCATCACTTCAATCCATTTGCCATCTGCCCCTACATACTCTGACATCCTGCCTGTTACCGTAGGTGGAATATTCATGCTCTTGTCTCAAGTCAGGCCTCCCATGGTGCCCTAGAATTCATCTCCTATCACTGTATTGCTCCCCAAAGCTCTCCCTCTCTGTTTTATGCCATCCATGAGAGTTGGACCATAAAGAAGCCTGAGTGCTGAAGAATTGATGCTTTCGAATTGTGGTGCTAGTGAAGACTCTTGAGAGTCTCTTGGACTGTAAGGAGATCAAACCAGTCAGCCCTAAAGGAAAACCCTGAACATTCATTGGAAGGACTGATGCTGTATTTGAAGCTCCAATACTTAAGTCAACTGATGCAAAGAGTTGACTCATTGGAAAAGACCCTGATTCTGGGAAATATTGAGGGCAAGAGGAGAAGGGAATGACAGAGGATGAGATGGTTGGATGGCATCATAGACTCAATGGACATGAGTTTGAGCAAACTCTGGGAGATGGTGAAGGACAGGGATGACTGGCATGTGGCAGTCCATGGGATCTCAAAGAATGAGACGTGACTTAACGACTGAACAACAATCTTTCCCACTGTATCATCAAACAAAAGTGATGTTACTTTTCCCAAGCTAAAAGCTTTCTCTTGATCCCTCTTTTTTCTGTCAGCTTCTTGCCCCATTCTGATGCCTCTGTAACAAAACTACTTGAAAATTTTACCTACTTATGTTTCCAACTTAGGTCTTCCCATTCCCTCTTTAACCCACTTCAGTTGGCCTTTTTGCCTCCGCTGTTCCACCAAATGTGCTCCCTGAGGCTCACCCAGGTTGCCATGTTCCATGATCAAATCTCTGCGTTAATATTAGTCATTCAATAGCATTTGAATCATCCATCTTCCTCGATATACATTCTTTGCTTTTATTCCAGGGTATCAGGCTTTCTTGGATTTCCTCCTGCCATCCTGAAACATATTATCAGAGTATGTCTGTTTCTTTCTTTTTGTATTTTAGGACTGAGTCTTATTGTCTTTACAAATATTCCAATATTACCTTTTATATTTTAGTTAAATTTATTTGTTGACCTTTCTTCAACATTTGGTTGTATTGATAGTTTGCCATGAAAAAATACCTTTCTTCAGTCTTCCCAGATTTGAGTCAAAAGACAGTCCCAGGAAACCCATCTGAAAGGAGAGCCAAATTAGGGTCAGGTTAAAAGGGATACAATTTTTATCTTAGTACTGTAAGTCTCCAAGAATATCCACAATATACTTTTCTAAAATTCAGGAAGTTAAGTTGTGGTCTTTCATAGTATATGGAAGTTTGAAAATGCCCATTCTGGGTGAAAGATTTGTTGCACCAGACTGAAAAGCTTTTTTAGTTAGACTCGTAAAGTTTCCACTGTGAGTTGGTTTCTACTCTTTAATTCCCAGTGGACAACTAACAATTAATATGTACGCTGAATCTAGAGTTTAGTATCACAGTTATGTTTTACCTCATCAATTGCAGATGTTGATAATATGTGAAAAATATGTTTAGCTATTTTTTCTAAAAAAACTCCTTTAAAAAAGTCACTGCTTTATCTTTTAACTTTCTTATTAGCCTATTTATTTTATTTATTTACTTTTACATATCTTAAGATTTTATTTATAGGAAGTTCAAAGATAGGCAAGACTTACTGATAGCAATGGTAATAGAACTCAGGAGAGTGGTTATGCAGCATAATCTCATCTGCCTTGACCAATACGCTACCAAAAACTGATATACTACCTTCTGTCTGAAGCTTTACCTGGTATTCTCCTGCAATTCCAAGGAATATTGCTTGTGTTTCTGTGTAGAATTTATATCATCCTGCCTTGCTTAATAATTAGCAATGCATAATTTATATCTTTTTTTTTGTATATTTTTGTGTTTTATTTTTGGACATAATTTACCTCTTTCAGAAATACTCTTCCCCCAGGAACAATTACCTCATAAATTTATCCTCTAAAACACCATTTTCAGGAGGTCTTTGAGTAACTATGTTATTTATATTCTGTGTTTTCATGGTGCTTTGTAACTTATATTACTTACAATATTTATATTAATATTTTTTCTCATTGCATTGGGATATTGCATTTCGTAGCAACAAAATACTGAGGTCAATATCTTTTCCTTATATTTGAATCCCATGCCTGGCATGTAGTAGTTGCACAATTAATACTTATTTGTAAAGTTTTTCCTTTTACAGTTAAATTTAACCGATTAGCAGGTCATTATTCCACTAAATTTTTTCCTCCATGTAAAATATTTAAATGCTATTTTCCACCCCCACCCCACTTAAGTTGGCTGAACACTGTATTTTGTTCATAGATAAGTGAACACTGCAGCTTCTCACTATTAAAATTATTATCAAACTCTTTAGTACCTACTAATTAAAACAAGGCACTTGCTGATAATTTCATGCTTAATCAATTAAATTCTAATAAGGAAAGTAATATGTGATTTAGATCAAAATAGAATGACTGCAATTTAACTGCCTCTATCTCTTTCATCATATTATTTGTAAAAGAAAAGACATTTGGAGAGAATGCTGACTGGATAGTACCTTTCCCCCTTCCCTAAGTTTTAGAGAAATTCTCATACTGCTGTTACACTTTGAAGATCACATTAGTTAGTGCAAGAAAGCATCATCTTTAAATGCTAAAATATCACTAGAGGCAAAGGACGTGCTCAGCTAAAGAGTGATTGGAATTTATGTAGAATTTATGTGTTTTCTTATATACAAAACAATTAGAGAAGAAATATTAGAAAAGATAGAAAATAATATACTTTAGTTACAGGAAGCACAAATCTTTGGAATTTTCATTCTTTTTCATAATCTCTCTATATGAACGCTGAAGGAGAAAGCCTGGCAGCTCACTATCTTGTTTTGTAGTGGCATTTAAAACAGAAAGCAAAAATTGGCAACAAATTGTGGGCAATGGATCTCCTTATTATTCTCTCTTAGTAGCTCATCAATGAAGTTGAGTGTCTTATTCTACCATGTTCAAAGAAACTCTTGTCTCAGGGCACTGGCTGGTTCTTTGAAATCTTTGCCCTGTCTTCCCCTCACCCCCCGCACCCCTTCCTTCTACACTCCCTTCCTTTTGTGGAGTTATAGCCCAAAGTTAGATGATGTGGGGTAGGAATACTAATGAGAATGCCTTTCAAGAGTTTATGCATATTCTCACTATGGTTCAGCTCATGAAAGAACTGTCCAGAAAGCTGACTTACAGAGGCAGGTCTAACCACTCAGTGCCAGGGAATATTTATAACTTTAAAAACTAAAAGCCAGGGAATATTTTCAGATCGGCTTTGCTTATTGACAACAACTGACTGTGGTAGCATGTCAGTTATCAAGGACTGTTTTAAAATGCTTAATATGAGAAAAGGACAAAGTCGTTAGGAAATCTTATCCAGTCCCTCGGTTCAATGCACTACTTGTATCATCACTTTGGTTTAGCTGCTGTGGACTATTTCAGCTGTAATTGCTGAATTTTTTTTCAAAGTTAAAAAAATATCTATTAATTCCTACTGTCAAAACATAAAAAGATAAAATGCCATTTAGGAATCAACTCAAGTTTCTCCTTACTGAGAGTCTCTTCTCGTAATTATAAAATGCCTTTTTTTATATCAAAATAAAAAGTTTTATTTATCTTTGATGATTAAGCTTTGACAGTTGTCACACTCTCCTCTCTTGGGCCATATACTCAGTTCATATTTATCTGATGATCTTTGCCTTCAGGTATTTTTAGTGGCTCTCACCATAGAAATCCACTTTTGGTGAAAATAGGCTTACCAGCAATTAAGAAGGAAACCCTTTCTCGTGCATGAGAACCATATATTTCTGACATCAAATTTGGAAGAATTCATGTTGCTCAATCATGTTATTTCAGTCAATATAAAAATAGCTAATATTTTCTTATTAGTATATCAATTTCAGTCCTCATGGTACATTTTTTAGTGTTTAAAACATTTGCTGCTTTTTTGATATTGTCAACATTTATAAGAACCTGCCTGCCAATGAGTTCAATCCCTGGATCGGGATGATGCCCTGGAGGAGGGCATGGCAACTCACTCCAGTATTCTTCCCTGGAGAATCCCATGGACAGAGGAGCTGGGGGGCTACAGTCCATAGGATTGCAAAGAGTTGGACATGGCTGAAGTGACTTAGCACACATACACGCACATTTATCTATATCTTTATTGTATGCCAATAATCTAAAAGTGAGCAGGACGTGAAGATTAAGAGTTTCTTTGATCCACACACCCAAACGGCTTTTTGTGTAGTCACGTTTCTCAAACTCACATTCCCCTGGGCCAGAGGATGAGACACTGAGATGTGACATCATGAAAATTTTCAACATTCTGAACACTGCAATAGAGGACTTTTGAAAAGAAGAGTAGTTACTCGTGGTCCCAAAGACTGCAGCGTCTTTCAAACTGCAATGTCACAAAACAGTAAGATGTCGAATGATTTTGACTAAAATGACCCCCCCAGTAAGAAATACATTTTACTTTGTGTGGAGAACACGCACACCTACATGCATGCAAAACTGAAACACAATTTTTGGGAAACAATACTCAACCTGTATGCCCTGGGATGCATTTTTGATGTTTTCTTTTCTATTTTCTAAAATGCTTATTAAACTCACCAGATTGATTCTCTGACCCTTTACAAGGTTGTTAATAAGATGGAAAACTACTTCATTAATTGAGAGAATGAAAAGATTTAAAAAGTATATACAAATATAATACTTTAAAATATCACCGTTTCTATAAATATATTTGCATGTGCAAAATGTACTTCTCACCATAAGTCACTGTGAACAAAGTTTGCAAGTTGCTGCCTTAAAGAGTAAGAGGTTGGAACAAGCAGGTGGGTGAGTAGAATCGACAGCCTTGTGGGGGAAGTAGGGTGTGATGTCAGCAAGATTTATTTTCATTTATTTTTTATTTCTCAACTTTTAGGTAAACCTCTAAGATTTTTTTCTTTCCTTCTTCACCTAATATTTTTTTCCTTAAGAGTTACATACCAAGTTATATAGATATGCAGAACTATGTAAAGCATTAAAAAAATTTATTGGAGTATAGTTGCTTTACAACGTTGTGTTAGTTTCTACTGTACAGCAAAGTGAATCAGCTATGAAAGCAAAAGTGTTAGTCTTCCAGTCGTGTCCAAATCTTTGTGACCCCATGGACTATAGACCACCAGGCTCCTCTGTCCATGGAATTTTCCAGGCAAGAATACTAGAGTGGATTGCCATTCCCTTCTCCAGGAAATCTTCCTGACCCAGGGATCACACCTGGGTATCCTGCATTGCAGACAGATTTTTACCACCTGAGCCACCAGGAAATCAGTTATCAGTTCAGTTCAGTTCAGTCGCTCAGTCGTGTCCGACTCTTTGTGACCCCATGAATCGCAGCACGCCAGGCCTCCCTGTCCATCACCAACTCCCAGAGTTCACTCAGACTCATGTCCATTGACTCAGGAAATCAGCTATACATATATGTATATTACTGTTTTTTGGATTTCCTTCCTACTTAGGTCACTACAGAGCACTGAGTAGAGTCCATGTGCTATACAGTAGGTTCTCATGAGTTATCTGTTTTGTACACAGTATCAGTGGTGTATATATGTCAATCCCAATTTCCCAAGTCATTCCACCCATCCTCTCCTTTTCCTCTCAGTATCCATGTTTGTTCTCTATATCTATCTCTATTTCTGCTTTGTATCATTTATACTAGCTTTCGGATTCCATATATATGATATATATTCCAAATATATGATATTTGTTTTTCTCTTTCTGACTTACTTCATTCTGTATGACAGTCTCTAGGTCCACACTGTTGTATTGATTACAAAGGTAGAGTTAGTTTCTTGGTCTTAAACAAAATAAATAACCTTTTGACCTAATTTTGTGTACTTCATCTTCAAAGAATTTGAGAATTTTTTCACCAACTCTTTGGATACTTCAGCCATTACGGGCAAGGGTTAATACATGTGCTCAGTCATGTCTGACCTCATGGACTATAGCCTGCCAGACCCTTCTGTCCATGCAATTTTCCAGGCAAGACTACTTGAGTGGGTTGCCATTTCCTTCTCCAGGGGTTAATATTAATACCTATATGTTGTAAAAAAAATCCTCTCTCATTGTTTCTGTATTACAGATCCCCAGGGCTACATTCATGATAGTTAAAGATATAAATTTTAAAAGCTTTCAGAACAGAATGGTGGAGGAGTAGGTGGATGTGGAGTACATTTCTCTCCACGGATACATCAGGAATACACCTTCAGACACAGAAGTGCATGCAGAACGCCAGCTGAGATGGGACAGGAGTACCTGACCAGTGGAAAAGAATATATAAAGCCACATAAAACTCAGTAGGACGAAGGAACTTGGGGGAAAACCAGGATTGTTAGTAGGACTGGACCTGCCCTTGGCGAGTGGAGGAACTGAAGCAGGGGTCTGATCCCACATTGGGGCAATTGTCTGAGTCAGAGGAGAAACATTTAAGGCTGAGAGTGAAAGAGCTGATCTGTGGCAGCCTAAATGGAATGAGAATCAGACAGTCCTTGCCGCAGCCATACATACCCCAGATAGGAACGCTGGTCCCCTGGAAGGCACAGTAGCTGGGAGCTGGAGTTTAGGGACTGTGGAGCAATTCCAGAGCTAGGGCTGCTGTTGACTGCGGAGAGACAGACTGAAGGGATGTGAGGGAGGAGATTGTGGAGGGAAATGCCTGTGGAGGAAAGCCAGGTAGCCACGGAAGCAAGGGGATACTGCTGAGTCATGTGGAGGGGACAGAGCCATCACCATAGCCTCTCTCTCTTCACAAGCCTGCACAGGCAGCTGAACAATAGAGAGGCTGCCCATCAAATGCCTGACGCCCTGACCTACAGAGTAGGACCTCACCAAGGGTGACCCTTTAAGTGCCTGACGTGCAGATCTACAAAGTAGAATCCAAGAGGAAGGGGGTGGGGGCTCTATGTTCCTGAAACAGGGAGCAACAGAAAAGGACCCCAGGCAAAGGAGCCCTCTAAGTGCCTGAAGCAGGGGGAGCTATGGAGAAAGACTGGCCAAAGAGGCCTTCTGATTGCCAGCTACAAGAGGCTCAAGAAAAGACTCTGATAGTACCGTAACTCCTGTGGCAGAGGCAATCCGTGTCCTTGCAGACTTGGCATTGCCAAGGTCCCCAGAAACCAAGCAGCTGTACCACTTTCATGCTCAGCTCTCACTGGGGAAGAGCTGCCACAGGTGATTTTAAAAAAAAGAAAAAAAAGTCTTGTGTTTATGCTCTCAGGATTGCTTCGATCTTGTCTGACTCTTTGGGATCGTGTAGACTGTGGCCTGCCAGGCTTCTCTGTCAAAGAGGGGGTTCTCCAGGCAAGAATACTGGACTGTATTGGCCAATACTGGTTGCCATACCCTTTTAGAGGACTGTATTTCCTGTGGCCCTAGCCACCAGTCCCCCTGAGTACCTGGTGCTGCCAGAACCCTTAGGAGCCAAGCAGCTCCATGATGTCTACACCTGGCCCTCACAGGGGCAAACCCAAGTCCTCCAGAGCAGCCTCAGAAGCAAACCCCAGTGAATGACCCACACGTAGAGGTGGAAATGAAACCATAATTGAAACCTAGGGGCAGTGTGGCTACGGAAGAAGATCCAAAACCTTCCCACCAGCTGTACAAGCTGCAGATTAAATCCACATGATCAACTAAGCAGACTCTGTGTCTATGGAATATATAAAAGGCCATTGAGAGCTCCCACAAAAGAAAACACACTAATTCTAATAGCTGTGGACATTGGGGACAAGAACACACAGGAGGAGGACCAGATTAGAATCTGAGCTGCCCCCACAGCAGGTCCAGAGATCAGCACAGTGTTGGAGGACATCCTAGGGAGGTAAAGTGGGCTGTGACTCCCAGCGAGGGAAAGGACTCTGACAGCAGTGACTCAAGAAAAGCATTTATTATTCCTATTTTTTGACTTGTTCTATAGATTTTTTCTCTTTTCCTCCACCCCTCATTGTAGTTGTCAATTTTATTGGCACTAAGAAATCCAATTAAGCTATGGAGGTCCCCCCCCCCCCCCCCCGGCTCAGTTTTTATTGTTGTTATAAACCTCTGCCTCTGCTTTGAGCTTTTGCAGCTCTGTGGAGTTTTCCTTTTTGTTTTTTTTTTTCCCTCTTTTTTTAAATTTTAACTTTTAAAACCTATTATTATTTTTCCTATATTCCTTTGTTTGCTTTTTTTACTGTTATTTTCCCCTTGCTGTTAATCTTTAATGTATATAAATCTTCTTTATCTATCTTTATTTAGGTTTGCATATCTATTCTTTCTTTCCTTTCCTCTCAACATATTTGTTAGTTTTATTTTCATTGCTTTATTCCCCAATTGGCACTTTGCTTTAGGTTTGTTCCCTGGTTTGTGCTTTAGTTAGTTTTGTTCTGGTAGATATAATTTTTTATTTCCTTTGTTCACTGGGTCAATGCATTATACTTTATTTTTGTTGGGTTGTTTTGATTTTGCTTATGTATATATGTGTATATTCAGTCACACTTTTTATTATTGTTATAAACCTCTGCCTCTATATTGGGGTTTTGCAGTTCTGTGGAGTTTTGCTTTTTTCTTTCTTCTTCCATTTTTTTCTTTTCTTTTTTAAATTTTAATTTTTAGGTTTTTAACACCTTTTTTTTTCTACATTTATTCCTTTGTTTGCTTTCCCTTACTGTTCTTTTCCTCTTAACTGGTAAATATAATATTTGATTTCCTCTGTTTGATGGGGTCAGTCTACTGTACTTTATTGTTGTTGGACTGTTTTCACTTTGCTCATGGATGTATATGTCTATGCATATATTCCATTATTTTAATTATTATTTGCCTGACTTTGTAACTGCCATTTTTCTGGGGTTCAACTTTGATTTCTTGTTTATGGATATTTATTTTAATCTCACTTAACGCCAGGACAGACCACTTGTGGAATCTTCATTCATGACCAGAGATCAAGCTCTAAGCCTTTGGAGTGGGAGCACCGACTCCAAGACGCTGGACAACCAGAGAACTAACCCTAGGCAGTATCAAATAGTGAGAACTCACACAAAGGAAACCACTTGAATACAAGACTAGGCATCACCCAACCACCAGTAGCAGCCTGTGCAGGACACCTCATCCAAATAACAAACAAAACAAAACTACAAACCCAATCATCAGCAGATAGGATTACCACCGTACTCAGCCTTGCCCATCAGAGGAAAAACAAACAAACAAACTCAGCACTAATCTCAATCTGTAGAAAGCTTACAAAAGCACTGGACCAAACTTAGGCGGGAAGAAGCCAAAAGGAAGAAAGAATTCAACCTTCTTCAAGAAAGAATTCAATTTTCCTTGAAGCTTGGGAAAAGGAGATGTCAAGCATGATACGTTAAAAAAAAAAAAATAACGAAAAGGCAGAGAAATATTATGCAAATGAAGGAACCAACTAGAAACACAGAAGTACAAATAAGTAAAATGAGATAGGCAAACTACCTGAAAAAAAAATTCAGAATAATGATAGTAAAGATGATCAAAAATCTTGAAAGCAAAATGGAGAAAATGCAAGAATCAATTAACAAAGACCTAGAAGAATTAAAGAATAAACATACAGCAACAAAGAATGTAATTACTGAAATTAAAAATTCTCTAGAAGGAATCAATAGCAGAATATCTGAGGCAGAAGATCGAATCAGTGACCTGGAAAATAAAATGGTAGAAAAGACTTTATAAGAGCAGAATAAAGTAAAAAGAATGGAAAGAACTGAGGAAAGATCTTAGAAGCCCAGGCAAAATTAGTAGACCCGGTGAGCCTCCATGCTCCAGATGGGAATTCAGCCAGAAAAGAAGAGAACGAGAAAAGACGACACAGGGGAAACCAGTCATTCCAGGAACTGGTCCGTTTCTTTATTTTCCAGGTCCACTTTTATACTTTGAGTTATACATAGAGATAAATACAAAGTCACGCGGGGTCAGCAGTGTTGACCCTTATTGAAACCAGGTGCTTCATATAAATGTAAACAAAGGTCTTAGGGGGTTTTACATCATCTTCTGGCCAGGGGGCCTGCTAACATTTTATGACCCTTCCTTTCTGATAACGGTCAGTCAACCAGAAAACTTATTTTTCCAGGGGTGATTTTTCTTAAACCAGGCGCCACCCTCCGAAGGCACCAGATGAAGTTGCATTCCTACAGGGCAAAGGTGTAGTGAGTTATAATTAAGAAAAGAATTTACTTAGCCTAAGGTCTAATGTGATTAATATCAAACATTAATACTTATTTCTCCTATATGCTACTTATATTCATTAATGTGTATAAGGGGCAAAGGATATGGAGGCTTAGCAGCAAATATTGGCTCAAAAATGAAACCCTCCACCAGTATAATTTCTAACTAGCTAATACTATACTAATAATTTTCTAACTTCTCGAAAGAATCTGTATTTAGAAAGTTTATGGCATCTTGTGCCTCTCACGGTTGGGAGGCTATGAACAATCACATGTGGCCGGACAAACCTGTCAGGCAGGGTAGAGAGCCATCAGAGGAGCTTGTGGGCTGAAACACTCTTGTTACACCGAGGAGATTTATTAACTGGAGCTCTAAGTTAGCTCCTTTTCAGAGAGAGGTGGTGGGGGACAGCCCCCCGTAATGTCAGAAGTGTAGGTGAAAGCATAATGCAGTAAGGTAGGCAGACTCTGGATCAGGAATAAGAAAAGGGTGTCCACTTACACCACTCTTATTTAACATAGTCTGGAAGTCCTGGCTACAGCCATCAGAGAAGAAAAAGAAATAAAGGGAATCAAGATTGGAAGAGAAGTAAAGCTCTCACTGTTTGCAAATGACATGATACTGTATATCAGTTCAGTTCAGTCACTCAGTTGTGTCCGACTCTTTGTGACCCCATGAATTGCAGCATGCTAGGCCTCGCTATCCATCACCAACTCCCGGAGTTAACTCAAACTCACGTCCATCAAGTCAGTGATGCCATCCAGGCATCTCATCCTCTGCCATCCCTTTCTCCTCCAACCCCCGATCCTTCCCAGCATCAGGGTCTTTTCCCATGAGTCAACTCTTCGCATGAGGTGGCCAAAGTACTGAAGCTTCAGCTTCAGCATCATTCCCTCCAAAGAAATCCCAGGGCTGATCTCCTTCAGAATGGACTGATTGGATCTCCTTGCAGTCCAAGGGACTCTCAAGAGTCTTCTCCAACACCACAGTTCAAAAGCATCAATTCTTCGGCACTCAGCCTTCTTCACAGTCCAAATCTCACATGCATACATGATCACAGGAAAAACCATAGCCTTGACTAGACAGACCTTTGTTGGCAAAGTAATGTCTCTGCTTTTGAATATGCTATCTAGGTTGGTCATAACTTTCCTTCCAAGGAGTAAGCGTCTTTTAATTTCATGGCTGCAATCACCATCTGCAGTGATTTTGGAGCCCCCCAAAATAGAGTCTGACACTGTTTCCACTGTTTCCCCATCTATTTCCTATGAAGTAATGGGACCGGATGCCATGATCTTCGTTTTCTGAATGTTGAGCTTGAAGCCAACTTTTTCACTCTCCTCTTTCACTTTCATCAAGAGGCTTTTTAGTTCCTCTTCACTTTCTTCCATAAGGGTGATGTTATCTGCATATCTGAGGTTATTGATATTTCTCCTGGCAATCTTGATTCCAGCTTGTGCTTCTTCCAGCCCAGCGTTTCTCATGATGTACTCTGCATAGAAGTTAAACAAGCAGGGTGACAATATACAGCCTTGACGTACTCCTTTTCCTATTTGGAACCAGTCTGTTGTTCCATGTCCAGTTCTAACTGTTGCTTCCTGACCTCCATATAGGTTTCTCAAGAGGCAGGTCAGGTGGTCTGGTATTCCTATCTCTTTCAGAACTTTCCACAGTTTATTGTGATCCACACAGTCAAAGGCTTTGCCATAGTCAATAAAGCAGAAATAGATGTTTTTCTGGAACTCTCTTGCTTTTTTGATGATCCAGCAGATGTTGGCAATTTGATCTCTGGTTCCTCTGCCTTTTCTAAAACCAGCTTGAACATCTGGAAGTTCACGGTTCATGTGTTGCTGAAGCCTGGCTTGGAGAATTTTGAGCATTACTTTACTAGCATGTGAGATGAGTGCAATTGTGCGGTAGTTTGAGCATTCTTTGGCATTGCCTTTCTTTGGGACTGGAATGAAAACTGACCTTTTCCAGACCTGTGGCCACTACTGAGTTTTCCAAAATTGCTGGCATATTGAGTGGAGCACTTTCACAGCATCATCTTTCAGGATTTGAAACAGCTCAACTGGAATTCCATCACCTCCACTAGCTTTGTTCGTAGTGATGCTTTCTAAGGCCCACTTGACTTCACATTCCAGGATGTCTGGCTCTAGATGAGTGATCACACCATCGTGATTATCTTGGTCTTGAAGATCTTTTTTGTACAGTTCTTCTGTGTATCCTTGCCACCTCTTCTTAATATCTTCTGCTTCTGTTAGGTCCATACCATTTCTGTTCTTTATCGAGCCCATCTTTGCATGAAATGTTCCCTTGGTATCTCTGATTTTCTTGAAGAGATCTCTAGTCTCTCGCATTCTATTGTTTTCCTCTATTTTCTTTGCATTGATCACTGAGGAAGGCTTCCTTATTTCCTCTTGCTACCTTTGGAACTCTGCATTCAGATGCCTATATCTTTCCTTTTCTCCTTTACTTTTCTCTTCTCTTCTTTTCACAGCTATTTGTAAGGCCTCCCCAGACAGCCATTTTGCTTTTTTGCATTTCTTTTCCATGGGGATGGTCTTGATCCCTGTCTCCTGTACAATGTCATGAACCTCTGTCCATAGTTTATCAGGCACTCTATCTATCAGATCTAGTCCCTTAAATCTATTTCTCACTTCCACTGTAAAATCATAAGGGATTTGATTTAGGTCATACCTGAATGGTCTAGTGGTTTTCCCTACTTTCTTCAATTTTGTGGATGTGATACTGTACATAGAAAACCCTAAAGATAGTATCAGAAAATTACTAGAGCTAATCACTGAATTTAGCAAAGTTGCAAGATACAAAATCAATATACAGAAATCACTTTGCATTTCTGTATATTAACAATGAAAAATCAAAGAGAGAAATTAAGGAATCAATCCCATTCACCATTGCAACAAAAATAATTAAATATCTAGGAATAAAGTTACGCAAGGAGACAAAAGAACTGTACACAGAAAATTATGACACTAGTGAAAGAAATCAAAGATGACATAAACAGATGGTGAGATATTCCCTGTTCCTGGGTAGGAAGAATCAATATTGTGAAAATGACTATACTACCAGATGTAATCTACAGATTCAGTGTGATCCTTATCAAATTACCAATAGCATTTTGCACAGACTAGAGCAAAAAATTTCATAATTCATATGGAATCACAAAAGACCCCGAATAGCCAAAGCAATCTTGAGAAAGAAGAATGGAGCTGGAGGAATCAAACTTTCTGACTTCAAATTATACTACAAAGCTATAGTATGGTACTGGCACAAAGACAGTATGGTACTGGCACAAAAACAGAAATATAGACCAATGAAACAATACAGAAAGCCCAGAAATAAACCCATGCACCTATGGGTACCTTATGTTTGACAAAGAAGGCAAGAATATACAATGGGGCAAAGACAGCCTCTTCAATAAATGGTGCTGGGAAAACTGGACAGCTATGTGTAAAAGAATGAAATTAGAACACTTCCTAGCACCATACACAAAGATAAACTCAAAATGGATTAAAGACCTAAATGTAAGGCCAGAAACTATAAAACTCTTAGAGGTAAACACAGGCAGAACACTCGACATAAATCAAAGCAAAATCCTTTATGACCCACCTCCTAGAATAATGGAAATAAAGACAAAAGTAAACAAGTGGGACCTGATTAAACTTAAAATCTTTTGCACAACAAAGGAAACTATAAGCAAAGTGAAAAGACAACTCTCAGAATGGGAGAAAATAATGGCAAATGAAACAACTGACAAAGGATTAATTTCTGAAATATACAAGCAGCTCATACAACTCAATACCAGAAAAACAAACAACCCAATCAAACGGTGGGAAAAAGACCTAAACAGACATTTGCCCAAAGAAGACATGCAGATGGCTAACAAACACATGAAAGATGCTAAACATAATTCATTATTAGAGAAATGCAAAACAAAACTACAATGAGATATCACCTCACACTGGTCAAAATGGTCATTATCAAAAAGTCTGCAAGCAATAAATGTTGGAGAGGGTGTGAAGAAAAGGAACACTGCCGCACTGTTGGTGGGAATGTAAATTGATTCAGCCACTATGGAAGACAGTATGGAGATTCCTTAAAAACTAGAAATAAAACCATCATATGACCCAGCAATCCTAGGCATATACCCTGAGGAAACCAAAATTGAAAGAGACACATATATCCCATCGTTCATTGTAGCACTATTTACAGTAGCTAGAACATGGAAGCAATCTAGATGTCCATTGACAGATGAATGGATAAAGAAGTTGTGGTACCTATACACAATGAAATATTACGCAGCCATAAAAAGGAGCACATTTGAGTCAGTTCTAATGAGGTGGATGAACCTAGAACCTATTATGCAGACTGAAGTAAGACGGAAAGGGAAAGATAAACATTATATTCTAACACATATATACGGAATCTAGAAAAATGGTACTGAAGAATTTATTTACAGGGCAGCAGTGGAGAAACAGACATAGAGAATAGACTTATGGACATGGGGAGAGGGGAGGAGAGGGTGAGATGTATGGAAAGAGTAACATGGAAACCTACATTACAATATGTAAAATAGATAGCCAACAGGAATTTGCTGTATGACTCAGGAAACTCAAACAAGGCCTCTGTATCAACTTAGAGGGGTGGGATGGGAAGAGAGATGGGAGGAAGTTTCAAAAGGGAGGGGATATATATATACCTATGGTTGATTTCATTTTGAAGTGTGACAGGAAACAGCAAAATTCTGTAAAGCAATTTTCCTTCAATAAAAAATAAATGAAAAAATAAAAAAATTTTCACGAGGATGCTATATATTGTTAAATGGAATTCTGACGACTGGATAACTCAGTGCCTCAGAAATCTATGTTCATTAACATCAGAAGCAAAGACTAAGTGTCCAACCAAGAACTGGACCATGTGGAAATCCTGGATGCTTAGCAGAACCTACTTTCCACCCTTTCGGGTTTACAATCTGAAATATCATGTATGAAATAGTAATTTTTTTCCCTAGGAAAAAAGGAAACAGTGGGAGAGTTTGTCTTAGTACTACTTCTCATTTTAAAGTCACTTTTCTTAATATAAAAATTCTCCTCTTCCCTCTCCCATCTCTCCAACCGTTAATTCACCTGCTTTCCCCTTTCTCCCATCATGTTCTCCCCTGAAACTCTCTGGTATTGCTTTCATCCTGACTATGGTTGACAGGAGCCCCGTCTACCCAACCTGTCAGAATTCTTTCACCTTTACCTACCTGAATCAGAGGTTCAATTATTAGACCATAAGCTCCACTTTAGACTGCCAGGGTTCCAAGCCCAGCATTTACATTGATCAGCTTTGCAAACCTGGGCAACTTGTTGCAAGGAATGTAAAAAGTGTTGTGATCTCTGAAAACTACTTTCAAATATTTTAACTTAAAAAAGGTGTGTGTGTGTGTGTGTGTGTGTGTGTGTGTGTGTTTCTGTACACGTGTGCATACCTGTGGATTTATCTTTGGCAATTATTTGTTTTGAATAGTGTCATGTGTATATAATATATATATTTCTATATCTGCTCAGTTGTGTCTGACTCTTTGTGACCTTTGGACTGTAGCCTGCCAGGCTCCTCTGTCCACAGAATTTTCCAGGCAAGAATACTGGAGTGGGTTGCCATTTCCTTCTCCAGGGGATCTTCCTGACCCAGGGATTGAGCTCACATCTCCTGTGTCTCCTGCATTGAGGCTAATTCTTTACCCACTGAGCCATCTGGGAAGCCATAAATATGTATGTATGTGTCTGTATATATATATATATATATATATATATATATATATACATACAAAAAAATACAGTAGATTGTTGATTAGTGTTTATATGCATATCCCTTGTGTTATATTTTCAAGTATTCTGCAGATATGAAAGATTTCAAACTAAAAGTTGGGAAAAAAATAGAAAATATTTTTTGGTATATAGTAAGTGCTCAGTAAATGCTAGTTATTAGTTTTACTAAACTTGCTGTTACCTCTGTGGGAGAGGGCTGCCCAGCCCATTACCAGTTACTGCAGACATTTAACTCTGACCTTTTAGAGATAAGACCATGATCATCCTTGCCTGTCTTTCCTTATGAAAAGGTATTGGGATCTGTATATTGTGGCAGTGTATTGGGAGTTTATTAGTAGATTAGAATGCCAAGGTATGCCTGGGGTACATAGGTGATTACATAATTCTTCATAAGTCTTAACAAAACAAGGTCTGGATCATGATAGTCACTTGAGTCAGTTTCTTAAAATTAATCTCTCTCTCTCCCACAAAAACACATATCCTGTTGGTTCTGTTTCTCTGAGAACCTTTATTAGTATACACCTCGTATCATAACACTATAGTTTTTTTTTTTTTTTTTTTAATTTCGCTGCACCATGTATTACTTGCAGCTCACAGGATCTTTGTTGCAGCAAGCACGATCTAGTTCTCTGACCAGGGATTGAATCTGGGGCCCCTGCATCGGGAATGCACAGCCTTAACCACTGGACCACTAGGGAAGTCTTGACACTAATGTTGTAAGTTGGAGCCTTTAAGTTGATTGTTCTCATATTGAACCATGAATCGTCACCTACAGTCTCTTTATTTGGCTCCTACTCTGACAGACTCCCCGGACTGTAAATTCTTTGAGGACATTTGGGTGTTTTTTATTCGTGTTTAGTATAGTGTCGAACTATTTGTTAGCTGTGTAACTTAGAACAAATTACTTTAAGCCATTAACCTTCAGTTTTCTCATTTGTAACATGTGGATCATAAGTGTGAACTACAGTTCTCACAGAATTGCTGTTAGGATTGACTGAGACAAGACTCTAAAGAATTCTGTATTGTGCTTAGTACACTAATAAATAAATCTTATTTTTGTCAATATTATTGTTATCTGTTCAAGAAGAATAGGTTGTAGTCATGAATATTTATTAAACACAAATTTTAAGTGACAGTAAGATAGAAGTTATTATGCCCAAGATGAAAACTAGTAATATTATACAGGAGTTTTAACTCAGTACATTTGAGAGATGTGGGTGCTTACTGAAATCATCTCCAGTATTATAAAAGTTGATTTTTTCAGGTGCGTCTCATATGCAAAATGAAAAGTAGCATAAAAATTATTCTCAGGTGTTACCAGTTATGTACCCCAAATTTAGTTTTGCATAGGTTCTCAATGTGTTTTGATGCTTCTTTAGTTTTTCTCTTATCAATTGCAAAGAATTTTTGTAAACTCTGCATTTAGGAATGCAGTTAGGTATTCTGAACTTGCAATTATGCAGAATAAAAAGGGAATGTAGTGGGATGAGGTTAGAGTTGAATCCTAGCAGGCTAGGACTAATTTTCCATAATTATTCTTTTTGTATTTTTATTAATGAGGGACAAATGTTTTAGGTTGAGTTTTGTAATACAGCAGTGGAGAAAAGAACACAAAATTGAAGATTAGTTTTTAGATAATTGTTTTTTTTATTTAGAGGGAAAAAAGAAGTAAGATAACAGTTGGTTACATTTTTACTCAATTTTCTTTCTAGTCTAAAAATTTCAACTTGTCAAACACACACTATGGAAAGTTATGTAAAGCAGTGAAGCCTGTATAATTTTCTATTTTTTAAAAATTTGCAAACTCAATAATGATTGCAGGAAAACAATGGCCTAACCTCTCAATGAAGATTTAATAATTGTGAACTCCCCTCAGGTCTCCTATTGGTGAGATTTCATTGCTTAAAAATGATGTGGTTCAGAACACCTACTGGAATACTAAATACTTTATTAATTGCAAATAAATAATAATGGTTCAAGCATTTTATTTCTTTTCATTTTGGGGTTATTTTTATCATGCTTGATATCAACATTGGTGAGGCAACCATGGTAAAGGCAAGCTGTTTAAAAGTAGGGTAAAAACTTATCTGCATGGGATAAAAGGGAATTAATGTAGTATATCTACATTATCAAGAACTCTATCAAGTTTACAGTTCTGTTAGGCCAAGAAATAACATAAAATCTGTGTCAAGTTTTTTGAGAAATTACCAATCTCTTATTTTAGTTATACATGAACCAAAAAAATTATTTGTTTATTTATTTATTTTTTGATATGTGCTGCATTTCATACAACTTCTTCTAGATATAAATAATTTCATGTCTTTAGTCATCTGAAAATCTACTGAATGGCTGTCATGTTCAAGACAGTCCTGAGTCTTCCTCTAAGTGTCTCACATTTCTGGTAGAGCAGATAAGAGGAAGCACAAATAGTAGCAAAACAAGGCAGTGAACATTATGAGAACTGAAAGCAGAAGATCACCTTTAGATAACTGGGCAAAAGCTGTTTCATAGAGGAAGTGGCTGAGGAATGGAACTATAAATTGTCAGAAACAGAATGGCACTTATTCAACATTTTTCACTTTACAGATGAGGAGAATGTGACCAGAAAGAGCAGAAACTTGTCTGAAGTCACTTTATACACTTATGACAGCATAGATTAAAATCCAGATTCAACAACTCCTTGTCTATAGGACTTTAAAAATATAGCAGTCTTATTGAGGTATAATTACAAACCAGAAATTCACTCTTCTAGAATGTACAACTTGGTATTTAG
Source organism: Budorcas taxicolor (assembly GCF_023091745.1). Taxonomy (NCBI): domain Eukaryota; kingdom Metazoa; phylum Chordata; class Mammalia; order Artiodactyla; family Bovidae; genus Budorcas; species Budorcas taxicolor. The sequence goes on along the minus strand of NC_068914.1, from coordinate 130,926,277 downwards.
TGAAGGTTGTACAACTATCTACAGTATCTAAATCCAGAACCTTTTTGTCATCCTCCAAAAGAAATTCTGTACCTGTAAGCACTCACTCCCCATTATTTCCTCCTTGCAGACCCCAGCAGTGATGAGTTTATGTTCTGTCTCTGTAGATTTGCTGACTCTTTGTGGCCCCATGGACTGTAGCCCACCAGGCTCCTCTGTCCATGGAATTTTCCAGGCAAGAATACTGGAATACCACTGGAATGGGTCACCATTTCCTCCTCCAGGGGATCTTTCTAACCCAGGGATTGAACCTGTGTCTCTTGTGTCACCTGTTTAGCAGGCAGGTTCTTTACAACTGCACCACCTGGGAAGCCCCGTTAATTTGCCTATTCTTGACATTCCATATAAATATAATTGTAAATATGTGGCCTTATATTTTTGTCTTGTCTTACTTACCATATGTTAGAGGTTTATCCATGTTGTAGCATATATAAAAATTTACTCCTTTCTATTGTTTAATAGTAATGAAAACAAGAACTTCCAGATGTACAAGCTGGATTTCAAAGAGGCAGAGCGACCAGAGATCAAATTGGCAACATTCATTGGATCATAGAGAAAGCAAACGAGTTCCAGAAAAACATCTACTTCTGCTTCACAGACTATGCTAATGTCTTTGTGTGGGTCACAACAAATTGTGGAAAATTCTTCAAGAGATGGGATACCAGACACCTTACCTGTCTTCTGAGAAACCTGTAGGCCTGTCAAGAAGCAACAGTTAGAACTGGACATGGAACAACTGACTGGTTCCAAATTGAGAAAGAGGTATGACAAGACTGTATATTGTCACCCTGTTTATTTAACTTCTATGCAGAGTACATCATGCAAAATGTCCAACTGGATGAATCAAAAGCTGGAATCAAGATCATCAGGAGAAATATCAGTAAACTCAAATGTGCAGATGATATCACTCTAATGGCAGAAAGTGAAGAGAAACTAAAGAACCTTCGATGAGGGTGAAAGAAATGAGTGAAAAAGCTGGCTTGAAACTCAACATGAAAAACACTAAGTTCATGACATCCAGTCCCATCACTTCATGAAAAACATATGGGGAAAAAGTTGAAGCAGTGACAGATTTTATTTGGGGGGGGGGGGCTCCAAAATCACTCCAGATAGTGACTGCAGCCATGAAATTAAAAGAGGCTTTCTCTTTGGAAAGAAAGCTATGACAAACCTAGACAGCATATTAAACAGCAGAGACATCACTTTGCTGAAAAAGCTCTAGATAGTCAAAGCTATTGCTTTGCTGGTAGTCATGTACAGATGTGGGAGTTGGACCATAAAGAAGGCTGAACACTTAAGAATTGATGTTTTTGAACTGTGGGGCTGGAGAAGACTCTTGAGAGTCCCCTGGACTACAATGAGATCAAACCAGTCAATCCAAAAGGAAATCGATCCTGAATATTCATTGGAAGCACTGGTATTGAAGCTGAAGCTTCAGTACTTTGGCCACCTGATGCAAAGAGCCCACTCATTGGAAAAGACTCTGATGCTGGGAAAGATTGAGGGCAGGTGGACAAAGGGCAGCAGAGGATGAGATGGTTGGATGGCATCACTGACTCAATGAACATGAGTTTGAGCAAACTCTGGGAGATAGTGAAGGACAGGGAAGCCTGGAGTGCTGTAGTTCATGTGGTCTCAAAGAGCTGGGGACACAACTAAGTGACTGAACAGCAGCACCCACAATGTTTTACTAATTGTATTATCATTACTTATTACTATCTTCAGATATATTCTTCTGACCTCTTTCCTGTTCTAGGTGACAGGAGTTTTATCTAACAATTGGAATCTCTTACAAATTTAAGAGGCTCTAGGAAATGTCTATTTCTGTTTTATTGACTATGCCAAAACCTTTCACTGTGTGGATCATAATAAACTGTGCAAAATTCTGAGAGAGATGGGAATACCAGACCACCTGACCTGCCTCTTGAGAAATCTGTATGCAGGTCAGCAAGCAACAGTTAGAACTGGACATGGAACAACAGACTGGTTCCAAATAGGAAAAGGAGTACGTCAAGGCTGTATATTGTCACCCTGCTTATTTAACTTATATGCAGAGTACATCATGAGAAATGCTGGACTGGAAGAAACACAAGCTGGAATCAAGATTGCCAGGAGAAATATCAATAACCTCAGATATGCAGATAACACCACCCTTATGGCAGAAAGTGAAGAGGAACAAAAAAGCCTCTTGAGGAAAGTGAAAGAGGAGAGTGAAAAAGTTGGCTTAAAGCTCAACATTCAGAAAACCAAGATCATGGCATCCAGTCCCATCACTTCATGGCAAATAGATGGGGAAACAGTGGAAACAGTGTCAGACTCTGTTTTTCTGGGCTCCAAAATCACTGCAGATGGTGACTGCAGCCATGAAATTAAAAGACGCTTACTCCTTGGAAGGAAAGTTATGACCAACCCAGATAGCATATTCAAAAGCAGAGACATTACTTTGCTGACTAAGGTGTCTAGTCAAGGCTATGGTTTTTCCAGTAGTCATGTATGGATGTGAGAGTTGGACTGTGAAGAAGGCTGAATGCCGAAGAATTGATGCTTTTGAACTGTGGTATTGGAGAAGACTCTTGAGAGTCCCTTGGACTTTAAGGAGATCCACCCAGTCCATTCTGAAGGAGATCAGCCCTGGGATTTCTTTGGAAGGAATGATGCTGAAGCTGAAGCTCCAGTACTTTGGCCACCTCATGCGAAGAGTTGACTCATTGGAAAAGACTTCGATGCTGGGAGGCATTGGGGGCAGGAGGAGAAGGGGATGACAGAGGATGAGATGGCTGGATGGCATCACTGACTCGATGGACGTGAATCTGAGTCAACTCTGGTAGTTGGTGATGGACAGGGAGGCCCTGCGTGCTGCGATTCATGGAGTCGCAAAGAGTCGGACACGACTGAGTGACTGAACTGAACTGAGGAAATGTCAATAGAATTCTCTTCAAATATTAAAGCATCTAGGAATTGTGGGAAAGCAGTTTGGTTCAGTTTAGTTCAGTTCAGTCGCTCAGTGTCTGACTCTTTGCGACCCCATGAACCTCAGCATGCCAGGCCTCCCTGTCCATCACCAACTCCCAGAGTCCACCCAAACCCATGTCCATCGAGTCGGTGATGCCATCCAATCATCTCATCCTCTGTCGTCCCATTCTCCTCCTGCCCTCAATCTTTCCCAGTATTGGGGTCTTTTCCAATGAGTCAGCTCTTTGCATCAGGTGGCCAAAGTATTGGAGTTTCAGCTTCAACATCAGTCTTTCCAATGAACACCCAGGACTGATCTCCTGTAGGATGGACTGGCTGGACCTTCTTGAAGTCCAAGGGACTCTCAAGAGTCTTCTCCAACACCACAGTTCAAAAGCATCAATTCTTCAGTGCTCAGCTTTCTTTATAGTTCAACTCTCACATTCATACATGACCACTGGAAAAACCATAGCCTTGACTAGATGGACCTTTGTTGACAAAGTAATGTCTCTGCTTTTTAATATGCTGTTTAGGTTGGTTATAGCTTTCCTTCCAAGGAGTAAGAGTCTTTTAATTTCATGGCTGAAATCACCATCTGCAGTGATTTTGGAGCCCAGAAAAGTAAAGTCAGCCACTGTTTCCACTGTTTCCCCATCTATTTGCCATGAAGTGATGGGACTGGATGCCATGATCTTGGTTTTCTGAATGTTGAGCTTTAAGCCAACTTTTTCACTCTCCTCTTTCACTTTCATCAAGAGGCTCTCTAGTTCTTCTTCACTTTCTGCCACAAGGGTGGTGTTATCTGCATATCTGAGGTTATTGATATTTCTCCCAGCAATCTTGATTCCAGCTTTTGCTTCTTCCTGCCCAGCGTTTCTCTGCATATAAGTTAAATAAGCAAGTTGACAATATACAGCCTTGACGTATTCCTTTTCCTATTTGGAACCAGTCTGTTGTTCCATGTCCAGTTCTAACTGTTGCTTATTGATCTGCATACATGGAAAGAAGGGACTGTTATTATTAGAGTTGAGGGGAGCTTATCTCCTCCCCAATTCTGGTGAGAAACTCAAAACTGTAAGACTCTGTTGGGGATAGCAGTAGAGCTGCACAATGGATTTCTCCAACTGATAACCATATCCAGTGCCTTGGGGAAAGCCTGAGAAGCTATGCCCAACAGAGATGGTATAATTATGAATGAGAGAGTGAGAGACACATCTAACTCTAAAGTCAGAAGAAGTAGTTTGCTGACCACAAGTAGGTTGTCACTCATTCAAATTTGTACATGGCATTAGTTGCAGTATGAAGACCCTGGCCCCCTGATTTTTAATCTGGTGGTATTCCACTCAGTCATCCTCCTTCTTTCCCTTCCCTACTTATAATAATTCTCAGAGGAATGAGACTCATTTATTTTTCTTAGTACAGAAAGATTTCTGCGGTATAAGCTTTGGCATCAAACAACTGAATGCTAATGCTGACTTTAATTTGTTATAGGTGACTGTGGTGGTGGTAGTGGTGGGGTCAATATTGAGATCCAGCATCTTCAATAAATCATCATCTGGATAAAAAAGGACAGATTTGAATCACAGTAAACTCAAGTGTGCAAACAAATCACTTCTTCATCTAATACAACTTAATTGGTGAAGTTGATACTCTCATCCGGTAAGGCAGACTGGACATTCTGTCTCAGTGATCACTTAAGCCTTCTACCTCTCCTCTCTTCTGTTGTCCTCCTCTGCTTTCCCCTTCTTTCTTCTGTAGTTGCATCAGAATTCAGAAAGTTTATGTAGGACCTAGAACCCAGGAGAAAGGCCTCTGATTTCCAGTCTCTGTAATACTAGTTGTAGAATTCTCACTTTAAATGGGTACTAGTCTCTTGAAGGGCTTCTCTGATGGCTCAGCAGGTAAAGAATCTGACTGCAAAGCAGGAGACACAGGAGATGTAGGTGTGATCCCCAGGTTGGAAGATCCCTGGAGGAGGAAATGGCAACCCACTCCAGTATTCTTGCCTGGAATATCCTAAGGCCAGAGGAGCCTGGCAGGCTACAGTTTAAAGGGCCACAAAGAGTAGGACATGACTGAGAGATTAAGCACAGCACAGTCTTTTAAAGTTGGGGAGCTCTCTGCTTCTGCGTCCTTACAAGAGAAGTAAGCCTTGCCAAAGCTGAAGACCTTAGTGCATGGGTCTTAGCTTTCTATATAAAACACACTATTATCCACTCTGAGTGTTGGCTGCCTGCAAGAGGCACTTTGATTCTTAATTCCCTTTCAGTCTGAGGCATTTCTCTTCCCTACTTATCATCTCTTCTGCTCTTTCACAATATACTGTTAATGTCCATTAAATGCAAAAGTCAAATTATTAGCAACCTAAAAACTACCTTTCTTCACAGTTAGAGGCAGAAAACTGAGAAGAAATATTCGATCCCTTATGTTGACTAAAAAGACACACAATGTGAGAGTTGTGAGCTAAGTTTTATTTGGGCCAAAATAACTACAGAAGCAGACGATATTAAGAAGAGGTGGCAAGAATACACAGAAGAACTACACAAACAAGATCTTAGGATCTAGATAATTATGATGGTATGAACATTCACCTAGAGCCAGACATCCTGGAATGCAAAGTCAAGTGGGCCTAAAGAAGAAGCATCACTATGAACAAAGCTAGTGGAGGTGATGGAATTCCAGTTGAGCTATTTCAAATCCTAAAAGATGATGCTGTGAAAGTGCTGCACTCAATATGCTAGTAAATTGGAAAACACAGCAGTGGCCACAGGCCTGGAAAATGTCAGTTTTCATTTCAATCCCAAAGAAAGGTAATGCCAAAGAATGCTCAAACTACCACACAATTGAACTCATCTCACACGCTAGTAAAGTAATGCTCAAAATTCTCAAAGTGAGGCTTTAACAGTACGTGAACTGCAAAATTCCAGATGTTCAAGCTGGATTTTAAAAAGGCAGAGGAACCAGAGGTTAAATTGCCGATATCCGTTGGATCATCAAAAAAGCAAGAGAGTTTCAGAAAAACATCTATTTCTTCTTTATTGACTATGCCAAAGTCTTTGACTGTGTGGATCACAACAAACTCTGGAAAATTCTTCAAAAGATGGGAATACCAGACCACCTGACCTGCCTCTTGAGAAATCTGTATGCAGGTCAGCAAGCAACAGTTAGAACTGCACATGGAACTAAAGACTGGTTCCAAGTCAGGAAAAGAGTTCGTCAAGGCTGTATATTGTCACCCTGCTATTTAACTTCTATATAGAGTACATCATGAGAAATGCTGGGCTGGAAGAAGCACAAGCTGGAATCAAGATTGCCAGGAGAAATATCAATAACCTCAGATATGCAGATGACACCACCCTTATGGCAGAAAGCAAAGAAGAACTAAAGAGCCTTGATGAAAGTGAAAGAAGAGACTGAAAGAGTCAGCTGAAAACTCAACATTCAGAAAACTAAGATCATGGCATCTGGTCCCATCATTTCATGACAAATAGATGGGGAGACAAGGGAAACAGTGACAGACTTTATCTTCTTGAGAGCCAAAATCACTGCAGATGGTGATTGTAGCCATGAAATTAAAAGACTCTTACTCCTTGGAAGGAAAGCTATAACCAACCTAGACAGCATATTAAAAAGCAGAGACATTACTTTACCAACAAAAGTCTGTGTAGTCAAAGCTATGGTTTTTCCAGTAGTCATATGTGGATGTGAGAGTTGGACTATAAAGAAAGCTGAGCACTGAAGAAATAATACTTTCGAACTGTGGTGGAGAGGACACTTGAGAGTCCCTTGGAGTGCAAGCATCCAACCAGTTCATCCTAAAGAAAATCAGTCCTGAATATTCCTTGGAAAGGCTGATGCTGAAGCTGAAACTCCAATACTTTGGCCACTTGATGTGAAGAACTGACTCATTGGAAAAGACCCTGATGCTGGGAAAGATTGAAGGTGAGAGGAGAAGGGGATGCCAGAGGATGAGCTGGTTGGATGGCATCACCGACTCAAGGGACAGGAATTTGAGTAAAGTCAGGGAGTTGGTGATGGAGAGGGAGGCCTGGTGTCCATGACGTCACAAAGAGTCGGACAAGACTGAGTTACTGAACTGATTGATTGACTGAACTACAGCCCAGGAGACAGCACCTCAGATAGCTCCGAGAGACTGCTCCAAAGAGGCAGTGAGGGAAGGTCAATATATAAGATTTTGGTGAAGGGGGAGTTCAGTGCAATGAAGCACTTACTTTACAATAGGTTTTCTGCTACTCATGAGGAGCTGATGTCACTGTGAAGGGATTTAGTGCTTTTCTAGGTGTGAGGAGATGCAAGCATTGGGATCATGAAATCAGTGCCTAAAAATATCTAACTATCTAAAGACCTTTCCCACCAGTTTCCCTGGAGCACAGAGTGTCTCACTCTTCACCCGAATTCCCCTCAGGGGGCGTTGCAGGTCAGCAGCTGCAGCAGCATAGGGTTCAGTCTCCACGGAGGCAGATGGCAAATGCCTTTGTTTAGTCGTGGCAAATGCTCTGGTAAGTGCCAGTTTGTAGCTGACACCTCCTTCTACAGTACCCAAGAAAGAGAAGAAAAACAAAATCATCAAATTTATACATCAAGAGTCTGGACATTCTTTCTTTGCTAAAAAAATAAAATGGGGTAGTACAACTTACTAGAAATGTAAACCCCATACCAGAAAGTTATGTTGGTCAGTGAGAAGTGCTAATTAACACAATTTTTTTAGATCATTACAACTATTTGCAGTAATAATAAACACATCAATTATGTGTGGAAGCTTTTTATGTGAAAAATTTAGAGCAGCTTCTTTTCATGCCCACTAACAACGACAGAAGAGTCCATAGTCTTAATGGGAATCCAGTGTTCAGGTTTTATATAATTAAGTGGCCCAAAAGACAGGTCTAAGGGTGTTACCATAACTAACAGGAGGAAGGACAACATGAAGTTTTCCTCTGGGGAATCTCTACATTTTCTTAGGGTATGACTCAACATTGGCACAGTTCTGTTAGGGGAACCACTGACTGAAACTGTCCACCCTGACAGAGTTATCTTACAAGAGGTCCTGGTGAGGAATGCAGAGCTAACAAGCTACCACCCACCAGAAGAATTTGGTAAAGGTTAAAAGGAGAGAGGAGACACCAGTCCACATGTTCTTCCACCTCCTAGAATCCTTCTCACCAGCATCCATCTTGATTGAATGATGCATGCACCACCAGGGAGGACCCTGAGTCAGAGCAGCCAGGGACAACCCAGAAACTAACCCCATCATCATAAAACCTGAGACTGAAAGCCACGTGGCAGAACAGTTCTCCGGGGTTCTCCTACCCTGCTGCTCTCCGCCCAGGTGCCCCTTTCAAATAAACTTTCTTGCCTTATCAGCACCTGTGTCTCTTCGGACAGTTTATTTCTGAGTATTAGACAAGAGCCCACTCTTGGACACTGGAAGGGGTCCCCCTTCCTACAACAGTTCGATAGTCTCTTGGTTTCAGTTTGATGTTAAGACTAATGATTCAAAAACCAGAAAGTAGGGCGAAATGTTGATTCCATGTCCTTTTAATGCCACACTGAAGCATTGCCTTGTAGACTCAGACTAGGAGAGATAATTTTGTTTTACTTGTTATTTACTATTGATTAGGACACAGACACTGTGAAAGCTACTTGTTAATTTGCAAATTTTGGTCCATTAGAAGAAAATGATTTCTGCCAGGAGACACCAAAGGTTATGGTTTTTTTGCCTGGCAGGATCCTAGCAGGTCTTGCCTCTAACTCAGTGATGAAATGAAATTCCTATTTTGTGGCGAGACAAGAAAATTTCAACAAAAATTTTCTCTGCCTGTTTGGAATTCCTCTCTCCTCTTTAGTACATACTGTGGATCTCCTTTAATCAGGTCTCCTTCAGAGATAATATTTCTTCTTAATCTTATAAAGTGTCATAACTCCTTAGAGGTAACTTTCCTTCTTAATCTTTAAGAGACCACAGTGACTTATTACTTGTCTTGTATGTGTAGATCTGAATTGTATAAACTGTCAATAACATGTCATTTGACATATACATCTTTGGCCTGCAAAATTATATAGCTGTTTTGATAGTGGTACAGCCCTCAGAAGTTTCTGAAAGACTGTTTCCTGGACTCAAAGCCCCAAGTTGGCTCAACTAAAATTTCCATTTTTTTTTTCCTTAGATCAACTGTCTATTACTATTTTTCATTAGCTCTCAGGAAATTCACTTATCATCCCTTTCATAACTGAGTGTACAAACTTCTATTTCTTGAATTCTATCTTTGAAGTAGCATTACCATTTTGTTGGAGAAGGCAATGGCACCCCATTCGAGTACTCTTGCCTGGAAAATCCCATGGACGGAGGAGGCTTGTAGGCTGCAGTCTATGGGGTCGCTAAGAGTTGGACACAACTGAGCAACTTCACTTTCACTTTCAGGCATTGGAGAAGGAAATGGCAATCCACTCCAGTGTTCTTGCCTAGAGAATCCCAGGGACAAGGGAGCCTGGTGGGCTGCCGTCTGTGGGGTCACACAAAATCGGACACGACTGAAGTGACTTAGCAGCAGCAGCAGCAACCATTTTGTTGATTCTCTCATTAATGTATTAAATTAATCTTTGAAATGTGTTCACTCAGAATTTGTTAAAGAAGTCTTGCTTTCAGTTGTTTTGAAAATTATACTTTAACACTGGGGTATGAAGATCAGTTATTTTCTCCTTAACTGAATGTATTCTTTTGTATATGTGTGTGTGTGTGTGTGTATGCATTTCTGTGATGGGAGAAGAGAGAAAAAGCTGCTAGCCACTTTGTTGCTTGTGTGGTTATATTGTTAAAAGAAATAACAAGCCCCAAATGGAGTCATTTACCCCGATGACAGCAAACAAAAGATTTAACTGCAATTTCAATCTCTCCCAGGAATGTGACCTTTAAACAGACAATCTGAAATTTCCTGATCAACACTAGTGAAGCAATCTGCATAATAAAACCCCTGCTGTTTCCTCTTGCCCCCTCCCCCAACTTCTTTTCCCCACTTGTTTATGCCTATAAAGACCTTCCCTTTTAGCATCCTTCTAGTTGCCAAACGGGCTACTAAGTGATCCATGAATCACCTAATAAATCCAATTAGATCTTCAAATTTACTTGGGAGGCAGTGATAAGGAATCCACCTGCCAGTGTAGGAGAAACAAGAGACTTGGGTTTGATCCTGGGGTCAGGAAGGTCCTCTGGAGTAGGAAATGGCAACTCACTCCAATATTCTTGTCTGAAAAATTTCATGGACAGAGGAGCCTGATGGGCTACAGCCCATGGGGTCAAAAATAGTAGGACACGGCTGAGCATGTACACACTCACATTCATATGATTATAAAAAGTAGAAACTCATAAAACATATGTGTATGTGTTTAAATGGATAACCTCAAGGAAGAAAGGGAGAAAGTGATAAAAGGCAAAATATAAAGAAAATGAAAAAAGAAAGGAAAACATAATACTACTTTGAAAACTTCCCAACATGTATTGCACCACACAGTGTAAAATACTGTGTTTATGTATATGCATAAACTTAAAAAAATGTGGGACCCATATGCACATTTTTGTAGGGCCATCCATGTATGATGCCACGTGAATCTAATATCAGAAAGAAGAGTACAAAATGTATATTTTATAATTCAGCTTTGGGAAAAACAGAAAGAAGATACAAGCAAATAACCTATATATGTATATTTATGTTGTGTGTATATGTATTATCAAGGAGTCCATACAAGTCTGTTAACACTGGATGCCTGAGTTATGTGGAATGGAGAGTAGAAATTAGATTGGGGGGAGAGATGATTAGTCTTTAAACATCTTTGTATTGTTGATCCTTTTAGAAAAAAACTGTACATGCTGGGAAATGGCTAAAAAAGTTTAAAATTTATATATGTGTCAATACATATATGGAGAAGGCAATGGCAAACCACTCCAGTACTCTTGCCTGGAAAATTCCATGGACGAAAGAGCCTGGTGGGCTGCAGGCCATGGGGTCGTGAAAAGTCAGACATGACTGATCGACTTCACTTTCACTTTTCACTTTCATGCATTGGAGAAGGAAATGGCAACCCACTTCAGTGTTCTTGCCTGGAGAATTCCACGGATGTTGGAGCCTGGTGGGCTGCCATCTACGGGGTCGCACAGAGTCGGACATGACTAAAGCGACTCAGCATCAGCAGCAGCAGCAATAAATATAAGAAAGATTGTAAAAACAATGAAAAACAACTCAGCAGTCATTATTACATGTATTCATCATTGCTCTACCACAGGGGAGTAGAATGGACACCTCCGAAGCTCTTAGTTTCTTCATTTATGAAATGATAGAGAGGGACTATTTATCTATTTATTTTAATTAATTTATTTATTTCAATAGAAAGCTAATTACTTTATAATATTGTGGTGATTTTTTCCATACATTGACATGAATCAGCCATAGGTGTACATATGTCCCCCATCCCAAACCCCCCTCCCACCTCCCTTCCTATCCCATCCCTCTGGGTTGTCCCAGTGCACCGGCTTTGAATGCCCTGTTTCATGCACTGAACTTGGACTGGTTATCTATTTTACATATGGCAATATATATGTTTCAATGCTATTCTCTCAAATCATCCCACCCTCGCCTTCTCCCACAAATCCAAAAGTCTGTTCTTTATATCTGTGTCTCTTTTGCTGTCTCACATATATTTTGTTTTTACTGTCTTTCTCTTTTTGCTTTTGCTGTCTCACATATATTTTGTTTTTACTGTCTTTCTAAATTCCATATATATGTGTTAATATACTGTATTGGTGTTTTTCTTTCTGACTTACTTCACTCTGTATAATAGACTCCAGTTTTATACACCTCATTAGAACTGAGTCAAATGTGTTCTTTTTAATAGCTGAGTAATATTCCATTGTGTATATGTACCACAGCTTTCACATCCATTCATCTGCCGATGGACATCTAGCTTGCTTTCATGTTCTAGCTATTGTAAACAGTGCTGCGGTGAATATTGGGGATAAATGTGTCTCTTTCAATTCTGGTTTCCTCAGTGTGTATACCCAGCAGTGGGGTTGCTGGGTTGTATGGCAGTTCTATTTCCAGTTTTAAAGAAATATCCACACTGTTCTCCATAGTGGCTGTACTAGTTTGCATTTCCACCAACAGTGTAAGAGGGTTCCCTTTTCTCCGCACCTTTTCCAGCATTTATTGTTTGCAGACTTTTTGATAGCAGCCATTCTGACTGGTGTGTGATGGTATCTCATTGTGGTTTTGATATGCATTTCTCAAGATGATGTTGAGTATCTTTTTATATGTTTGTTAGCCATCTGTAAGTCTTCTTTGGAGGAATGTCTGTTTACTTCTTTGGCCCATTTTTTGATTGGGTCGTTTATTTTTCTGGTATTCAGCTGCATGAGCTGCGTGTATATTTTTGAGGTTATTTCTTTGTCAGTTGCTTCATTTGTTATTATTTTCTTCCATTCTGAAGGCTGTCTTTTCACCTTGCTTATGGTTTCCTTCTTTGTGCAAAAGCTTTTAAATTTAACTAGGTCCCATTTGTTTATTTTTTCTTTTATTTCCATTACTCTGGGAGGTGGATCATAGAGGATCTTGCTGTGATTTATGTCAGAGTGTTTTGCCTATGTTTTCCTCTAGGAGTGTTATAGTTTCTGGTCTTACATTTAGATCTTTAATCCATTTTGAGTTTATTTTTGTGTATGGTGTTAGAAAGTGTTCTAGTTTCATCCTTTTACAGGTGGTTGACCAGTTTTCCCAGCGCCATTTGTTAAAGGGATTGTCTTTTCTCCATTGTATATTTTTGCCTCCTTTGTCAAAGATAAGGTGTCCATAGGGGCATCGATTTATCTCTGGGCTTTCTATTTTGTTCCATTGATCTATATTTCTGTCTTTGTGCCAGTACCATATTGTCTTGATGACTGTAGCTTTGTAGTAGAGTCTGATGTCAGGCAGGTTGATTCCTCCAGTTCCATTCTTCTTCCCCAAGATTGCTTTGGCTGTTCAAGGTTTTTTGTATTTCTGTACAAATTGTGAAATTATTTTTTTCTAGTTCTGTGAAAAATACCATTGGTAGCTTGATAGGGATTGCACTAAATCTACAGATTGCTTTGGGTATTATACTCATTTTCACTACATCGATTCTTCTGACCCATGAGCATGGTATATTTCTCCATCTATTTGTGTCATCTTTGATTTCTTTCATCAGTGTTTTATAGTTTTCTATATACAGGTCTTTTGTTTCTTAAGGGAGATTTATTCCTAAGTATCTTATTCTTTTCTTTGCAATGGTGAATGGGATTATTTCCTTAATTTCTCTTTCTGTTTTCTCATTGTTAGTGTATAGGAATGCATGGGATTTCTGGGTATTAATTTTATATCCTGAAACTTTACTATATTCATTGATTAGTTCTAGTAATTTTCTGGTGGTGTCTTTAGGGTTTTCTATGTAGAGGATTGGAGAAGGCAATGGCACCCCACTCCAGTACTCTTGCCTGGAAAATCCCATGGACAGAGGAGCCTGGTAGGCTGCAGACCATGGGGTTGCAGAGTTGGAAACAACTGAGCGACTTCACTTTCACGCATTGGAGAAGGAAATGGCAACCCACTCTAGTGTTCTTGCCTGGAGAATCCCAGGGACGGGTAAGCCTGGTGGGCTGGCGTCTATGGTGTTTCACAGAGTCGGACATGGCTGAAGCCACTTAGGAGCATGTAGAGGATCATGACATCTGCAAACAGTGAGAGTTTTACTTCTTCTTTTCCAATCTGGATTCCTTTTATTTCTTTTTCTTCTCTGATTGCTGTGGCTAAGACTTTCAAAACTATGTTGAATAGTAGTGGTGAGAGTGGGCACCCTTGTCTTGTTTCTGACTTTAGGGGAAATGCTTTCAATTTTTCACCATTGAGGGTAATGTTTGCTGTGGGTTTATCATGTGAAAGTGAAAGTCGCTCAGTTGTGTCCAACTCTTTGTGAATTCTCCGGGCCAGAATACTGGAGTGGGTAGCCTATCCCTTCTCCAGGGCATTTTCCAACCCAGGGATCAAAACAGGATTTCCTGCATTGCAGGCGGATTCTTTACCAACTGAGCTATCAGGGAAGCCCGTATATGGCTTTTATTATGTTGAGATATGTTCCTTCAATGCCTGCTTTCTGGAGTTTTTTTTTTTTTTTAATCATAAATTGGTGTTGAATTTTGTCAAAGGCTTTCTCTGCATCTGTTAAGATAATCATATGGTTTTTATCTTTCAATTTGTTATTATGGTGTATCACATTGATTGATTTGCAAATATCAAAGAATCCTTGCCTCTCTGGGATAAAGCCCACTTGGTCATGATGTTTGATTTTTTAATATATTGTCAGATTCTGTTTGCTAGAATTTTGTTGAGGATTTTTGCCTCTATGTTTATCAGTGATATTGGCCTGTAGCTGTCTTTTTTTGTGGCATCTTTGTCTGGTTTTTGTATTAGGGTGATGGTGGCCTCATAGAATGAGTTTGGGAGTTTACCTTCCTCTGCAATTTTCTGGAAGAGTTTGAGTAGGATAGGTGTTAACTCTTCTCTAAATTTTTTGTAGAATTCTCCTGGGAAGCCATCTGGTCCTGGGCTTTTGCTTGTTGGAAGATTTTTTATTAGAGTTTTGATTTCTGTGCTTGTAATGGGTCTGTTAATATTTTCTATTTCTTCCTGGTTCAGTTTTGGAAGGTTACAATTTTCTAAGAATTCATCCATTTCTTTCAAGTTGTCCATTTTATTGGCATATAGTTGCTGATAGTAGTCTCTTATGATCCTTTGTGTTTCTGTGTTGTCTTTTGTGATTTCTCCATTTTCATGTCTAATTTTGTTGATTTGATTCTTCTCCCCCTTTTTCTTGATGAGTTTGGCTAATGGCTTGTCTATTTATCTTCTCAAAGAACCAACTTTTACTTTTATTGATTTTTCCTATAGTCTCTCTCTCTCTCTCTTTTTTTTTTTCGTTTATTTCTGCTCTAGTTTTGGTGATTTCTTTCCTTCTACTGACCCTGGTTCTTCATTTCTTCTTTTTCTAGTTGCTTTAGGTGTAAAGTTAGGTTATTTATTTGATTTTTCTCTTGTTTCTTGAGGTAAGGTTGTATTGCTATGAACCTTCCCCTTAGCACTGCTTTTACTGAATCCCATAGGTTTGGGGTTGTCATGTTTTCATTTGTTTCTATGCATATTTTTGATTTCTTTTTTGCTTTCTTCCATGATTTGTTGGTTATTCAGAAGTGTTATTCACACTTCTGAAAAACGATTTGTATTTTTAATTTTTTTTTCCTGTAGTGGACATATAATCTTACCACATTGTGATCAGAAAAGATGCTTGAAATGATTTCATTTTTTTGGAACTTACCAAGGCTAGTTTTATGACCCAGGATGTGATCTATCCTGGAGAATGTTCTGTGTGCAATTGAGAAAAAGGTGAAATTCACTGTTTTGGGGTGAAATGTCCTATAGATATCAATTAGATCTAACTGATTCATTATATCATTTAAAGTTTGTGTTTTCTTGCTAATTTTTGTGTTTGATTTACCTAATTCATAGGTGTGAGTGGTGTGTTAAAGTCTCCCACTATTGTGTTACTGTTAATTTCCCCTTTCATACTTGTTAGCATTTGCCTTACATATTGACATGTTCCTATATTGGGTGTATATATATTTATAATTATTATATCTTCTTGGATTAATCCTCTGATCATTATGTAATGTCCTTCTTTGTCTCTTTTCATGGTCTTTATTTTAAAGTCTATTTTATCTGATATGAATATTGCTACTCCTGATTTCTTTTGGTCTTCATTTGCATGAAATATCTTTTTCCAGTCCTTCACTTTCAGTCTGTATGTGTCCCTTGGTTTGAGGTGGGTCTCTTTTAGAGAGCATATATATGGGTCTTGTTTTTGTATCCATTCAGGCAGTCTTTGTCTTTTGATTGGGGCATTCAACCCATTTACATTTAAGGTAACTATTGATAAGTATGATCTCATTGCCATTTACTTTGTTGTTTTGGGTTCAAGTTTATAAACATTTTCTGTGTCTCCTGTCTAGAGACGATCCTTTAGCACTTGTTGAAGAGCTGGTTTGGTGGTGCTGAATTCCCTCAGCTTTTGCTTGCCTGTAAAGCTTTTGATTCTCCTTTATATTTGAATGAGATCCCTGCTGGCTATAGTAATGTGGGTTATAGGGTTTTCTCTTTCATCACTTTAAGTATGTCCTGGAATTCCCTTCTGGCCTGAAGAGTTTCTATTGAAAGATCAGCTGTTATCTGAATCCCCTTGTATGTTAATTGTTGTTTTTACCTTGCTGTTTTTAATAATTACTCTTTGTGCTTGATCTTCATTAGTTTGATTAATATGTGTGTCTTGGGGTGTTTTGCCTTGGCTTTATCCTGTTTGGGACTCTCTGGGTTTCTTGGACTTGGGTGGCTATTTCCTTCCCCATTTTAGGGCAAGAGTATCTCCTCAAGTATTTTCTCATGCCCTTTCTTTTTTTCTTCTTCTGGGACTCCTATGATTCAAATGTTGGGATGTTTAACATTGCCCCAGAGGTCACTGAAGTTGTCCTTATTTCTTTTAGTTTTTTCCTTTTCTCCTCTCTGCTTCAGTTTTTCCCACCATTCTACCTTTCACCTTACTTATCCTTTCTTCTGCCTCAGTTATTCTACTGTTGGTTCCCTCCAGAGTGCTTTTGATCTGTTATTGCATTATTCATTATTGACTGCTCTTCTTTATTTCTTTTAGGTCCTTATTAAACATTTCTTGCATCTTCTTAACCCTTGTCTCTAGTCTATTTATCTGTAACTCCATTTTGTTTTCAAGATTTTGGATCATCTTTACAATCATTATTCTAAATTCTTTTTTTCAGGTAGACTCCCTATCTCCTCCTTTTTTGTTTGTTTATGTGGGCATTTATTATGTTCCTTTACCTGCTGAATATTTCTCTGCCTTTTCATTCTGTTTAGATTGCTGTGTTTGGGGTACTGTTTCTGGAGGCTGAAAGTTCATGGTTCCTCTTTACTGTGGAGCCTGCTCCCTGTAGGTGGGGTTGGACTAGTGGCTTGTCAAGGTTTCCTGGTTAGGGGAGCTTGCGTCTGTGTTCTGGTGGGTGGAGCTGGATTGTTTCTCTCTGAAGTGCAATGAAGTATCCAGTAGTGTGTTTTGGGGCGTCTATGGGTTTGACATGCCTTTGGGAAGCCTATATTTTAATGCTCAGGGCTGTGTTCCTGCTTTGCTGGAGAATTAGCATGGTATGTCTTGTTCTGGAACTTGTTGGCTCTTGGGTGGAGTTTGATTTCAGTGTAAGCATAGAGGCTTTTGGGAGGCTTTTGGGTGAGCTCTTGTCCATTAATGTTCCCTGGAATCAGGAGTTCTCTGATGTTCTGAAGTTCTGGAGTTAAGCCTTCTGCCTCTGGCGTTCAGTCTTACAGTAGCCTCAAGAATTCTCCGTCAATACAGTAGAGATGATAAAACATCTAGGTTAATGGTGAAATAATTTTCCACAGCAAAGGACACCCATAGAGGTTCACAGAGTTACATGGAGAAGAGAAGGGGGAGGAGGGAGATAGAGCTGACCAGGAGGAGAAGAGGGGGAGTCAAAGGGAGAGAAAACAATCTAGTCAGTAATCAATTCCCTAAGTGCACTCCACAGTCTGGAACACCCAGAGAGATTCACAGAGTTACACAGAAAAGAGAAGGGGAAGGAGGAAGATAGAAGTGACCAGGAGGAGAAGACGGGAAGTCAAAAGAGGAGAGACCAATCTAGCCAGTAATCAGTTTCCTAAGTGTTCTCCACAGCCCAGAACATCCAGAAAGATTCACAGAGTTAAGTAGAGAAGAGAAGGGGGAGGGAGGAGAAAGAGGTGACCTGGGGGAGAAAAGGGAGAATCAAAAGGGGAGAGAGCAATCAAGCCAGTAATCACACCCCTAAGTGAAACTGGATACTGAAGATTAGATTCTTAAAAGTACAAAATTGATAACAAATACCAAAAAGCAAAGACTAAAAATCTAGAATAGAGTTTAGACTCTCAAAAATACAATATTAAAAATACAAAACAAAATCAATCACAAAAATTATAAAATATATATATGAAATTTGCTTTAAAATAGGGTCTTTTTTCTTTGGCAAGGCAATAGTAGATTATAAAAATGAAAATTAAAGGAGTAATAAAGAACTTAAATTTAAGAAAATTAAAAAGTGATAACAGTAAATATATATCTAGGAATTTCTCTGGAGTTGCTCTGGGCAGTGTGGGGTCAGTTCAGTTTCAGTTAGTTCTTTGTTCCAGCTTGTAGTTGTTCTCAAGGTCTATAGGCCCCCTCTGATGCTTAGTCAATGTTAACTACAGGGTTTTAATCTGTTGCACCTGTCACTTCCAGACCAGTTCCCTCTTCATTTTGGCTTCCTCTTTTTTCAAGTGTCTTCAGTGTCTATTTTCCACCCTGACTCAAGGGGGCGAAGGTAGTCACTTATTTAGGCTCACTTGTTCAGTTGTCTTGTGGGGAGGGAGGGACACTACAAACAAATATTGCTGGCATGTTTGGGGAATGCTTGCAGTGTATGGACTGCACTGGGTTTGCCCCAGCTCAAGGTGGTGTGTGCTTCCCAGGTCTACACTGCTCAGTCTTCAGGGTGCACTTCCCAGGTCTAAGCCACTCAGGTTTTGGGGTAATCTGAAAGAGCACAGACTTGGTTGGGCGTGTGTTTTATGCCCTTCTCAGGCCCGAGCAGCTCAGGTGACCAGGTGCTTGGCAAGAGCACTGTCCCAGGTGGGCCATGCATCTTAATCACCTTCCCAATCCTGGCCGCTCTGTGTCCCGGGTGCACCACGGATGCACCATCTCAGGTGTGCTATGTCTCCTCTGGGGAGTTGATCCAGGCTGTGACCTTCCTGGCAGATGTAACCGCCCAGGATCCCAGGAAGATGTGGTTAGCAACTGGGGGCCTGCTCACAGTCTGGTGTAAGATGCCGTTCTCAGGTCGAGATTGCAGCAGCCTCTTGTCTTCCAGCTCCAGCTGTTGTGCACCTGCCTCCGGCGGGGGGAGGGGCCTATCCACAGCCAGCTAGCTCTCCTTTGGTATTTGCTCAATCCTTTTTTCTGTGAGCAGGCCAGGCTGTGCACTAGAGCCTTTTATGGGAAAGTTCTCTTTTTTTTTTCTCTCTCTGGTGATCCCACAGTTTGGGTTGCTATCTCATGTTAGCTCCCTCAGATTATTCTCAGGGCATTCAGGCCTGGTCCTTACTCTAACTAAGCACTGATTTTGCAGCTCACATCTCCCTGTCTAGCCCGCTCGTTGGTGGCAGACACGGGCATCTGGGCTACTTCTCTGCTGGCAGTTGCAGGTAGATGTGTATTCTGTGTTTTTTTTTTTTTTTTTTTTCCCTCCCAGTTATGTTGCCCTGTGAGATTCCAAAACTCCCCACAGACCCACCGGTGAGAGGGTTTCCTACTGTTTGGAAACTTCTTGTTCACAAAACTCTCCCCAGGATGGGTCTCCATCCTTAACTCTTTTGTCTCTCTTTTTGTCTTTTATATTTTGTCCTACCTTCTTTCGAAGAGAATGGGCTGCCTTTTTGGGTGCCTGGTGTCCTCCACCAGTGTTCAGAAGTTGTTTTGTGGAAGTTGCTCAGCATTCAAATGATCTTTTTATAAATTTGCGGGGGAGAAAGTGGTCTCCCCGTCCTGTTCCTTCACCATCTTCAGACAGGAGAGGACTATTTAAATACTAAAGAACTTAGTTGGAAACTGTTCCTTGAAATTAAAAAAAAAAAAAAACTGTAAAATTAACTTGAAAAATGTCAAAACTATAAGGAGGAAAGAAAGCAGTTAAATGACGAAAAATTAGGAAAAAAGGAGAAAAAGAAGACAGGAAGGAAGAAAAGGAAGGAGGAAGGGTGGAGGAAGGAAAGAAAGGAGGGAGGGAGGAAGAATCACACAGAAAATCGTATTTCAATGTTTTAGTCATTTTGCTAGTTTGTGTACAGTTGCTGGAACATTACTATTGTTGCATCTTCTATTTTGTCTTTATTCAGTTGTCTTTCTGTTGATAAACTATTATAACCAAAAGTCTGCTAGTTTTTTCATGGAAGGGATTAACAGGGCATAAATCAACAGGTTTTTTTTGACATCTATGGGCAAGACTCCCCTTTTCTGTTAAGGAAAATCAGTATTTTCCACTAATGATAAGTGAAGTTTCATAACGGGCATGTACCTTGAGCATTCTTTCATAACTGTTTCATAAACTCTCCCACTTCCCTTTTGCTTTAGGTGGTTTATCTGATTCAATTATGCTAAATATTTTTAAATCATAAAAAAGAATTGTGCTCAGTCATGTCTCACTCTTTATAGTCCCATGGACTGCACCCCACCAGGTGCCTTTGTCCATGGAATTTTCTAGGCAATAATGCTGGAGTGGGTTACCATTTTCTTCTCCAGGGGATCTTCCCAAACCAGGGACTGAACCTGCACCTCCTGCATCTCCTGCATCTCCTTCATTGGCTGGCAGATTCTTTACCACTGAGCAAACTGGAAAGCCAAAAAAGAATTAGACTGGCTAATTTCTACACAGCCTATTGGATGTTTGCTGACTCATACCTCCAAGTAACTTAGCATTTCCTAGTTAATTACTTGAGTGAAAACAGAAATAGAAAATTTAGCTTTTATATTTGATACTTACATAAATCATAAATGAATTATATAGAAAATGAAAACATTTATTAATCATATTTTAATTAGTGGCTAGAAATAGAACATAAAACTAAAATTAGAAAGTTATTACAGTATTATTTTACACTTGCAGATTTAATGGAGCATGCCATATTTTCATGCTACTATTTTACCCTGAGATCTGTAATACGATGTAGTTTTCCTCTGATTTAAGGGGTAAAACTAAGGATGAACAGATGCTACTGGTAATTTCAACACCAACACCCAGGTTCCAGATGTCTCCTCTCATAATACAAGCCAAAATTAAATACAGATTTTGTTAAAACACACAAGTTATTCTTTTAACCTGCAAGCATTTCTAGTCCTCACTGATCTGTGTTCCCATTTTTAATCTACTTTCATCAGATCATCACTTGGATAGAAGCAATTTCCCATAACCCAGGGATTGAACTCTCAACAGTTAATACAAGAGTCAAACCTAGAGCTCTGTGTGTGTGTGTTTTTTAATGTTTTGCTAATTATTACTAAAGTCTTCCAGTTTATTTTCCATTTTCCTGTTGGGAGAAGAGAAACCAGTTCTCTGCCAAAAGCATTCCATTTCGGATACCAAATGATGTCCGGTAACAGCTGTCTAGTCTCAACTTTGGTGGGTAATTAGCAGACCAGATATCCAAAAGAAACAGGTAATTGTGATTCATGAATCTGTTGCCAGGGCAGATACTTCACAGCTCACTCATCTTTCCCTAAAGACAGAGATTTCCTAGAGCTTTGAGTAGTCAGATGCTGTTTTCACCTTGTTTGAAGAGAATGGCTGTTCACTTTGGGGATGTTCTTGGCATTCATCGAATTAGTTTCTTCCTCTTCTTCATCTCTTTCTTGGTGGTTTTCAGAACAGCTAGGAAGTATGAAAACTTCATTCAGGCAGGAGTGTACAGGAATTCTGAATGAAGAGAAATGGAGCAGCCTATCTGTCTTGTGCTCAGACCTAACAGGGGATGTACATGCAATCAAATTGATTATTTATAATATTTATGGCTTATAGAGCACTTATGTATCTTTCTTCCCTTTGAGCTTCACAGCAAGTCTTGATGTATATTTTCTTCTTATTCCCATGTTACTCAGAACCCAAGTAATCTGAGGTTCAGTGAATATTCTCATGGTACCTAGTGAGAACATGGTGAAGATGCAACTTTTTAATTAGTTAATTTATTTTTTTAAACTGCACTGGGTCTGCATTGTGGGTTTTCTCTAGTTGCGGCAGGCAGGACTACTCTCTCCTTGTGGTGCTCAGACTTTTGACTGTGGTGCCTTCTCTTGTTGCAGAGAGGGGCTCTTGGGCATGCCAGCTCAATAGTGGCAGCTCACAGGCTTTGTTACTCTGTGGCATGAGGAATCTTCCTGGACTAGGGATTGAACACATGTCTCCTGCATTGGCAGGTAGATTCTCAACCACTGGACCACCAGAGATGTCCAAAGATGCAGCTCTACTGTGTTCTTTCCTTTAAACAGAATGATTTTTGAGGAAGTAAATGTCTCCATGACTCCAACTTATTTCCCCTCCAGCTCGCCATTTTGACAGAAATTCCAACTGTCATCCTTGCTTTGCATCATCAGAGTCTGAGAGGAGACTCTGGACCCACAGTTGTGTGATCTGCAAAAGATACAACAAACACCTGGGGATACTACGGCATGAAGCAAAAACATGTTGTCTATTTGAGGTCTATTTAAGGTGACCATACAAGAGAAACTGAACAAAGCACTCCTTCCAAAGACAACAATGAAAGAGGGAATTGTTTTCATGCTTTTGGACACTTGCTGTGTTACACACCGTCCTCCCCCTAATCTTAGTTTGGTTCCTCATCCTAGTCCAGTTCTGCCTCTTTTTTAAAAAAGAAATTTTATTTTATTATTACTTTAAATTTTTTTTTTTTTTTTTTTTTTAGTTATTTACTTTTGGCTGCACTGGGTCTTCCTTGCTGCCTGTGGGCTTTTTCTCATTGCGGCCAGTGAAAGCTACTCTTCATTGCGGTGCCTGGGCTTCTCATTGCAGTGCCTGGACTTCTCCTTGCAATGGCTTCTCTTATTGCACAACACAAGGCTCTAGGGCCTGAAAGCTTGGTAGTTGTGGCTCATGGGCTTAGTTGCCCTGCAGTATGTGGGATCTTAGTTCCGCGATCAGGGATGGACCCCACATCCCCCTGCACTTCAAGACTGTTTCTTAACCACTAGACCTTGGTAGGATAATTCCCAATGAAAATCCTTACTGGGGTCTCAAAGTCATGAAGTCTTCATGTTTGTAGAATCTGTAAAACGAGAAGAGCCAAGAAGATGAAGAGAGGTGACAGAGAGCTCTTAAAGGACTGGATAAATGGGTCCACAAGTGGCTGATGAATTTTAATAGAGACAATAATGATATCATGCTCTTAGGGATTATTTTGTATTTGGGTTTCAAAAATCCTAATTAAAGTTTTTTGTTTTTTTTTTTCAATTTAGCAAGAGCTTTGTACCAAGTCTACTTAAGGAAGAGGGACAAAAGAAGTCTTTAAAAGATCATCAGTTCCTCTCCCTAGTTCTGTTTGTTTAAATAAAGGAAGCTGTAGTAGAGGTGGGAGCTTATGCCTCTTTCTGCTGATTTGTGGCTTGAAGGATTCAGATTCTAATAGCTAATATTACAAACCTGTAGAGTTTTCCTGGGCTCAGATGTAAGTGAGAGGACCATTAGGAGAGCCAATAGAGCATAATCAGAAAGCCTCATCCATTTGGGTTGGCATATTTAAAGTTTGAATCATCTCAATTGAATATAGCCTGACTTAAGAAGTGATGTCTTGGTCTATCAATTCTGACTGTTAAACTCTCACTAAAGGTCAGGGTCTTGTCTTCCCCTGATTTGTTTATGTCTTCCATTTCCTCTGTGATCTGATATGGTCCTCTTGCTTTGAAAATAATTTTTAGTTTAGTATTTCAGATGGATTTTCAATAGTCCTACCATCTGCCCAAATCACAGGAAATAGCATCTCTAACCAGCATGCCTCTGTCATCATCTTAGTTTATATAGTAAAAACCTATCTGTTTATTTATTCTATTAAAATATATATGCTACCTACATATTATATTTTTATAGTTGTTTTACAGAACAAATACTACTCATAAACAATATTTTTATTGATTTTTAACTTTACCATTGCATAATATTTTAGAAAAGGTTGATGTAATTCAATGGGGGAAAGAATAGTCTTTTCAACAAATGGTTCTGGGGAAAACTAGATATCTACGTGCAAAACAATGGATTTGGACTCCTACTTCACACCATACTTAAAAACTAATTCAAAATGGGTCACAGACCTCAATAAGACCTAACACAACAAAGCTCTTAGACAAAAACACAGAGTGAATCTTCATAATTTTGAACTAGGTATAATTTCTCAGATGTAACACCAAAAACACTAATGATAATTAAAAAACCTGCAGATTTTTACTTTATCAAAGTTAAAAACTTTTGTGCTTTATGGAACACTATTAAGAAAACAAAAAACAATCCATATATCATGTATGTGATGATAGACTTTTATTCAGAATAAGGAACTCTTTTCAGTTCAGCTGTCACTCAGTCGTGTCCGACTCTTTGCCACCCCGTGGACTGCAACACACCAGGCTTCCCTGTCCATCACCATCTCCCAGAGCCTACTCAAACTCATGTCCATCGAGTTGGTGATTCCATCCAACCATCTCGTCCTCTGTCATCCTCTTCTCCTCCCGCCTTCAATCTTTCTCAGCATCAGGGTCTTTTCCAATGAGTTGGCTCTTTGCAGCAGGTGGCCAGAGTATTGGAGCTTCAGCTTCAGCATCAGTCCTTCCAGTGAATATTCAGGACTGATTTCCTTTAGGTTTGACTGGTTTGATCTCCTTGAAGTCCAAGGGACTCTCAAGCACTCTCTTCTCCAACACCACAGTTCAAAAGCATCAATTCTTCCATGCTCAGCTTTCTTTATGGTCCCATCCTCACATCCATATATGACTACTGAAGAAATCATAGTTTTGACTATATGGACCTTTATTGGTAATATCTCTGCCTTTTGCTTTTTAACTCCATAATCAAAAAACAAATAAAAGCCTAAAATGGGAAATAATTTGAACAGACCTTTCTCCAAAATAGCATAAGTGGCCAATAAGCTCACAAAAAGATGCTTGACATGTTAATCATTAGAGAAATGCAAATTTCAAAATCACAATGAGATACCCCTTCAGATTTGCTAAAATGGCTATAATAATAATTAAAAACAACAACAAGTGCTGCCAAGTATGTAGAGAAATTGAAATCCTTATATGTTGTTGGTGGGCATGTAGAAAAGGGTATATCCATTTTGACAAACAGTTGGAAATCGTCAAAATGTTAAACAGTCACCAGGAATATGACCCAGGAGTTCTACTTCTAGATATCTATCCAAGAGAAATGAAAACTTGAATATAAATGTTCATAGCAGCATTTTTTATAATATCCCCAAATCAAAAACAACCCACATGCCTGTCTCTGTTGAATGTAAGAACAAAATGTGGTATATCCATACAATGGATTATTATTCGGTCATAAAAAGTAATGGAATACTAATATATGCCATGACATGGATGAACACTGAGATGTGCTAAATGAAAGAAATTAGTCACAGAAGACCACATAATATATGATGCTATTTATATGCAATGGCAGATGGGCTTCTGCTGCTGCTAAGTCACTTCAGTCGTGTCTGACTCCGTGCGACCCCATAGATGGCAGCCCACCAGGCTCCCCCGTCCCTGGGATTCTCTGCAGATCCATGAAAGTAGATTTGTTGCTCTCTCGGGTTGGCAAGGGAGAGTGAGGAGTGAATGTTACTGGGTAGATGGCTTCTCTTGAGGATGATAAAAAATATTCTGGAATTAGAATTCTGGTGGTTTCACACGTTTCAAAATGGTGAACTTTATACGTAGACTGTATATGGGTAGAAAAAAGGGTTCTCTGATGAGTGAGGTATTTCCTTTTAAGCCTCCTTTTAACAGCAATAAATACCAGTAAATATTCATATAAAACTGAGAGATAGCTGTCTGTCAACAGTAGCATGGAATAAGTGTATTGTGATATATACACACAGAGTGATGTTCAAACTCTTATGACTTTGGTGCTAACCAGTCAGAATAGAAGTGGACCCAGTCAGAATGACACCAACTGAAAATAACTGCAATGGACAGACATGTTCCTGAACATCAACCTTGCATAGAGTGGCATATCCCACAACAATGCCAATGAAGGGAGTATAGCCATAGGAAGCAGCATATATACACATTCAGAAAGAAAAACAGGCCTTCCCAGTGGCTTAAACTGTGAAGAATCTGCCTGCAGTGAGGGAGACCTGGGTTCGATCCCTGGGTTGGAAGATTCCCTGGAGAAGGGAAAGGCTACCCACTCCAGTATTCTTGCCTGGAGAACTCCATGAACAGAGAAGCCTAGTGGGCTATATAGTCCATGGGGTCACAAAGAGGCAGACACGACTGAGTTACTTTCACTAACTCACACAGGAAAAAAGAGCAGGACTTAAAATAATTCATTCTGTATGATTTCATTCTTGTAAATTTCAACAGACAACACAGCTATGTTTTTTAGGGATGCATTCAGTTTTGATAAAACTCTAAAGAAACAAAATCATCAATCCGGGAATCCAGGTGGTAGTTACTTTTAGAGAGAAAAGAGTGATCATTGGAGGTCACTTGAACTGTTTCCCTGAGTTCCTGGCAGTATTCTATTAATATTTCTCGATCTGGTTAGTGATGTCAGGAAATCTTTTTACAATTATTGATTAAACTCTCCGTGTTTCCCTCATGTCATAAAGGAAAGAAAGTTAAATGAAGAGACCTGAAGACCTGGTTTAACATTGTGACTATACCTTTTAAAAACTGGGCTTCCCTGGTAGCTCAGCTGGTGAAGAATCTGCATGCAATGCAGGAGACCCCGGTTCGATTGCTGGGTTGGGAAGATCCCCTGGAGGAGGGCATGGCAAGCCACTCCAGTATTCTTGCTTGGAGAATCCCATGGACAGAGGAACCTGGCAGGCTACAGTCCATGGGGTTGCAAAGAGTTGGACACGACTGAGCAACTAAGCACAGCACACAGCAGTACTTTTTACAAGTCTTCTAGTCTCGGTCAATTTGCTTTGTCTCTTACAGCTTTAGTGTTTTTGACTGTAAAATGAGGATGGTAAAATATGCCTGATGGTAATATTTCAGGATTAAAAGGGATAGAATATGTGAAACTGCGGCATGCAGGGCAGTGGTGTGTGTGTGTGTGTGTGTGTGTGTGTGTGTGTGTGTCTTCTATTACACACAGAAAAGTAAAGTACTCAGAAGGGAGATTAGATTGTTTATAGGAAACAAGGACCTGGTGCAGTGTGAGGGGGTTCTCAACTTTGTAAAAGCAGAATTGCTCAAAAGGATTCAGCTAATAAGTGATATCCTGATGTAAAACTGTAGATTTTTATATGTTGATACTGTAACCAGAAAAGTCCCATAAAAGGCCAACTACAATGTGAAGACAGATGCCATGTACGGAGAAATGAAAAGCCCTTAAAAAAATCTTAGAGAGTTGGAGGTTTTAAACATACATGGTGTCTATCTAGAAAATTCTGAAAAGTGATGCAATGGTAAAATTTGTTTATTAAATCTGGGACTTTCCAGGTGGCGCTAGTGGTAAAGAACCCACCTGCTAATGCAGAAGAAGCAAAAGATGCAGGTTCAATGCCTGGGTGGGGAAAATCTACTGGAGAAGGAAATGGCAACCCAGTCCAGTATTCATGCCTGAGAAGTCTCACGGGCAGAGGAGCCTGGCAGGCTACAGTCCATTGGATTGAGAAGAGCTGGACATGACTTAGCGACTGAGCACATTGAATCTTAAAAACATTTAAGAAGTAAACAGGTAATAATCAGAATTACTACTCAAAGCAGAAAGCAGTCTTGTAAATTTTCAAAACACCAACAGATGGTAGTGGAGTCCAATAGAGTGTGCATGCTTTTCTTGATAACTGAAGCTCCATGGAGAAGCTGGGACCAGTCTGCCTTCTAGGGGGACCTCAAACAGCTCATCTAAGCTCCTTTAGACATCTCCCTGACAGTCACTATCAAACTCAGGATCCTGAACAGTGTGAACCAGGGGAATTATCCTCTGGGGCAGTTCTTCTGAATTAAAGATACGTAAAGGCTTCCCTGGTGGTTCAGTGGTAAGGAATCCGCCTGCTGAACATGGATTCGATTCCTGATCTGAGAAGATACCACATGCTATGGAGCAACTAAGCCTGTGTGCCGCAACTATTGCGTCTGTGCTCTAGAGCCCGGGAGCCACAACTACTGAAGTCCATGCACCCTAGAGCCCATGCTTCACAACAAGAGAAGTCACTACAAGGAGAAGCTGGAGCACCGCAACTAGAGAGTAGCCCCCACTCACCACAACTAGAGGAAAAACCTGTGCAGCAATGTAGACCCAGCACAGCTAAAAATAAATAAAATAATAAAAGAAAGATATGAAAACAAGATCCTTTTATAGAAGCAGATTTTTTCTTATAGATACTGATTGTGTCTTCTAAAACAGTTTTGAAACTTTAAAAAATAAAACAGATTAGTTTGTCAGAAATTGCCTCCTGCATAGCAGTTGAAGTGTTTTTACTCTAATCAAAGATGAATTACTAAAAGAGTTTTCTTTGAAGATGCTTTATTGCCATTCCCTTCACCTTCTCGTCTCTAGCCTGATTTCTTCTCTACAAACAAAATTCTGTTCAAACTTTGTGTGCTTTCGTAGTTTTGCTGCTGCTGCTAAGTAACTTCAGTCGTGTCCAACTCTGTGTGACTCCATAGACGGCAGCCCGTCAGGCACCCCCGTCCCTGGGATTGTTCAGGCAAGAACTCTGGAGTGGGTTGCCATTTCCTTCTCCAGTGCATGAAAGTGAAAAGTGAAAGTGAAGTCGCTCAGTCATGTCGAACTCCTAGCGACCCAATGGACTGTAGCCTACCAGGCTCCTCCGTCCATGGGATTTTCCAGGCAAGAGTACTGGAGTGGAATGTCATTGCCTTCTCCCGTAGTTTTGCTAATACCACATAAAACAATGTAGATGAGGGCTCAATGCAGACCCTGTCCATCTCTCGACTTTTTGAATTCTGAGTATCCTTCCAGCACATTTAATTTTCCATCTGGGGCTAAAGCTTCCTCAAGAGGGGTTGTGGGAATATCACCTTGCTAACCACATAGGAAATCCCATCAGTCAAAGTTTGGAAGGAATGTCAGTCCTCACCAGGGACTACAATGAAAATTTCAAAATTACTTTCCACCAGTGGCTACGATGAAGGGCTTTGGGATTTGAGCTTCTCTTTGAGAAAGAGCACTGTTTCTACAGAAGAGATACCTGGTGGCCTCATGAAGGGGGGGAAAGGCCAGGTCTTTTTTAACAGTGCTTCAAAGCCTGTCCACGCTCATTCACTTTATGTATTCCAAAATGAATTCCCCTCACAGCTGGAATGTTTAGAATCAGCAGGGCCAATAGATTTTATCCACTGCCCACAGCCCTAGCTTCCATGTTCCCATTAAACGCATCTAATTCAAAAACTGAGGGAGGCTTGTATATCTCAAACCTAACTCTCAGCTTAATTCCCTCTGTCTTTTTAAAAGCTGCTCTTCCAGAATGAATTATAAATCAACCACAGCTAATTTGCACATTGAACTGTTTATATGTTTTTAAAGAGGAGCTTCTGGGAAGAAACAGAAAGAAGATTTAATAAACGGAGAAGCTGCGAAGCTTCCAAAACATAAGTAAAATGTAGAGACAACACGTGACTCCAGCCATCAGAAAAATAGACACAGGGCAGTGATGGGTAACTTCTGGGGAAATGTGATGAGCAGAGCCTTTTTCCCAGCCTCCTGGCAGTTATTAACAGTGGCGTCCTCATTTCACTAGAGCCTTGAGCAGCTCTGCTCTGAGTTGGGGCGTGGGGGCGGGGGCGGGGGTGAGGGGGGGTGAGGGGGTGAGGGGGAGTGGGGGGGTGAGGGGGGGCGGGGCTCAGCCTGTGGCTTCAGGGAAGATACTGGACAAAACCACCACTCACCACCCGGGCAATTTCAGGGGCCATCTGCCCCCTGCCTCTATAATTGCTGTTATATGCACTCCTTTCTTAACTCACCTATGATTTATGCATCTTGTCATCTCTCTGTACCTCCTCTAAAGCAGTGGTCCCCAACCTTTTTGGCACCAAGGACCAGTTTCGTGGAAGACAATTTTTCCATGGACCAACTTAGAGGGGGATGGCATGGAGATGATTCAAGAGCAATACATTTATTGTGTACTTTATTTCCATTATGATTACATTAGCTCCACCTCGGATCATCAGGCATTAGATCCCAGAGGTTAGGGACCCCTTCTCTAGAGGCATTTTTGGTCCACTAGACTATTTTTTGTGGTATCATTTCTGTTTTAACAAATTCCTACTTGTCTTCATCTTCTGTGTCACCCACCTCCCCTGACTTTCAGATTATATCTCTGTGGCCAGTAGCCTGGCTTTTCCGGGGAGCTGAGACCCAGAATTCCTGCCTTTGAAAAGTCATCCCACAGACACTTAGTCTGCCAAGCTGAAGGGTGCATTGGATGTGTCATCCTTAGGGATCAGGTTCTGTGGAGTAAGCCACTGCTCTGGAAAGTGTGGTCCACAGACTGGTGTCCACTTTTGAACTACATGTTACTGGTCTGAAATGAGAGCAGCAGGGAAGTGAAGAGCAAACATTTCACACTTTTACAACAGTCTGGCATTGCCGCCACAGCTAAGCACGTAATTGCTTTTCCAATAATTCCTTTCAAATTTATTTTACAGAAGTACTGGTCTCTGATGGATTGTACATTTTAAAAAGTTTTCACTGCTGTAAGGACATGCCTAGTTAGTTCTTCCGGTGCAGTTTATGTTGTTGTTCAGTTACTCAGTTGTGTCCAACTCTTTGCAACCCCATGGACTGCAGTACACCAGGTTTCCCTGTACTTCACTATCTCCCGGATCTTGTTCAAACTCGTGTCCATTGAGACGGTGATGCCTTCCAACCATCATCCTCTGTCACCCCCTGCTCCTCCTGCCTTCAATCTTTCCCAGCATTAGGAAGCATTAGTCTTTTCCCAGCATTAGTGTTGTCTTAGGAAGGCATGCTCGATTGCACCCTGCTGAGATCATCTCTACATCCAGCTCTTCCCTCCTAGTCAGGCATGGTGGAATTATTTTTTCATTCTTCCTCCATGAATGCATTTAATTTTCCAAATTTTAGGTTTCAGTGGAGCATGAGCAATCTTCGGTATTTAAGATGAACACACAAAGGGTCTCCTCTTCCCCAGGGTCACTCTTCTTGCTTCTTTTTTATTATCCCTGGTGGCTCAGACGGTAAAGAACCCGCCTGCTAATGCAGAAGACATGGATTTAATCCCTGGGCAAGGAAGATCCTATGGAGAAGGAAATGGCAACCCATTCTGGTATTCTTGCCTGGAGAATTCCATGGACAGAGGAGCCTGGTGGGCCACAGTTCATGGGGTCACAAAGAGTTGGACATGACTGAGTGACTAACACTCTTAATGTACATAGTTCCATGCCTTTAAAAGCCATAACAGTTTTGCCCTCTCCATCAGCTCTCCATACCATGAGCTTGTCTCCACACCCGTGGCCTTTCTAGTCCCAGGAGCTCACAGCATTTCTAAACAGGTGGGAAAAGGGTTGGATGACATCCTGTCAGTCATCAGACTAATTCCAGGGAAGTTACATGCCTTAGTCCTCCCTGACTTTTCATAAAAAGTTAAAATCCATTCATTTGGAAATAACTCGATTTTGCAAATACAGAATAACTTAATGGAAAAAAATAAAAGCACCATTCAGAGCCTCTCGACCCAAACTATTTAGCGAAAGCTGTCACATGAGGGATGAGTGACATATAAGAATGAGTTCTGGGGTTTCTCTCCACACGGCGCAAACCCTGGATCCAGCAGGAGGTGAACCAGCTGCAGCTTGTCATATATTAGTCAATTATCCTAATGATTTTTTTCCCCACTAAAGAGCATGAGTCTAGGTGGCTCTTATATGAAGATTTCTCTTTGTCTACTCGCAAATATTAATTGGATTCTCTCCATGTTGACTGTAACCTCTGGGGTTTGGGGGATCACTGCAGGTGCATGAGGGCTGGTGGAGGGGGAGTTGGAGACTGGCGAGAAATGCCTGCCTTCTCTGCATCTCCGGCTCCTGCTCCAGTGAGAACAGCATTTGATTAGTCCTTTACAACCTGTTTCTCCTCAGATACAAGGAAAATATCGGAAACCACTGTGCCAATTCTGGCTGTCACTCCTTTTGAACACTGTAGGATCTGCTGGAGGAATGTGAAATAAATCCCAAAAAAAGGCAGCTTTATGGATCTTTGAATGTGGTGTCACAGAAGGAAACTGTCTTAGAAATCAGTGCTCAAACTGGACAGTTTGTTAATTCCAGGAAGTTTTTTCTTGTATTAGAATTAAACTTTAACCTAGTAGTAATTTCAAGCCAATGCCCTCCACTCAGTGTAAAGTGATGGTGTTACTGAGACATAATTGAAATCTAAGACCTACATGCTGACCTCTCTCAGTAGCCTCTCTTCTTTCTGGGATCCATGCAGCCATCATTCCAGTGACTGGGTAGGAACTGCTTCAATGTTTTGAACACATGTTGATGTGAATGACAATTTATAAAATTTTCTCCCTAGACTTAAATCAATATTAATTGTTGTTCCCTATTCTAACTCATCTTTGCTCAGAAACTTGCTCATTGTTACACTGGTGACCCGTCAAGTCTATTAAACCAGTATGCTAAATGACTAATCTTATCAGTTTACACTTTATGCTCACAAACTCTGCTATGCCACTGCCTCTGATGAGATGGAATAGAATGGTTAGTTTCTATTAGGGCATTATTAATAAAAAGTGTAACTTAAAACACGTGTCCTTATAGAGTATTTCAGGAATGTTATTTTCCTATATAAAGGGTGTCTCATCTATATACTTTAGTGTTTTATTATTGAATCAGGAGGATTTCAGAAAGAAAGCAAGCCTTCATTACTCTTCACTTTAAAAAATAATTATGCCATGTTCTCTTCCTTTATATATCACTATGTAAATACAAAACGATGGTAGTTTACAGTAGTTCTAGCTATGATGGGGGAGGAGTGAGTAGGCGTGCCATGATTTCGTAGGAAGAGAAATGGCATAGGATTTTGCAGAATCCACTTCTGATATGGCTTCTTCTGCTAAGAAATGGGGCCATGGGTGAGCTAGTTGACTGCTCTGACCCAAAGTTCTCATTTCAAAAAGGTAATGGCCACTCCCTCAGATCATTTTGGGCTTTCATGTCAAAATCAAAGAGTAAATGTGAATACTGTAGCTTGGACCTCAAAAAAGAGAAGTTAAATTTGCCAGTTTAAGAATGATCCACAAACAAGGATACAATCGGACTGTTTATTAGGGAAGGGAAACTGCTGTAGAACATTGGGAAAGACGTTCTTAATTCCTTGAATGTACAGGCTATTTTTATTTGGGCCTTCTGGAGTTTATCCCTTCTTTCCTTTCCTAGTTGTGTTCATTTCCATTCTAGGATCTGTCTTCATACATGGAAGGCACCATACCCCTTCAGCCCTGGGTGCTGGCAGAGATCTTAAGGCTGGGATGGTTATTCCTCATCACAGCCCTCGAGTGACATACTGGGGAAGCTTCATCCCTCATGTTAGTGTATGGAAGCTCATGGGAACTATCTTCTTCCAAGTTATTAGTACAAATCCCTTATGTTGCAAAGACTCAACTCCTCTGGATTTGAGAAAAAAGGAAAGGGCTTCTGAGTTAACTGTAATAGTGACAATATTGACTCTATGTGGTAGCACCTCTGGCAGTGGGAAGAGATGAAATAGGGTAATCATTATTTAGCTCCATTACACCTGTAACCAGCCTTCATGTGTGCTCAGTTTAGTCCAACTCTGCAACCCCGTGAACTGTAGCCCGCCAGGTTCCTTTGTCCATGTGGTTTCCCAGGCAAGAATATTGGAGTGGGTTGCCATTTACTTCTCCACGGGATCTTTGGATTTCCCAAGCAATAATACTGGAGTAGGTTGCCATTTCCTCCTCCAAGGGATCTTCCCAAACCAGGGATTGAATCTCCTACATTGGCTGGTAAATTCTTAACCACCAAGCCACTGGAGGCACCCTAACCTGCCTTCCCCTGTCACTCAAATTGTTGCTACAAAAGACTTGCATGTCCTCCAAGAATCATGTAGCTTAAACAATAAAATGTTTCACCCAAGTTGTTTCTTTAGTAATTTGGAATCAGCTATGTCCAGTTTGAGCCTGAGCTGGTGAAGACTGGTAAAGACCACTAACCCTCCAACTGGGTACGCACGAGTGTCTGCTTTTAACCTTTTGACATCACAGGACCAAAAACCTTACCCTCAGAGCATGCTCATACCACCATTTTCGGAACAGGTGTCCTACAAAGAAGCCTGTAGTTTATTGCACCTGCACAGAATGGCACTTACCTCTTTCTTATTCCAGTTATCTTTTCCCATGCTCGCCACACCTCAGCTTTATCCCATAAATATCTCAAGCCTCTCACCCTTGGGGACATGGATTTGAGATTTGTTCTCCTGTCTCCTCACTTGGCTGCGTTAGGAATAAACCCTCTTTTTCCTGTAAGCCTTGGTGTCTCAGCATCTGGCTTGCTACACATGGGACAAAAGAACCTGCTTTGGTAACAGAAGTGTCTTCCAGCATCACAGAAATCTCACAGTGGCCCTGACCACCCAGTGGACTCTGGACCTGGGTCATAAACTTAAATGCCTGTAGGGGCTAAAGAGGAAAACTAGATGAAGAGTGACAGAGGGATCACAGGGACTGGTGGGGAGTAGAGCAAACTGGAGCTCGTATGCTCACTCTAGCCTGCTGTTACCACATGGGAATATAGACTCAGTTACAACTGAGCTTCTAATTTTTAAAGAGAAAGCAGAGGACTTCCCCGGTGGGTCAGTGGATAAGAATCCACCTGCCATGTAGAGAACAGAATTATGGACATGGGGAGGGAAGGAGAGGGTGGGACGAATGGAGAGAATAGCATGGAAACATGTACACTACCATATGTAAGATAGATAGCCAGTGGGAATTTGTTGTATGATGCAGGGAACTCAACCCAGGGCTCTGTGACAACCTAGAGGGGTGGGATGGGGTGGGAGGTGGGAGGGAGGTTCAAGAGGGAGGGGACATATGTATACCTATGGCTGATTCATGTTGATGTTTGGCAGAAACCTACACAATATTGGAAAGCAATTATCCTTCAATTAAAAATAAGTAAATAAATAATAAAAAGAATCCATCTGCCAATGCATCAGACATGATCCCTGGCCTGGGAAGATCCCAAGTTCTGTGGAAAAACTAAGCCTGTGTGCCACAGTACTGAGCTGGTGCTCTAGAGCCCGTAAGCCGCAACTACTGAGCCCTCCCATGTTGCAACTTCTGAAGCTCACATGCCCTTTCACTGCAACAAAGAGTAGCCCCTGCTCACCGCAACTGGAGAAAGCCCATGAGAAGTAACAAAGACCTAGTGCGACTGTAAATAAATAAATAACAACTTAAAAAGAGAGAAATCCGAGATTCGTATTTTTTTATGTGAAATCATCTGGTTGCAAATGTGGGCTCAATAATATTGATAATAATAATTTTAATAATATACACTGTACATATGAAAGACGACATGTCTGTCAGTTAGATTTGTCAGTGAATGGTTAGTCTGTGCCTTCTGCTAGATTTTTCCCAAGGAAGGAGTTACCAAACCGGGTTAACTTGCCCGACCAGCACTCAGCAAGCCAAGCCCTGAGGTGCTGATATTTGTATAGAAAGAATTTCTTCCAGGCAGCCAAGTGAGGAGAAGTGAGAACAGATCTTGAATCCTCCTCCCCAAAGCTGAGGGCTTCAGGATATTTATGGGTTATAGAAACAGGCTTCCTAGGTGGTGCTAGTGGTAAAGAGCTGTCTGTGGATGCATATGTAAGAGACACGGGTTTGATCCCTGAGTGGGGACTATCCCCTGGAGAAGGGCATAGCAACCCACTCCAGTATTCTTGCCTGGAGAATCCCATGGACAGAGGAACCTGGCGGGCTTACAGTCCATAGGGTTTCGAAGAGTCGAATGCCACTGGGCCATTTATAACAGAGAAACAGGATGATCTGAGATGTGGGGAAAGATGATTAGAGGTGAGAAATATGACGCAATCGTTGCTCTGCATTGGCGTATCTGAGTTATCTGCTTCTTCATGGGACACATGTTCAGAAACCAGTGGCGTTAGCCTGGTCTGTGGGTGGAGCTTTTGGCTCTGATATCTAAAGTTCATCCAGCAGACACTCATTCAGACCCAGTTGAATGGTCAATGATCTCAATTAGTTTGAACTGGGCAAGACTACTCCTCCGCTCCTGGAAAAAAAAAAAAAAATTATTTATATAGCAACCCACACAGCAAGATGTCTGAAGGAGCAGTTAAAGGAATCTTGAGATATGCTGCCTAAGCTAAATGAAGCTTGGAGGCTATGCAACTTACAAGAACACTGAAAACAAGTTTGGTCAGGGAAGGCAGGTTACAAGATAGTAATACCTATTCAGCACGTTGTATTTTAAGGTATCTAACTAGTGGCTGCCCTCAGTTTCAGCCCTCCCTAGCTTTGACCATCCTCAGTCTTGAGGGAAGAGGGCCCTCTGAATACTTCCTGATGAAGAAGGGTGCAGGTGTAACAAAGGTTGAGAAATGAAACTTTGAACTCACTTGGAAATATGCCTTTGTCCTGGGCTTTGGACTTATGCTCTACATAATCCAGATCTTAGTCCCTTGGTCCGCTGTTTTGGTGCTATTTTAACAGCACATTTTATTATTTCATACCCAATTAGAAGTAGAGGGAAGAGTGACCACTCACATTTTAATCAATTCTATACATAGATTTTTATTTCCTGAGGAATCCAGGAGACTAGTCCTGAGAACCAGTCTGGTCCTGGCACTTCTGAGAATGCTAACTGTAGCCAGATTTTGTGTATATAAATTTCCCTTTCTGCAGAATCTTTAAGGTACACGCAACAATAAGTATTAACAATAGCACAAACTCCACCACTACAGCTAATGTACATTCCTAAGCTACATGGTTATTTAGGGCTACTCTAGCTACTGAATCAATTTCCTTTTTTGCTGGCTAGCAATAGCCATGGCAGTCTCACTTGTTATGATGCCCAGGGCAGACAAAAGATTCCTAGTCATATGTTCTTGTGACTCAGTTCCCCATCACGGTAAAAGTATTGTATCAAACATATGCCAAAATCTGCCTTCTTGCTATGCAGGCAGGTAAACATCCCTTCTTTTTCTGGAGAGCAGTTTTAAAGAACCAGTTCAGTGCTGAGTCATGTTGAAGTACCAGACAGAAAGAGAGTGTACCTTAGTAGGCAGATACCTCTGATTCATCAACTATTTTGACATGTAGAGACCCAGTGTTGTTTACTAGAATCTCAAAGATGTACACTGTGGAGGCACACAGATTGCCAGACATATTGTTAAAATTTAGACCTTTATTTTTAGGGATTTCATCTAAAATATGGTTAAGTCAGGGGTCAAAGTAAGGCAGTGTTCAGAAGGAATAATTTAATCCACAAATGGGCAGAAGT
This sequence comes from Budorcas taxicolor, assembly GCF_023091745.1. Classification (NCBI taxonomy): domain Eukaryota; kingdom Metazoa; phylum Chordata; class Mammalia; order Artiodactyla; family Bovidae; genus Budorcas; species Budorcas taxicolor. The sequence continues at coordinate 130,888,855 of NC_068914.1, read as the reverse complement.
GTGAATCGTGTCCTTGAGTCTGATACAGTTCAGAAAATTTGAGTTCTCAGTAATACAGGAATGCAACTAAAACATCTACAATAATCACCCAGCTCTATCTTTTCTTCAGTGGTTAAAGCAGATGTATTGATACAATGTATATTAGACAGGGTGCAAAGTAGGTCCTTCTGGTTAGCATAAAGCTTAAGTTATATTATGTATAAGCCAGATCAACTTCTCTGTACCTCAAAATGCGAGGATTTCCTCCGCCACGTCCCCCTTTTAATTGCAGATTTTTCAATAGAAAGCACTGATGAGCAAAATATTGGGTTGGCCAAAAAGGTTCACTTGAATTTTATCATAACATCTTATAGAAAATCCCAGATGAACCCTTTGGCCAACCCAGTATTTGTCTCTCAATGCCTGAGTGGTCGCTGCCTACCCTAGGTACATCATATCCCTTGGTATCAGGCTTCTTTTTGTTTGTATATATGTGTACACACACACACACCAAAAAAAAAAAAAAAAAAAAACTAGTTATACACAGTGGGGTAAACTAATCGACATAGTGAAAAAGCACAGAGGTATGCTGACAGGGAAACATTTCATGACCTGTGCATTTTATCAGTTATATAAAATTGTCCCATAAACATTGCACATGTACTTTTAGCATTAGACTTAAAATAAGCAGTGATATATGTCATAAGTAGTTATACTCTGTGACAACTTCACAAGATAAAGTTTTTCCTTCTGAACACTGGGGCAAAAATATAGCTATAAGTCAAACAATAGTTTTCAATTTTCATAAGGAGACAAACGTTTGATAAACAGTACAGCTGAATTAGTAGAATGGGTCTTACAGGCCTGGTGTGGACTCTTGGATCAATGGTCTATTATTGCTGTCATCTTCTTTTTAGCTTGATGTGGGTGTTGTTTCTCCTCTGGTTGAGCCTTGTTTTAAGGTGAGTTTGAGGTCAGCAATTTTTCTAGAGACCAGTACAACACAGAGGCCCTTCTTAAGTGGGAAATATGAATTCAAGAGTCAGTTTCCTTTGGTTTCACTGTGCATGAGCTAGTTAAGAAAATCTAATAAGCTTGCTGCAAACCTAAGAGTTTCCAATTTCTGCAGGGATCAGATAGAAAGAAAACCTAAAAGCTTCAATTCTACTTGCAAAAGTAAAATTTATCAAGTTGTTTTAAGTTATAATTAACAGAAAAGTTCCCTTATATCTGGAAAACACCAATGAAAAGTCAATAATAGTTCAGAGAAGAATCATAAAAATTATAACCATATTCATCAGTTCATTCAGTCCTGTGTAACTAATCTTCAATCTTAATCTTTTGTTAACAGTTTTATGAAGCTGTCAGATTTTCCTTTCGAATTCTCTCTCTTTTTTTTTGGCCATGCAATGCGATGTATAGGATCTTAGCCCCCTACCAGGTATGTAACCTGCATTCCCTGCATTGCAAGTGTGAAGACTTAACCACTGGGCCACCAGGGAAGTCCTCGAATTCTTTAATTTCTTAACCAGTTCACCTGTATGATTTGAAAGTTTTCAGAAACCTGTCAAAAAATCTTTTCTGTGAATATTCTTGAAGATAATGCATTTTTTGCAAAAGCATCAGAGTAAAACAGTAACTGTCTATGAATGATGAAAGTGAAGTTGCTCAGTCATGTCCAACTCTTTGAGACCCCATGGAGTGTAGCCTATCAGGCTCCTCCATCCATGGGATTTTCCAGGCAAGAGTGGAGTGGATTGCCATTTCCTTCTCCAGGGGATCTTCCCGACCCAGAAATCGAACCCGGATCTCCCACATTGCAGGCAGACGCTTTACCATCTGAGCCACCAGGGAAGCCCAACTTAAAAAAGCAGTTATAAGACCTGGTTACAATGCAATTGACAAAGTTGGTTATTGCTGTGACACATGATATTGTCAGATAATAACTAGAATTAGGATTGACAACATTATACCAGTACATATCCAAAGTTTAGAAATTTCATATAATTTCTAGAACACTTATATTAATGACATTTACCCATATAATACAACCTAAGAAGGTTTATCACCATTCATTTGACAATGCTTCCCATGTAATATAACATACCAAATAAGCCTAATTAGTTTAATTTTTCTCCCTGAGATGCTTCAGGGGCCTTCTGAAGCATCCCAAAGCTAGCTGGAGGTCAAAAGAACTTCAATTAAAATTTGATCTTTGGGAGGTTTGCCAAAAATATCAAAAGGATATTTAAATACTTGGTCAAGTCAGATCACAGGTCACTATGAAACAATACTTGTTCACTTAAGCAAAGTGAAATAAAAGATTTCAAAAACACAGAAAGTTACAACAGATCACTAACAAGTTAAAAACAAACTGACAATCCTTTATCAAAAGTATCAAAAGTTTTCCAAAAAAACTGTTGTTTTCTTAACAAAGAGAAAAATAAGTTCTAACACCTTACTTTTAATATCAAATTTCATTTACTTAATTAAATTCAATCTAATCCTACCCAGTTCTGACAATGCACATTCTTTTCTCAGAGTTCCTTTTCCATAAACCTTCCACTATTTCCAGTATCCATATTAGTTTGTCCCTTATTTTCTTTTCAATTTAGGAATAACCAGTTATAGGGCAAAACTACTTTCTTTTCCCTTAACAAATTACATTTCCATTCCTCATACCTTCTTTTACTGAAAACACACATCCTACTTTTCTTGCATACTGAAATGTTTCCTTCATTCATGGTTTTAATTATATATATATATTATAATTTTAACCCTTAAAAGCCTTAATCTTCAGTGAAAATCAGGAAGCAAATAATTGTGTACTGTTTGTCATGTCAGCTTTTCCTGAATGGCAAGCTTATGAACATATTCTGTAACTTCTAGAAACCTATATTTTCTTATAGAAAAATGTACAAGACATGTGTCCAATAAGCCCAAACATCTTTAGTCTGTCTCTAACAAGAAGACAAAAGTAGATCAAACTTAGGAAGTAAGTTTAGGAAGTAATGTTCCTGGAAATAATCTGAATATTCAATCAAGTCTCATCATTCAACTTAATTTAGCAAAAATGTAAATGTTTCAAGTTGAAAAAAAGAAAAAACAACCAAAACCGGGAGACACTATTTTTAACTAAAAAACTTTGCCCCCAAACTCTTATATCATTTACATTACTTTACTTAAAAGTTTACATCTTATCTAGTTACTTTAATTGCTGATAATTTCTTTAGCAAAAATAAATGAACTTATTTGACTTTTGGTAAACCTAGGTCCAATAAATGAATTATACTTAATATTGATGACTCTAAAGCCATTTCTGCATTAATTAACCAATGACTTAAGCTTGTTTTCATTCATTAAAGTTTAACCTTAGATCATAAAATAATTTACAAAATTTATGCTAGTTTATATTGCATTTAGAAATATTTTATTTGTAAGCTCTTACTTTCTCTTCAGCCCATTAAATAGAGCTCATTTACAAATTAATTTTGGTAAAACCATCTGGATGTAAAAACAGACATACATACACCCTGATAGACATAGAGATCTCACGGTTTCCTGGCTGGAGTTTAAAAAGACCTTTTCCTTCCTTTTTCACCTTCAGTCTCAGGAATTGGACATGTTTAGATAAGAGTGGGATAAGGGTTTTTGAGAGCCCTGGTAGAATACCTTTCATCACAAAGACACAGGTTGAGAAATGCAGGTGTCTCCCAGAAAGCCTACTGTCTCTAACTGTATATGCAAACCCAGTTTCGGAATGTCAAAAGGGCCGCATCTTCGCCATTTTCTCTGGAGCCAAAGAACATTGTGGCCACATGATATTACCAACAAGAATCATTTTTTTTTTCTCAAGGATTAATAATTGAAAATCATCCAGTTTGGAAGAACACAGCCTAGAAAGCTGCAAGGGGAAATCAAATGAACCTTTCCTATTTTGAAAGGATTTTGTTTCCAGGTGGCTACAGTAACAAAGTCTTTCTAAGGGTCCTGGTTGTATCCTGGCAGTGTGATGCTTAGAGAAACTATAGGAAACCAACATGCAAGTGAGCCCTGTTGAGGTGCCAATGCCAACTGCTTTGTTGTGAACATCAAAGGCTTGAAAATATGTGTTTTCATAAAGAGAGTCCCTATCAGGCTGTTACACATCTCAGGCAGATGCCCGACACCTCCACAAGTTTCCCAGTCACCTGGGAACAACCCAAAGGACCAGCGGGAACAGTCCTTTTCTTTTTGAGTCAGAAAACCCTCATAAAGTTCATTCCTAGGAGAATTTTTCTACATCCACCAAGAAACTCAGCCACAAATAGCCAATTGTTAACAAATAAGCAGATATAGATGGACATTGTTGTTCTGTCGCTAAGTCATGTCTGACTCTTTGTGACCCCATGGACTGTAGCACACCAGGCTTCCCTTTCCTTCGCTATCTCCTGGAGTTTGCTCAAACCCATGTCCATTGAGTCAGTGATGCCATCCAACCACCTCATCCTTTGTAGCTGCCTTCTCCTGCTTTCAATCTTTCCCAGCATCAGGGTCTTTTCAAATGAGTCAGCTCTTCGCATCAGGTGGCCAAAGCATTGAAGCTTCAGCTTCAGCATCAGTCCTTCCAATGCATACTCAGAGTTGATTTCCTTTAGGATTGACTGGTTTGATCTCCTTGCTGTCCAAAGGACTCTCAAGGGTATTCTCCAGCTCCACAGTTTGAAAGCGTCAATTCTTTGGTGCTCAGCCTTTTTTATTCTATGCCTGAACAGGGATAAATGACTTGAGGATGGAGGCCAAGTTGGATTATCTCAAATATGCTTCTGGAGACTCAGTTTTTGCTGGTTGGTTTGTTTCACCATTAAATAGATGCTTTAACTGCCTTGGTTATCCTCTCAGGTTGATAGCCAGGGGAACAACTGCTACATTCCAGAAAATGAAGGCACTCACTCTGTATTATTTTTGATCAGCACTCTGGCACTGATATCACAAAATAGACCAACCAGGTCAGTTTCCTAGGCATATACATTTGGAGGATAAAATTGCATTAACTCTTACTCCCCCAAGTTTTTCAGATATGCACTAGAAATTGCTTCTTGTAATAAACCCATATTTTAAAACTTACCAGGAAGGAATAAATTTTCCTCTGCCCTTCTAGATTCTTCTGCCTGGTTTAAGAATTAAAATAACACGAGCCAGATGAACAGGAGAAAATCAACAAAATTTAATAACATGTGTACATGGGAGAGGGCTTCCCAGGTGGTGAGAGTGGTAAAGAACCCCCCTCCTAATGCATGAGACATGAGATGTGGGTTTGATTCCTGGATCAGGAAGATCCCCTGGAGGAGGGCATGGCAACCCACTCCAGTATTCTGGCATGGAGAATTCCACGGACAGAGAAGCCTGCCAGGCTATAGCCCATAGGGTCTCAAAGAGTCAGACATGACAGAAGCAACTTAGATGCATGCACACATACATGGGAGAGACCCAAGGAAACTGAGTAACTGGCCAAAATGGCCAAAACTCTCACCCGAAATATTATCCTTAGTTGGTGGCAAGAGAGGATGTTGGGGGAAATGATTTGGGACCACAAAGGGGAGGAAAGCTATTGACATAAAGCATATGTTTAGTAAACAAATGTTTGCTGAGCAGAGAGCAATTTTAACAAACGGACTTTGCTAGGTTTCTCCCTGTCTACACACCTAGTTCACACTATAGTTATCCACGGTGATAGCTCCCTTCCTGGAACAGGTCCTCTATTTATATTCTTTAGGTAGCCACAGAGAAGGCTTCTCTTTCTTAAAAATAATAAGCCTAAATTTACCCTCATGCAAAAGAAGCACATTTTGGGATGGCAAATTTTGCTCTCCTATGTAAAGCATCATGTAAAAGCTATACAAAACAATTCACATTGTGGTTGGACATTTTAGCCATGTGATATATTTTTTTCAAATTTTTATTTATTCATTTTTGACTGCAGTGGGTCTTCACTGCTGCACATGGGCTTTTTCTTATTGTAAGCAGGGACTACTCTCTAGTTGTGGCTGATGGGCTTTTCACTGTGGTGGCTTTTCTTGTTTCGGAGCACTGACTCTAGGGCTTGCAGGCTTCAGTAGCTGTGGCACTTGGGCCTAGTTGCCCCATGGCATGTGGAATCTTCCTGGGCCAGGAAGAACCCATGTTTCCTGCATTGGCAGGTAGATGGTTGACCCCTGGACCACCAGAGAAGTTCTAGCCATGTAATTTAGATAAAGTTGACCCCCTTCCTGTTTCAGAAGCCTGATAAGGCTAAGGAGAGGTGGTAATAATAACGTGAAACAACGTTATTGACTGGGAAGTTTGTATTTATTTTCCTGGAAATCATCCCTCCCATTTTCCTCTCTTTCTCTGGCTAACACTCTCCTTGCTCCCTTCCGGGAGTATCCACCTCTGTATTTCCTCAAGGGAAATTAGTGAAGGTTAGCAGCCCTGATATGCTTGGGCTCCAGCAGAATAATTCAATGCTTCTAGAGTGGAAGTAACACTGAGTATATCTGGACCTGACAGGGCTCTGTCGACCAGTACATGGCTTTCTCAGCATTGCCTGGCATGCACTGAAAAGCCAGTGCATGCCATCAACCTGCTGGGATGCTGGTGTCTCCAAAGATGCAAGTGAGAACTATTAACAGTTAGGGTCCATATCCCCTCTTCATGCCTAACATTTGTTTCAGACCCCCAGTGTTTGAACACAGCTGCAAGCTGACTTTGGAGAATTGGGAGCCCACACTAGAAATTAAGTTGTTACGGAATAATAAAGAAAGTTGCATTTTGCACACCTGTGTTTGTGGTCTGAATTTCATCCATTATATAAAATATTTGTTTTCTTTTCCTTATGACTGAATTCCCATGGAGTTACAAGAGGACATAACTTCTAGGTGGAGAAAGACTCTTTATAGTTATAATGGCAGTCCACAAAATGTTCGTTGTTGGATAAACAGGCTTCAGCCCACCTGGTCATTAAGTAAATGTTACAAAATCTGGACCAACGTCAGGTTTTCCATGCTGAGATGTGGAGAGGCCATTTTGCTATTAGGGAGCAGCTTGACTGAAAAAACAAACTACTCTATCAACATTAAATCCAGTAATAGTTACTATTTCTATATCCAGTAAGAACGTGTGCAGACAGAGCAATACGTCATTGAACTTTCTGGTCAGAAGAAAATCTCATACAAAATAATCTGAGGAGTTGGGGAGGATATTTTAGTAAGGTTTTATGCCCCTGGTTGGGCTTCCCTGATAGCTCAGTTGGTAAAGAGTCACCCTGCAATGCGGGTAATCCTGGCTCGATTCCTGGATAGGGAAGATCCCCTGGAGAAGTGCTAGGCTACCCACCCTAGTATTCTTGGGCTTCCCTTGTGGCTCAGCTGGTAAAGAATCTGCCTGCAATGTGGGAGATCCCTGGGTTGGGAAGATCCCCTGGAGAAGGGAAAGGCTACCCACTCCAGTATTCTGGCCTGGAGAATTCCATGGGCACAACTGAGTGACTTTCACGTGCCTCTTGTGGCCACAGGGGAAGGATCAAAATTTTAGGATTATCTCACTTTGATGTGTTGACCTATGACAAATAGCCTGCCAGTTATTTCGCCAGCAAGGATGGGTTTATTCCAGATCAGCAGAGAGCTGAAAATTGGGGTCTGCAAACATGGTGAGGGGCTTCCCTGGTAGCTGAGATGCTGGAGAATCTGCCTCTGCCTGCAATGCAGGAGACCCAGCTTTGGTCCCTGGATTGAGAAGATCCCCTAGAGAAGGGAATGGCATCCTACTCCAGTATTCTTGCCTGGAGAACCCCATTGACAGAGGAGTTTGATGGGCTACAGTCCATGGGGTCACAGAGAGTCGGACAAAACTGGGCGACTAACACACGCACACAAATATGAAAAGTCACGTGCAGTCCGCATATGGCAAAGCAGGGAGAATGCTTTTATAGAGAGGACAAGGAACTTGGGAGGGCCATAGTGAACAAAGAGTCTGTGGCTTTTCATTGACTGACTCCTTGCCAGGAAAGGAGTTTTTCCTCTTCCTGTTGAGCTCTGCTGTTGTTGCAGGGAGTGGAGGCGCCCCCTTCTGGTACCGCAATTCTAGATAACTATTAGTATGAACTAGCTGTGTAGACAGGGAAAGTGAAAGTGAAGTCCTGTCCTACTCTCCGTGACCCCATGGACTGTAGCCTACCAGGCTTTTCCGTCCATGGGATTTTCCAGGCAAGAATGCTGGAGTGGGTTTCCATTTCAGGGAAGAACCTAGCAAAGTCTCCATCTCAATTGCCTTCCTCCTTTTTGAGGTACCAAACCCCTCCCCTCAATATACTCTTGTTTTTAGCTGAAGATGATTTTAAGGTGAGGATTTTAACCATTTTGGTTAGTTACTCATTTCTTCTGCATTTCTCCCATGTACATATGTTGTTAAATTTTGTAAATTGTCTACTGAAAATTGCACTTATCTCACACGCTAGTAAAGATGGTGATTGCAGCCATGAAATTAAAAGATGCTTATTCTTGGAAAGAAAGTTCAATTCTAGTCATAACTTAGCAAAGTAAGGCTCAAAATTCTCCAAGCCAGGCTTCAGCAATACGTGAACCATTAACTTCCAGATGTTCAAGCTGGTTTTAGAAAAGGCAGAGGAACCACAGATCAAATTGCCAACATCTGCTGGATCATGGAAAAAGCAAGAGAGTTCCAGAAAAAAACATCTATCTCTGCTTTACTGACTATGCCAAAGCCTTTGACTGTGTGGATCACAATAAACTGTGGAAACTTCTGAAAGAGATGGGAATACCAGACCACCTGACCTGCCTCTTGAGAAACCTGTATGCAGGTCAGGAAGCAAGTTAGAACTGGACATGGACCAACAGACTGGTTCCAAATAGGAAAAGGAGTATGTCAAGACTGTATATTGTCACCCTGCTTATTTAACTTCTATGCAGAGTACATCATGAGAAACGCTGGGTGGGAGGAAGCACAAGCTGGAATCAAGATTGCCAGGAGAAATATTAATAACCCCAGATTTGCAGATGACACCACCCTTATGGCAGAAAGTGAAGAAGAACTAAAAAGCCTCTTGATGAAAGTGAAAGAGAAGAGTGAAAAAGTTGGCTTAAAGCTCAACATTCAGAAAATGAAGATCAAGGCATCTGGTCCCACCACTTCATGGCACATAGATGGGGAAACAGTGGAAACAGTGGCTGACTTTATTTTTCTGGGCTCCAAAATCACTGCAAATGGTAATTGCAACTATGAAATGAAAAGACGCTTACTCCTTGGAAGGAAAGTTATGACCAACCTAGAGAGCATATTAAAAAGCAGAGACTACTTTGTCAACAAAGGTCCATCTAGTCAAGGCTATGGTTTTTCCTGTGGTCATGTATGGATGTGAGAGTTGGACTATAAAGAAAGCTGACTACCGAAGAATTGATGCTTTTGAACTGTGGTGTTGGAGAAGACTCTTGAGAGTCCCTTGGACTGCAAGGAGATCCAACCAGTCCATCCTAAAGGAGATCAATCGTGGGTATTCATTGAAAGGACTGATGTTGAAACTGAAACTCCAATACTTTGGCCACCTGATGCGAAGAGCTGACTCATTTGTAAAGACCCTGATGCTGGGAAAGATTGAGGGCAGGAGGAGAAGGGGATGACAGAGGATGAGATGGTTGGATGGCATCATCAACTAGATGGACATGGGTTTGGGTGGACTCTGGGAACTGGTGATGGACAGGGAGTCCTGTTCTGCTGCAATTCATGGGGTCACAAAGAGTCGGACACGATTGAGCGACTGAACTGAACTAAATCTGTCTCATGTCAATTTATCCTTTGACTGGAGGGATAGAGGAAAATTTCCTCCTCCAATAGCCCTTTGTGTCATATATTTGGGACGGGTAGAGATCTTCAACACACGCTATCTCTTTAAAGACCCGTTTCATTCATACTTTTGATTGACATTAAATAGTATCCAATTTTTATTTGGTGATTATAACAGGAAGTTGACAAATCCGCCACTTCCTAAGCCACCAGTTATGATCTAACTGGTTCTGTGATTCCATCTGACATCAGTTCTCCAACACCAACTTGGTGTTTGACAATTCAAATCAATTTTGAACCTATTTACTTGAAGTAAGGGGTTTCCCAGGCGGCACTAGTGGTAAAGAATCCACCCTGCCAATGTGGGAGATGTAAGAGACTTGAGTTCATTTCCTGGGTTGGGAAGATCCTCTGGAGGAGGGCAAGGCAACCCACTTCAGTATTCTTGCCTAGAGAATCCCCATGGACAGAAGAGCCTGGTGGGCTACAGTCCACTGGGTCATGAAGATTCAGACATGACTGAAACAATAGCAAGCACACGTTTGGAGATAGTATCAGGCTCTTCAGCACTTAAAGACTGCACCTACTTGAGATGAAAATCCTGGGCCACGAGTCTTTCTGAAACTGAGGAGGACCCTGTGGGATCCTTCTGGGTACAAATCCTTTCCACGTCCCCTCCCCTCATTCTTATTTGTAGGGAATAGGCTTTCTTCAGCCTCCTTGACCTTCCCTGAGTTTCAGAGGGAAGATTCAGTTATTCATTAGCAAAGGGAGGGAATGCAGAAATTGCAGAGGAACACCCAAGAAACAATAATGCAGCGATAAAACAGGGTCCTGGTTCCTCCTCAAGGGGTGTCTTTGAGTTCTTCTGCAGGAACTGAGGCCCCCATGCAAGCAGAAAATGGTAACTTCAGGCTGAGCACAAGATTCCTGGAACTCCACCATGTTACCTCATCACAACCAATCAGAAGAAAGTCTATGCAAAATAGGAGAAAATGAAGACTCTGACTCCCTCCCCAAATAATCAACTGCTATCAACTTCCTTTTTATCCCTTTAAACATTTTCAGGGTCGAGCAGAATGTTGGGAGTTGGTTCTTGCATACAAATCCACCTTCTCCCCAGATTACTGGCCTCCTGAATAAAGCAAACTTTCCTTTCCAACCAACACTTCTCTCTCAAGTTTTGGCTTTTGAGATGCAAGCAGCCAAACCTAAGTTCAGAAAAATTTCTGACCAACCAGCTATAAATCAGAGGTTTGATAATTTGTTAGAACACAACTCACAGAACCCAAGAAAATTATTTATTTATGTTTATTTGGTTTATTATAAAGGAAGCAACTGAAGAATAGCCAAATGGGAGAGATACATAGGGTAAAGTGAGTGGATGAGGTGGGTGGCATTTATTTGCTCTCTTCTAGTGAGCCATATTCCCAGCACATCCATATGTTCAACCCAAAAACTCTCCAGGCCCCATCATTTAGGGGTTTTATGAAGGTTTCACTATGGAGATATATTTGATTAAGTCATTGGCTGTATTGATTGATCTCCAGTCCCTTTCCCCTGGTTGGAGGTTGGGTGGAGGAAGAGGGAGGGAACTGGATGGACCTGAAAGTTCAAACCTCCAAGGATGGCTTAGATCTTTCTGGTAACTAGTGCCCATCCTGAAGCCATCTACAGGTAAAGATGTCACTAGCATACAAAAGACACTCTTGTCATTCAGGATATTCCAAAGGTTTTAAGAGTTCTTTGCCAGGAACTGGGGACAAAGATAAACTATTAATATTTATTTTTTATTGTACCCCACTGGTTTTATCATCTAGTTTACAGTATGGCCAGTATTCAATCTTTCAGCCTCAACAAGGTCCGTGTTTGTTCTTGCCTTGCTATTTCACCTTCTGGGATTTGTAAACTGCTCTTAGTTGCTGGATAGAGTCTGGCTGTCTTGCCTAATTTGAAACCCTTAGATCATATGCAGGAAACCCCATTGTGTTTCTGTCTCACTGCCATTTCTCTGCATACCTGCTTGTCTCCCACGTTACTACTCCTCACCTCCAACTTCTTCCCTGCCCCCCTAAAGGCACCCAGTATAATGTTTTTAATATATATGCATATAACTGGTATATGCAGTTTATGTATGGTTGAACAATAATTAGTATCAAGAAGAACAAAAAGCTTTATTTGAGGTCTTAAGAATTGCAATTCAAGAGACAGATTCAGGTAAGTTCAATTCAGTTCAGTCACTCAGTCATGTCCGACACCTTGTGACCCCATGGACTGCAGCATTTCAGGCTTTCCTGTCCATCACCAACTCCTGGAGCTTGTTCAAACTCATGTCCATCGAGTTGGTGATGCCATCCAACCATTTCATCCTCTGTCATCCCCTTCTCCTCCTGCCTTCAATCTTTTCCAGCATCAGGGTCTTTTCAAATGAGTCAGTTCTTCGCATCAGGTGGCCAACGTATTAGAGTTCCAGCTTCAGCATCAGTCTTTCCAATGAATATTCAGGGTTGATTTCCTTTAGGATTGACTGGTTTAAAACCCTTGCAGTCCAAGGGACTCTCAAGAGTCTTCTCTAACACCACAGTTCTAAAGCCTCAATTTTTTGGCACTCAGCTTTCTTTATAGTCCAACTCTCACATCCATACATGACTACTGGAAAAACCATAGCTTTGACTAGAGGGACCTTTGTTGGCCAAGTAATGTCTCTGCTTTTTATTTGCTGTCTAGTTTGGTCATAGCATTTCTTCCAAGCAGCAAGCATCTTTTAATTTCTGGCTCATAAAACAAAGAGTGTTTCAGGGAAGAAGAAAAAAGTCAGGGGCTTATAAAGGCAGAAGTCACAAGGCTGCACTCTGACATAAAAAACAAATAATTGTTTTTAAGGGATGGATGGACATGAGTGGCTATAGGGTAAGGGTCCCATAAGTTTCTGGTTGATGTTCTGAATGTCTTCGTTAGGACAGTAAGTGGTCAGAAGGTCAGGTATCACCTAGGCTGAGACCTGTGTAGATTACACTTCCTCAATGGCTTCCTGGCTCTATTGTAGAGAATTCTCTCAGCAATACCAAATCAAAATACCATTTGGATTTTCCTTACATAGTAAGGAAACATGCATACCTTGAAACACGCATACTACTTGTTTTTATAAATATGTATATTAAAATTTACCTAAATGCTTTAGTACTATAGCTCTAGTTTTACTTCTCACACATTTCTTTCAACTGTTATTCTTATCATGAGTCCTTGTTACTGTATGCATCTCTAATTTGTGGTACCCACCTACCATGTGTCATTTATATGTAGTGCTGGAGATGGACACCTGAATGATACCCAACAACCCAACCCTACAAACAGGCTGGACTGAGGATTCCTGTGCATGTACTTTTATGGAATTATATGTGGGTTTCTTTGGGAGTATATATATATATATATATATATATATATATATATATATATATGCAGCAAAGGGATTGCTGGATCTTAGTCTATGCATGCTTAATTTCAGAAAGCATTGCCACTATGGAAAATAGTATGGAGGTTCCTTAAAATGCTAAAAATAGAACTATCCCATGACCCAGTAATTCCACCACTGGGTATATACCCAGAGAAAAACAATTCAAAAAGATGCATGTGTTCATAGTAGTACTATTTACAATAGCCAGGACATGGAAGCAAACTAAATGTCCATCAATAGAGGAATGGATAAAGACGATGTGGTACATATATGTAATAGAATATTGCTCAGCCATGAAAAGGAATGAAACAGGGTCATCGGTAGAGATGTGGATAAACCTAGAGAATGTCATAGAGAGTGAGGTAAGTCAAAAAGAGAAAAACATCACATATTAAAACATACATGTGGAATCTAGAAAAATGGTAGATGATACTATTTGCAAAGCAGAAATAGAGTCACAGATGTAGAGAATAAATGTTTAGATGCCAACGGGGAAGGAGGAGGTGGGAGGAACTGGAAGCTGGAATTGATAAATAAGCACTACCGATGCTATGTAAAAAATAGATAACTAATGAGAACCTACTGTATTAGCACTGCTGCTGCTGCTGCTAAGTCACTTCAGTCGTGTCCGACTCTGCACGACTCCATAGATGGCAGCCCACCAGGCTCCCTGTCCCTGGGATTCTCCAGACAAGAACACTGGAGTGGGTTGCCATTTCCTTCTAAAATGCATGAAAGTGAAAAGTGAAAGTGAAGTCACTCAGTCATTTGCAGCTCTTAGTGACCCCATGGACTGCAGCCTGCCAGGCTCCTCTGTCCATGGGATTTTGCAGGCAAGAGTACTGGAGTGGGGTGCCATTGCGTTCTCCGACTGTATTAGCACAGGGAACTCTATTCAGTGCTCTGTAGTCACCTGAATGGGAAGGAAATCCAAAAGGGAGGAGATGTATGTATATGTATGGCTGATTCATTTTGCTGTACAGAAGAAATTAACACATTGTAAAGCAACTATACTCCAATAAAAATTAATTTAAAAAGGAAAGCATTGCCAAATTTCCAGAATAACTTCACCAACCTACACTCCCAACAGCAGCCTATGAGTTTCCATTTCCCCAGTTTGTTTCCATGTCCCTCCCCCACCCCACTTTTTAAAAACAACTTGAAAAGTGTTTTGAAGGTAAAAAATTGTGTTTTGTTTTCATTATTTCTAGTTTGCTCAGTCATTGTTAGCCATTTGGTTTCTTGCCTGTGAATTATAACAGTTCATTTCCTCTGCCTATTTTTCTACTGGATTTCCTGTCTTGTTTTGTTCTAGTTCCTTATATGTTCTAAATAGCATTTCCTCATTGATTTTGACATTACGAAAATATTTTCTAAATCTTTTCTGATTGTTTTTTAGTTTTGTTTAAAGTAATCTCCCTTGAATTTAAATTCAAATTTTCTGTACTCCTTGTGCCACTAGTGTGATTTCATAATTTCCCAGAAATGATTCACGTTGTGTAGGTTTTCTCAATTTGCTATTATACTGTGTGGTGGTGGTTTATTCTCTAAGTCATGTCTGGCTTTTTTGCAACCCCATGGACTGTAGCCCTCCAGACTTCTCTGTCCATGGTATTCTCCAGGCAAGTATACTAGAATGAGTTGCCATTTCCTTTGCCAGGAAATCTTCCAGACCCAGGGATCGAACTCTGGTCTCTTGCTTTGCATGAAGATTTTTTTTTTTTAAATACCAACTGTGTTGGACACGCAACTGAACTGAACTGAGCCACCAAGGAAGTCCCATTATATTATTACTGATGTTATTGTAGTTTGTTGTGTCTGAATTAGTTCTTCCCTTCATTCTGCATTTTGCTTATTTTTTCCAGTTTTATCAGAAGTTTATCTTACTAATTTTTTCAAAACTAGTTTTTTATTTTATAAGCATCACTATTTGTTGTGGTGTTTTTGTTCTATTTCATTGATTTTTATCCTTATCTTTATTATTTCCTTCCTACATGACTCTTTATGTTTAGTTATTGCTCCTTTTCTGGTTTTATTTTGATTTGAGTGCTTTGTTCATTTATTTTTATGCTTTTTTGATTTCCAATAAATGTATTTAAAGCAATAACTTTCCTTTTAAATACTACTTTAGTTGCACACCAAGTTTTTGATGTTTTAATACTATTTAGTTCAAAATATTTTATAAGTTTCCGTTAAACATAATGATTGCTCAGTAGTATGATATTGTGTGTTTGGACTTAGGAGATTTAGAATTCTATCCTCAGGTAGATTTTAAGTTGTATTATACCATGGTTAGGGAACATAATCTCCAAGATACTGATTCTGTGGAATTTATTGAGACTTCCTTTGTGACTGAGTATATAATTAATTTTGTAAATATTTGCATGTGTTTTAAAGGAATGTTCACTATTTGGGGATATAAAGTTTTATATATCAATAAATCAAAAATTAACAGTGTGTTATTTAGCTCTTCCATGTAGTTACTTTTTGGAGTCTGTTTGATCTAACCAGTTTCTGACAGAGTGATCTTAAAATCATAAAGTGTAAAGATTAGGATTTACTGCTCAGATTTCTGATTCATTTATATATTTTGTGAACATATTGGTAGGCTGATATTTGTTCATGGTGAATAGCTCTTCTTGATCTGTCTTCCTCTCAACAATATGCTGTTCTATGTCCTTTCTGTTATTAAACCCCTTATTTTTCTTACTTGTTATATTTTGCATATGTAATATGTCCAATTGGTTCTTCTTTATGTCTTCTTATTCGGGCTTTGGGTTTGTAATATTCTTTCTTATTTCCCTAAGACAGTTATTCAGATTATTTAAAGTTATTATTTGATTTTTGTCCATTCCTTCTGGACATTTCTCTGGCACTGATGGTTACTTTGTTGTCTTTCTTTCATAGCTGTTGCTTAGTTTCTAAGATGGAGCCATAAATTTCTTTGGGTAACCAAAAGTAGTGTTCTGACCGCTTTCCACTTAAAAGCCAATAAAGAGGCAAATTGGCGGAAAGGAAAGTTTCATTTTGGTTGCTGGCAACCTAGAGGGGAGGGGCAGACTCCTGTTCAATGGCTGACTCGCCCATCCCTGCCACCTCTGACAGTAAGCAGGCAAGAGCTTTTTATAGGCAGAGGGAGAGGGCTACATGCAGAAGCAGGAGTCAGCTCTGACAGTCAGCCTGAAATTAGTCATTTAGTGGTCTGATCAGCAGCATCTTGATTAAATACAGTTAGTCATCAGTATCAGGATTCATTTTTTCCCATTTCTTGGTGGTCAGTTCTCAGAACTGTGGCAGCTTGTCGTGGCTACAGGTCTGGTCAACCATGTAGTTAACTTCCTCCATGATGGGGGTTTCAGTATCTATAGCCGTTGCAGAGGAACTAAAGGTGCTTGACTATGCTTAGTGACTACATTTTTATTATTTAGTCTTGTTGGACTCTTTCCCTTTGTTTCTGCCTTTTCTCACTTCTCTGATTAAACTTATTTTTTGGCTAAAGTTTTTCTACAGACAAAAGGCAGGCTGAGGACATGGGGGACAAGGACCATAGGATCCTGCTTCATTTTATTTTGCGTTCATATTCCTTAGAGTTGTTAGCATTTCTAGGGATATGTGTACTGGGGCAAGAGGTAAGGCCTAATCGTGCCTGTGGGTTGGGGCAGGATTTCCTCAAGATTGAGGGCTTGTGCCCTGACTCTTCTCTTTCTTAAGAGAGACCTTGGTCAGTTGTAACCACCTGGCTATTTGGTTGAGAGCGTAGGGTGGGAGAAAAGCCTCAGAGCTTGAAAGTCTCTTGATCATTGCTCACAACCGGCTGTTTAAATGTTCAGTGCTACTGCACAATCCTTTGCTGTCGTTGTTCAGTTGCTCAGTTGTGTCTGACTCTTTGCGACCACATGAACTGCAGTCCACCAGGCTTCCCTGTCCTTCACTATCTCCCAGAGTCTGCTCAGACTCATGTCTCCTGAGTCAGTGATACCATCCAACCATCTCCTTCTCTGTCACCCCCTTCTCCTTCTGACTTCAATCTTTCCCAGCATCAGGGTCTTTTCCAATGAGTTGAGTCTTTGCATCAGGTGGTGAAAGTATTGGAGCTTCACCTTCAGCATCTCTTTCCAATATTCAGGATTGATTCCTGTAGGATTGACTGGTTTGATCTCTGTGTTATCCAAGGGACTTAGAAGAACCTTCTCCAGCACCACAATTTTCCTGGTTAGCACTGCTAATCTCTGATCCCTGCTTACTTGTTGCTTCCTCCGTAATTCTTCAACTTGGTCACTTTCTTGGTCTTCATATTAACTTACCAAACACATTGTCCCCACTTTTACTTCTGTGGCATCTCCAGGGTTGAACTAGGGAGGGGGATATGGGAAGAGAGCCACCCTGATAGTCTCTACTCCAACTGACAGATGTGATCCTCCTCAGTTTTCCCCAAGAACACCCAGACCCTAGTCCCTTCCACTCCAGGCCTCTGTGCTGAGTTATCTGATGCTTCTTCCCCAGGACTCCTTGGGATGTGGATGCCTCTTCTCCAGGCCAGCTCCTTGACACTCCTGTTATAGTGAGTTTGCGCTGTTCCCTAGGATGGGAGCATGGCCCTGGCTGCCAGATGCCCACAGCCTCTGACATGACCTACCACCTCTGTGTCCACAATGGAGCCAGCTACTTCTCCTGTGCCTGCCGCTCAATCAACAGTGCCTATGCCCTGAGTCCATAGGAAAAGTGCTAGCTTCACTTTTACCAAAGGGGATAGAAGGTGCAACCTCAGAATGTGACTGTAGCAGTTCAGGACATGCTGCCCCCAAATATGCCACTTTGGTATATCGATTATTTGAAGCCATATACAATTGAAAATCAGCAAACGCAAGGAGAAGTTTTCTGTGAGCTCTGAAAGCAGAGCCTCCTTCCAAAAGCCTCAATTGTCATAGATCCCCTCACTGGGAGTTTCATCAACCAGGGAGAATTGACTCATCACAGAAAGACTAAAAGCGGATACCACACCAGGACAAACCGTCTGTTCTTCTGAAGGTCTAGTCTTCTTCCATGAAAATCATTTCTTTCTCCTGAGAGGTTTATATCCCTCCTCATCTTTCTCTGTTTAGATAGTATTTACATAAATTCTAGGCTGTCTCGAGGAGTTACTCAGTTTTTTTCTGGGTGTCTCCTATGTATACACGACATAAGCTTGTGAATGAACTTGTTAATTTTTCTCTTGCTATTCTGCCTTTTATTACAGGAGTCTTAGCTAAGAGCTCAGAAGGGTAGAGGGAAAATTATTTTTCTTCCCCTACATCATTATGTAGAAAGACATTTTAATCTCTTCAAGAACCTTATATCATTTCTTTCAAGGTCCTTATTATAATGATTTATCACAGGATATTGAATATAGTTCCCTGTGCAGTAGGACCTTGTTGTTTATCCATCCTATATAAAACAGTTTGTATCTGCTAATTCTGAACTCCCAATCCATCCCCCATGTCTCCTGCCTCTTGGCAGACACAAGTCTGTTCTCTATGACAGTAAATCTGTCTCTATTTTGTAGAGAAGTTCTTTTGTGTCATATTTTAGATTCCACATGCAAGTGATAGCATATGCTACTTGTCTTTCTCTGTTTGACTTACTTCACTTCATATGATAATCTCTAGGCCCATCCATGTTGCTGCAATTCTTTTCCATGGCTGAGTAGTATTCCATTGTTCCGTATATATTTTAAAAATGTAACCTGAAGTTTATCAGTGATGACTGTAAGAACATGAGCTTCAGTATGTGTTAATGGAATACGTCAGAAACTTGACTTAGGTGTAGGTTGAAGTCCTTAGTTCTCAAAAATACTGTAGGGTGATTTAAGAATTTCTGAATGTATGCTCTCTCTTTTTTTAATCGTTTGAGTTTTTTCTTTCCTCTTAAAATGGAAAGTAAGAATAAAGGAAGTTTTAGTATTCATGAAACATCTGGTTCATGCCTAGTACTCTGCTTGGTGTTTCCTATATATGCTCTCTTTCAATTGTCACAGCAATTAAAGTAAGCCAGAGAATTCCATGGACAGAGGAACCTGGCGGGCTACAGTGCCTGGGTTGCAAAGAGTTGGACATGACTGAATAACTAAAACCTTCAATTGTCACAGTAAACATGTAAACCAGCCATTATCATTTCCATTTTTAAAATGAGGAAATTGAAGCTTCAAGTGCTTATATAATTTGCTCATTCACAACCTGAAATGCCAGAGCTATGATTTCAGTGTAGATCTATCTGTCTTTTGTGTTCACGCTCTGTAATTGTGATTCTCCAATATTAATGTGTATATGAATCACTGCTTAGGAATCTCATTAAAATGAAGATTCTAATTTAGTAGTCTGAGGAGGGTTTGGGGTCTATATTTCTAACATGCTCCCAGGAAATGTGATATGCTGGTCAATGGACCCCACCTTGAGTGGACTTGAGTAGCCAGAGTCTATATCATAGTTTAGTCACTAAGTCAATTCCCACTCTTTGCAACACAATGGACTGTGCCCCCCAGGCTCCTATGTCCCCGGGATTTCCCAGGTGAATACAGAAGTGAGTTGCCATTTCCTTCTCCAGGTAATCTTCCTGACCCAGGGATTGGAGCTGGGTCTCCTGCTTGGCAGGTGGATTCTTTACCACTGAGGCACCTGGGAAACCCTAGAGTCTGTCTACATAGTCTTTGAGTGTGTGTATAATTTCATACTAGCCATTTGAGTAGCTGGACAGGGCTTCAATATGGGAGCTCACCAGGGGAAACTTATTATGTTTTGTGTACATTATCACATATCAAAAAAGAGCTATTTGATTGTTGATTTGGTAGCCATTTAGTTCCTATTTCACATTTTTGTGGGGTTGTAGGAAATGTCAGTTCGTAAAGAACAGAGTGAATGTCTTGAAGATACAGTGCTATGATTTTGTACAGCTACTCTGCTCTTCAATTAACATTTTAAAACATTTAAGGAACCAGAAAACTTCCTAGGCCAATTCACAAATGAAAGTGAAAAGGTAGGATTTTCAACAGTACCTTTTCTAAGAAGAAAACTGATCAGAGCAAGGCCAGTGATACCCAAATTTCAGCGCTCTGTGAGGTATAAATAAAGCTGCAGTTCAGTCGGTTCAGTCGCTCAGTCGTGTCTGACCATTGCGACCCCATGAACTGCAGCACACCAGGCCTCCCTGTCCATCACCAACTCCTGGAGTCCACCCAAACCAACGTCCATCGAGTCAGTGATGCCATCCAACCATCTCATCCTCTGTCGTCCCCTTCTCCTCCTGCCTTCAACCTTCCCCAGCATTAGAGTGTTTTCAAATGAGTCAGCTCTTCGCATCAGGTGGCCATAGTATTGGAGTTTCAGTTTCAACATCAGTCCTTCCAATGAACACCCAGGACTGATCTCCTTTAGGATGGACTAGTTGGAACTCCTTGCAGTACAAGGGACTCTCAAGAGTCTTCTCCAACACCATAGTTCAAAAGCAGCAATTCTTCAGCGCTCAGCTTTCTTTATAGTCCAACTCTCACATCCATATATGATCACTGGAAAAATCTAGACTTGACTAGATAGACCTCTGTGGACAAAGTAATGTCTTTGCTTCTTAATATGTTGTCTAGGTTGGTCATAACTTTGCTTCCAAGGAGTCAGTCAGTTTGAGTCTCTCAGTCATGTCTGACTCTTTGAGACCCCTTGAACCGCAGCACACCAAGCCTCTCTGTCCATCTCCAACTCCCAGAGTTTACCCAAACTCATGTCCATTGAGTCAGTGATGCCATCCAGCCATCACATACTCTGTTGTCCCCTTCTCCTCCTGCCTTCAATCTTTCCCAGCATCAAGGTCTTTTCAAATGAGTCAGCCCTTCACATCAGGTGCCCAAAATATTGGAGATTCAGCTTCAACATCAGTCCTTCCAATGAACACCCAGGACTGATTTCCTTTAGGATGGACTGATTGGATCTGCTTGCAGTCCAAGGGACTCTCAAAATTCTTCTCCAATACCACAGTTCAAGAGTTTCAATTCTTCAGTGCTCAGCTTTCTTCATAGTCCAACTCTCACATCCATACATGACCACAGGAAAAACCATAGCCTTTACTGGACAGACCTTTGTTGACAAAATAATGTCTCTGCTTTTTATATGCTGTCTAGGTTGATCATAACTTTCCTTCCAAAGAGTAAGCATCTTTTAATTTCATGGCTGCAATCACCATCTGCAGTGAGTTTGGAAGCCAAAATAATGAAGTCAGCCACTATTTCCACTGTTTCCCCATCTATTTCCCATGAAGTGATGGGATTGGATGGCATGATCTTAGTTTTCTGCATGTTGAGCTTTAAGCCAGCTTTTTCACTCTCCTCTTTCACTTTCATCAAGAGGCTTTTTAGTTCCTCTTCACTTTCTGCCATAAGGGTGGTGTCATCTGCATATCTGAGGTTATTGATATTTCTCCCAGCAGTCTTGATTCCAGCTTGTGCTTCTTCCAGCCCAGCGTTTCTCATGATATACTCTGCATAGAAGTTAAATAAGCAGGGTGACAACATACAGCCTTGACATACTCCTTTTCCTATTTGGAACCAGTCTGTTGTTCTATGTCCAGTTCTAACTGTTGCTTCCTGACCTGCATATAGGTTTCTCAAGGGGCAGGTCAGGTGGTCTGGTATTCCCATCTCTTTCAGAAGTTTCCACAGTTTATTGTGATCCACACAGTCTATTGTGATCCACACAGTCAAAAGCTTTGGCATAGTTAGTAAAGCAGAGATAGGTGTTTTTTTCTGGAACTCTCTTGCTTTTTCAATGATCCAGTGGATGTTGGCAATTTGATCTCTGGTTCCTCTGCCTTTTCTAAAACCAGCTTGAACATCTGGAAGTTCACTGTTCACGTATTGCTGAAGCCTGGCTTGGAGAATTTTGAGCATGACTTTACTAATTATTAAGTTATGACTAAGGTTGAACTTTCTTTCCAAGGAATAAGCGTCTTAATTTCATGGCTGCAATCACCATCTGCAGTGAGTTTGGAGGCCAAAATAATGAAGTCAGCCACTGTTTCCACTGTTTCCCCATCTATTTGCCATGAAGTGATGGGATTGGATGGCATGATCTTAGTTTTCTGCATGTTGAGCTTTAAGCCAACTTTTTCACTCTCCTCTTTCACTTTCATCAAGAGGCTTTTTAGTGCCTCTTCACTTTCTGCCATAAGGGTGGTGTCATCTGCATATCTGAGGTTATTGATATTTCTCCCGGCAATCTTGATTCCAGCTGTGCTTCTTCCAGCCCAGTGTTTCTCATGATGTACTCTGCATAGAAGTTAAATAAGCAGGGTGACAATATACAGCCTTGACATACTCCTTTTCCTATTTGGAACCAGTCTGTTGTTCTATGTCCAGTTCTAACTGTTGCTTCCTGACCTGCATACAGGTTTCTCAAGGGGCAGGTCAGGTGGTCTGGTATTCCCATCGCTTTCAGAATTTTCCAGAGTTTATTGTGATGCACACAGTCAAAGGCTTTGGCATAGTCAATAAAGGAGAAATAGATGTTTTTCTGGAACTCTCTTGTGTTTTCAATGATCCAGCAGATGTTGGCAACTTGATCTCTGGTTCCTCTGCCTTTTCTAAAAAGCTGCAGTGGAAGTATTGAAACCTCTCGTAGCATCTCTGGTTTGAATTCAAGCATCACTCTCTTTCTGGGCTTCCCCAGTGGCTCAGCAGTCAGGAATCTGACTGAAATGCAGGAGCTGTAGGAGATGTGTGTTTGATCCCTGGGTTTGGAATATCCCCTGGAGAAGGACATGCCAACTCACTCCAGTATTCTTGCCTGGAGAATCCCATGGAGAGAGGAAGCTGGTGAACTACATTCCATGGAGTTGCAAAGAGTTGGACATGACTAAGGAGACTTAACATGCACCCCACATCACTCTTTCTAAGGAGATGATCAGCTGGAATGCACATTACTCAAGGAAAAAATAAAAAATAAACAAAACAAGCAAAAACCCTTTACCAAATGAGAAATAAGGGACATTCTTAAGGGAAAAAGAGACATAGCCAGTTTGGATTCTTATGGAAATTCTCAAGTTCAGATCCTTAAGATTTTTGAGGAGAGGAGACATAGCCAGTTTAGCTTTTTTGAACATTTAGGACCATAATAGCTTTCTGTTAATGGTTAAAATATATTTTTAGGAATTGCAAAAGAAAATGTATCTTTTTAATCTTTGTTGGATATTTTTATGTTAAAATGTGTACATGGTTGTGAAAACAATTCAGAGACATGTAAAGAAAATAGCTTTTCTTGCTCTTGGTCTATCTGCACCTCACCCAAGGTAAGGAAAGCAATTTAAAAGAAATGATGTCTTTTTATTTTTAGAAAAAAATTTGAATGGGAGATATAGTCACATTGTTAAAAATTCCAGAGGCACCAGAGCGGGTCTAGTCCTCCAGTCTTGAAGGGCAATGGATGCTGGCATTTTCTTGTGTATCTTTAAAAATATATTTCATTCATATGTAAGTGGTACACATATTTTAGATTTCTCCTCCAGAGTTTTTATGGGCATAGTAATATCCAGCATCAACTGTCCTGCACCTTGCATATTCCTCTAAACAATAGATCTCAGCACTTCTTCCATCTCTATGTTGCAAGCTTCTTCTTGTGGTGTGTGGTGCTCCACTGCATGGCTAAACTATGATTTAGGACCAGCCCCGTTCTGATGAACGTTTATTAACATGTTTTGCTACTAAGAACTGTGCTGCAATAAATTACTTTATAAATAGGTCATTTTGGATCTGTATAAGTAAATCTGAAGGATAAATTCTTAGGGGCGGACTGCTAGGTCAAATGGTACATGAATTGTAAATTCAATAAATGTTGCAAAGTTGCCTTCCCAACGGGTCCCACTGATAAATGAAAGTGATTTCTCCCTACAGCTTCTCCAATGCTCCATGGGTAAAATTGACTTCAAGCATTTTAATTTCCTTTTTCTGTAAGTGAGGAGGAGCATTTACTCAGATATTTAAGAGTCATGTCTATTTCCTTTCTGCTGAATTGTTCAAACATGAAAGATGTAAAAAGTATAAGTTTCCTAGTAGAGTAGGAGTCTTTGTGATAGTGAATTTTTATTGGGATAACTTCTATGATTTCCAGAGAGAGAAAGGTTCCCTAGGTTCTTACTATATTTTTTGTTCATATTTTATCATATTTTTCCCTTTGTGGTTAGACTGAGAGAGTGAGGGATTATTTCATTCTTTTTTATGATGGAGTAATACCACATCTTCTTTATCCATTCATCTGTTGATAGATATCTAGGTGGCTCCCATGTCTTGGCTCTTATGAGTAGTGCTACAGTGAACATTTGCAGCAATATGGGTGAACCTGGAGATTATCATACTAAGGAAAGTATATCAGACAAAGGCAAATATCATATGATATTGCTTATATGTGGAATCTTAAAAATGATACAAATGGACTTATCCACAAAACAGAAATAGACCCATCATTATAGAAAACAAATTTGTGGTTACCAAAAATGAAAAGGGATAGAGGGTTAAATTAAGAGTTTGAGATTAACACGCACACACTACTATATGTAGAACAGTTAGGCAATGATGACATGCAATATAGCATAGGGAATTCCACTCAATATTTTGGAATAACTGGTTAATGAAAAGAATCTGAAAAAGAATATATATATCCTTATATATGTGTGTGTACATATATATGTGTTTATACATATGATGTGTGCTGTGTGTATATATATATTAATATATTTTTTATATATTAATATATGTTATATATATATATATGATCTGAATCCCTTTGCTGTACACCTCAAACTAACACAACATTGTAAATCAACTATATCCAATTTAAAAAAAGAGAGGCTATAGGAAAAGGATGATTACTTTTATTCTAAGAGTGCTGATAATTACACAAGTGTCTGTCTGTTGTCACTTAGGATGGTGAGGGTTGCACAGAGAGATAGTTTGACAACACAGGGAAAATAACTACATAAAGTCACCCTTCTTTTGCTTTTGGGCCTGGGTTGCAGGCAGCTCTTCAGAATTATTAGGAGTTGGTTGTGAATAATACATCAAATGGACCATTCTTACTAATAGTCTGTTTGGCCAAATGTGATAACTTTTGTTGCAGTTATTTCTGTTGTCACAATGAGCTCCAGAATAAGACCAATTAGAATTTGAATCTTGTTTCTATTCCTAACTTACTGTGTGACCTTGAACAATTAGTGTCTCCAAGCTCTTTGTATCTGTGTGTGTGCTAGTCCCTCAGTTGCGTCTAACTCTTTGCAACTCCGTGGACTGTGGCCCACAAGGCTCCTCTATCCATGGAATTCTCCAGACAATACTGGAGTGAGCTGCCGTCTCCTTTTTCCAGGGGATATCAACAAAGAGTCAGACATGACTCAACAGCAACAACAGCTTCCGGACACAGGATCGAACCATGAGTCTCCTGCCTTGCAGGCAGATTCTTTACCATCTGAGCCACCAGGGATGCCCAAGCTCTTTGCCTCCACTATAAAATAAAGAGACTTACACACACTCATCAGGGGTTTTGTGAGGAGGAAAGGAGATAATGCATTGCGCTCAGCACTTCCTTCAGTCTTGGATGTCTAATGGCTGCTATTATGATTCTGTGCTGAGATGCACAGACTTACATGTAGGCAGACCTGAATTCACATCCAAGGTCTCTCCTTCACAAGCTGTATGTCCTTGGGCAGCTTCTTCAGCCTTGTCCCACCTCAGTTTCCTCCTTCCAAAATGGGGATAATCACTGTACTTTATCAGGTTGATATGTAAAGTGCGTAGCCCAATGCCAGACACATAAGTGCTCAATAAATGGCAGCTATTTGTTTTTTATTATTGTCATTATCATCCTCTTCAGCGATTTTCTTCAGCTTCCTTATCCTGAGCCCTTCTGTTGAAAATTGGCCAGCATGCTCCCACTATTATTCTTTCCCTACAGTCATGCTGTGACATTTGAGTCACTAGAGAATTGGATCTGCCAGGCACTTCTTTGCACATGAAGATGTAAGGATTCCTGCTGACAAAAGCCCCCCAGGGGACACTTCCTGGGCCCAGGCCAGCACCCCTTTCTTCCCAGAAGACTTGTGGGATTTGCCCACCCCCTGTCTTCTGATTGCAATCTCTTGTTCTTTCCCTCACATTTCTCTTCTTTTAGGCTCTGGAAGGGGAGAAGAGAAATGAACATCTATTGGTGCAGGGAGGAAGCAGAAAGAAAGCAGATCATGGGGTCAGGAGATTTGGGTTTTAGACCTGGCTCTTACCATGCAGTTCTGCTTCAAAATGGACGTGTGTGCAAAGTGAGAGATTTCCACCCAGTTTCAAAATCCCTACCAGCTCTAACATTCTTTGATGTTCTACAGTGTTCAGAGCATGATGCTGTGTTTGGTAGGCAGCACAGGAAAGCATAGGACACAGGACTTGCCTGATGCTGGTGAGAAGCATTATAGCCCAGTGGACAGAACATAGGGTGAGGACGAATGTGCCAGAGGTATTGGCCTCGGCGGGCTATTGGAGTCTTCTGAGCTCCAGTGTCACAATCTGTAAAATGGGCAATGGAGTCAATGCAGATTTCAGCGTCAAATGGTTCAGGTTAAAATGAAAATCCTGGCTCTGCCACTTTCAGGTTGCATGACTTTGGAAAATTATATAATCTCATGGAGCTTCAGTTAGCCCAACAAAGGCAACTTGCCCATAATAGGAGTTCAGTGAGTTTTAAAATCAAGTGTTGGAAGCACGGGTTTTTCCTTACTTCCCATTAGTTCGGGAACCATGAGTAAGACCATGTCAGTTGAATACAAATACTATATCTGTAAATTTCTGACCCCTCTAAATAAGGGCTTCCCAGGTGGCTCAGTGGTAAAGAATCTGACTGCCAATGTAGCAGATGTGGGTTCAGTCTCTGGGTTGGGAAGATCCCCTGCAGAAGAAAATGGCAACCCACTCCAGTATTCTTGCCTGGGAAATCCCATGGGAAAGGAAGGGAACCTGGCGAGCTTCAGTCCATGGGGTTGCAAAGAGTTGGACATGACTTGGCGACTAAACCACAACAAAATGGTAATACAGTCATCCCTTGGTCTGGGGGGCTTGGTTCCAGGATTCCTCCAAATACCAAAATCCACAAATGCTCAAGTCCTTTATATAAAATGACATAGTACAGTCATCTGTGGTTGGTTGAATCTGAGCGTTGGGAACCCGCAGACATAGGGTTAAACTTAATGTTTCCTAGCTCTCTGTACTGTTTCTTCTTTCAGTTCTAGAATGCTAATCCAGTCACATCCAATTCTTCTATTTCTTCTCCTCAGGGTTAATGTCCCTGTCCTTCATAAAATTTCTTCCACCTCTTTCTTGATATTTTGTGGAGAAGCCACTTTCAAACTTTCTACCAAGAAACTGACAGCTGTGGCATGTCAACCAGTGTCTTTGCAGTTGTGAGTTTAATGCCCAAAGCAACACCGAACAGAGTCCAGATGTCAAGAGTACTCAGACTATTATATTTTCATAGTTCCTAAAGATATTATTTATCAATAGCACTATTTTCAGTTTTTTTCCTCACTTCCTCTGTCCTCCCAAGGGTAGAAGGGAATTTGACTTAGTATCATAGCATGACCAGTGCTTGAGTATATACAGTTATCTTTAGTGACATCACATCTTGACAAATAAATGTACTTTGTCTTAATATTAAACTACAACATTTCCAGTAGTCATGTACAGATGTGACAGCTGGACTATAAAGAAGGCTGAGTGCCAAAGAATTGATGCTTTCAAATGATGGTGCTGGAGAAGACTCTTGAGAGTCCCTTGGACTGCGAGGAAATCAAATCAGTCAGTCCCAAAGGAGATGAGCCCTGAATATTCACTGGAAGGACTGATGCTAAAGTTGAAGCCCAATACTTTGGCCACTTGATGCAAAGAACTGACTCCTTGGGAAAGATCCTGATGCTGGGAAAGATTGAAGGCAAAAGGAGACTAGGACAGCAGAGGATAAGATGGTTAGATAGCATCACCAACTCAATGGACATGAATTTGAGCAAACTCTGGGAAATAGTGAAGGACAGGGAAGCCTGGTGTGCTGCAGTCCATGGGGTCTCAAAGAGTTGGACATGACTTAAGGACAGAACAATATAACATGTAAATATAGAAAAGATTTTTACTAGAGCTCATTTAAAAAAAAAAGATATCTACATACTCATGTAACTACCACCCAAATTAAGGTACACATTTTCCCACCTGCATGACATCA
The DNA here is from genome assembly GCF_023091745.1 of Budorcas taxicolor. Classification (NCBI taxonomy): domain Eukaryota; kingdom Metazoa; phylum Chordata; class Mammalia; order Artiodactyla; family Bovidae; genus Budorcas; species Budorcas taxicolor. The sequence goes on along the minus strand of NC_068914.1, from coordinate 130,860,346 downwards.
CCTCATGCTGTTTTCAGTCTGTGTCCTATCTCCCAAAAGATACTCATCATCACAAGTTAGTTTTTTTCTGTCACAGGAATTCATCTAAATTAATTCATATGCCATGTTATTAAGGAACTAGAGTATTTTTACAAAACATTATATTTAAAAGTTTCATTCATATTGATATACATACCATTAGTTCATTAGCTTATTGCTGTGTAGCATTCCAATGGGTAAAGAGATAATATTTTATTTATTCATTCTCTATTGATGGATATTTGGGTTGTTTCTAGTTTGAGGAGGTTAAGAAGAGTGCCACTATGGACTTTTTTCTGCATATTTTTTTGGACATAAATGCTCATTTCTTTTAGGAATAAACCTAGGACGGTAAAGTGTCTGCCTACAATGTGGGAGACCTGGGTTTAATCCCTGGGTTGGGAAGATCCTCTGAAGAAGGAAATGGCAACCCATTCCAGTACTCTTGCCTGGAAAATTCCATAGATGGAGAAGCGTGGTAGGCTACAGTCCATGTGGTCACAAAGAGTTGGACACAACTGAGCGACTTCACTTGGTCACTTGGTAGAAGTAGAATTGCCAAATCACACTTTAGACATATATATTACCTGTAGTGAAAACTGCCAAATATTTTTTCATAATAGTTGTACTATTTCCACCAGCAGCACATGGAAATGTCTCCTGTCCTATATTCTCTTCAGTTCAGTCCAGTCACTCAGTCATGTCCGACTCTTTGCAACCCCATGAATCGCAGCATGCCAGGCCTCCCTGTCCATCACCAACTCCCAGAGTTCACTCAAACTCACCTCCATTGAGTCAGTGATGCCATCCAGCCATCTCATTCTCCGTCATCCCCTTCTCCTCCTGCCCCCAATCCCTCCCCGCATCAGAGTCTTTTCCAATGAGTCAACTCTTCCCATGAGTGGCCAAAGTACTGGAGTTTCAGCTTTCGCATCAGTGCTTCCAAAGAACACCTAGGACTGATCTCCTTTAGAATGGACTGGTTCAATCTCCCTGCAGTCCAAGGGACTTTCAAGAGTCTTCTCCAACACCAGAGTTCAAAAGCATCAATTCTTTAGCACTCAGCTTTCTTCACAGTCCAACTCTCACATCCATACATGACCACTGGAAAAACCATAACCTTGACTAGACGGACCTTGTTGGCAAAATAATGTCTCTGCTTTTTAATATGCTGTAGATTTTGGTCATAACTTTCCTTCTAAGGAGTAAGTATCTTTTAATTTCATGGCTGCAGTCACCATCTGCAGTGATTTTGGAGCCCAAAATAATAAAGTCTGACACTGATTCCACTGTTTCTCCATCTATTTCCCATGAAGTGATGGGACCAGAGGCCATGATCTTAGTTTTCTGAATGTTGAGCTTTAAGCCAACCTTTGCACTCTCCTCTTTCTCTTTCATCAAGAGGCTCTTTCATCAAGTTCCTCTCACTTTCTGCTATAAGGGTGGTGTCATCTGCATATCTGAGGTTACTGATATTTCTCCTGGCAATCTTGATTCCAGCTTGTGTTTCTTCCAGCCCAGCGTTTCTCATGATGTACTCTGCATATAAGTTAAAGAAGCAGGGTGACAATATACAGCCTTGATGTACTCCTTTTCCTATTTGGAACCAGTCTGTTGTTCCATGTCCAATTCTAACTGTTGCTTCCTGACCTGCATACAGATTTCTCAAGAGGCAGGTCAGGTGGTCTGTTATTCCCATCTCTTTCAGAATTTTCCACAGTTTATTGTGATACACACAGTCAAAGGCTTTGGCATAGTCAATAAAGCAGAAATGTTTTTCTGGAACTCTCTTGCTTTTTCCATGATCCAGCAGATGTTGGCAATTTGATTTCTGGCTCCTCTGCCTTTTTTAAAACCAGCTTGGCCATCTGGAAGTTCACGGTTCATGTATTGCTGAAGCCTAGCTTGGAGAATTTTGAGCATTACTTTACTAGCATGTGAGATGAGTGCAATTGTGCGGTAGTTTGAGCATTCTTTGGCATTGCCTTTCTTTGGGACTGGAATGAAAACTGACCTTTTCCAGACCTGTGGCCACTGCTGAGTTTTCCAAAATTGCTGGCATATTGAGTGCAGCACTTTCACAGCATCATCTTTCAGGATTTGAAACAGCTCAACTGGAATTCCATCACCTCCACTAGCTTTGTTCGTAGTGATACTTTCTAAGGCCCACTTGACTTCAGGATGTCTGGCTCTAGGTGAGTGATCACACCATCGTGATTATCTGGGTCATGAAGATCTTTTTTGTACAGTTCTTCTGTGTATTCTTGCCACCTCTTCTTAACGTCTTCAGCTTCTGTTAGGTCCACACCATTTTTGTCCTTTATTGAGCCCATCTTTGCATGAAATGTTCCCTTGGTATCTCTAATTTTCTTGAAGAGATCTCTAGTCTTTCCCATTCTATTGTTTTCCTCTATTTCTTTGCATTGATCATTGAGGAAGGCTTTCTTATCTTTCCTTGCTATTCTTTGGAACTCTGCATTCAGATGCTTATATCTTTCCTTTTCTCCTTTGCTTTTCACTTCTCTTTTTTTTTCACAGCTATTTGTAAGGCCTCCCCAGACAGCCATTTTACTTTTTCGCATTTCTTTTCCATGGGGATGGTATTGATCCCTGTCTCCTGTACAATGTCAGGGACCTCATTCCATAGTTCATCAGGCACTCTGTCTGTCAGATCTAGTCCCTTAAATCTATTTCTCACTTCCACTTTATAATCATAATACCAGGTAGTATCTTAATCTTTATTGGTTTGCCTATTCTGATGTAAACATTGGTACTTTGGAGAAAAGTTATTCTTCATTTTCTGCAAAATGGCATACTCAGTTACAAATTGTCATAGACTAAATATCTCAGAGATAAAAAAAATATTATCAAAATAAGTGCATGCATGTGTGGTCAGTCACTTCATTTTTGTCTGACTTTTTGCGATCCCAGGAAGTAGACTGCCAGGCTCCTCTGTCCCTGGGATTCTCAAGGCAAGAATACTGGAGTGGGTCGCCACACCCTCCTCCAGGGGATCTTTCCAACCCAGGGATCAAACACTGTCCTTTATTGCAGGCAGATACTTTAGTGACTGAGCCAGGCCTCCCTGTCCATCACCAACCCCCAGAGTTCACTGAGTCACGTCCATCGAGTCACTGATGCCATCCAGCCATCTCATCCTCGGTCATCCCCTTCTCCTCCTGCCCCCAATCCCTCCTAGAATCAAAGTCTTTTCCAATGAGTCAACTCTTTGCATGAGGTGGCCAAAGTACTGGAGCTTCAGCTTTAACGTAATTCCTTCCAAAGAAATCCCAGGGCTGATCTTCAGAATGGACTGCTTGGATCTCCTTGCAGTCCAAGGGACTCTCAAGAGTCTTCTCCAACACCACAGTTCAAAAGCATCGATTCTTTGGCGCTCAGCCTTCTTCACAGTCCAAATCTCTCATCCATACATGACCACAGGAAAAACCATAGCCTTCACTAGACGGACCTTAGTCGGCAAAGTAATGTCTCTGCTTTTGAATATACTGTCTAGGTTGGTCATAACTTTTCTTCCAAGGAGTAAGCATCTTTTAATTTCATGGCTGCAGTCACCATCTGCAGTGATTTTGGAGCCCCCAAAAATAAAGTCAGCCACTGTTTCCACTGTTTCCCCATCTATTTCCCATGGAGTAATGGGACTGGATGCCATGATCTTAGTTTTCTGAATGTTGAGCTTTAAGCCAACTTTTTCGCTCTCCTCTTTTACTTTCATCAAGAGGCTTTTTAGTTTCTCTTCACTTTCTACCATAAGGGTGGTGTCACCAGGGAAGTCCATCAAAATCAGAATACTTATCTGACATTTGTTAGAAAACACAAACAGGTAATCCTTAATAGAGATGTTGAAATAGACTTTTACTTGCTCAAGGAGAAAAAGGAGGTCGAAAAGATGATTAGGCTATGTTCTAGAGTCATGTGAATTATTTAAATCATTAGAACTGTCTTTTTAGCACAGAGATATATGGAAGCTATTCCCTAACACAAAAGGATAAATAAATGTGGGTGAACTCTCTTTACTGTTGACTTAGAGATATCAGATAAATCTTATGTATGTAATGGGATTATAGCTTTTAGATTTGTAGAATCAGCCTCTACAACTGTATTTACACATTCCTGGCCATAATCTGTTGATTTTTAAAGGACCACACCAAAATCAAAATGTAAAATTATTTTTAACCCAATTTAATTTGAGATGTGGATAAAAAAAGACTTAGCTTGCTGGCAGTTCATTTCATGCCGAGGATTAGGCTTGCTTTCCTCAATAGATTTTGTGAACAGATAAGATATATCGTACAAAGATCAATAGCTATGCAATCTGCTAAAAACTGTCTGCTAAACACTTCTGCACATGTTTGATATGTGTAATATACCCGTTAGTTAGCCTCAATAGCTTGTTTTATACCATTCTGTATACCATACTTACTAAACGAAAGTGACTCTACTCTGTAAACCATTGTTTGTTTGTTGTTCATTTAAACATTGCTTTTCCCATGGAATAAAATTTGCTTTTACTTTGAGTCAAGAGTTCAGAGTGGGGATAAATATTTTTCAAAAGTAAACCACTGGAAAAGTGTATATTGTTTTTATAATGCTTTTAAAATTGTATATAGGCTGTCAACTAATGGAAACAATTGCCTGAGGGATATGTTTATCTTGGTTGTAGCCCAGTTAAAATACATTTAGCCTTTAGCTTTTCCTTAGGCTTATACTACATTAAATGGGCCACACACAGACTCCCGAGGTCATTATCACTTTGTGGTGATTTTGAAAAAGAAAAGGAAAATCAAACTGTCTCTTTACATTACTTTTTATGCTCAGAATTCTCAGGATGAATGAATCTATTTGTTCATTTCTTTCTCTTTCCATAGTAGGTTACCTACAAGTCCTGCTTTTCCTAAAGTAAATTGTTAAGCTTACAAAATGAATCCTTAAAGCCGCTTTTAAGTGTTCTTCACTGTAAGAAAAGTTTCAGTATCCAATGTTATTATCTCACCAGAAAGCCACATCCTCAGAAAATGCAGATGATTCGATTGGCTGTCATTCTTTTAACATGAAGGGCTCAAGTTGATTTATGAACTTAGTTCTGAGATCCTTTTACAAGTCATAGTGTTGTGTGATCATCTGAAACTAAGTATTGTGTCTATGCATCACCTCACATTTCCAGCCTGCTATACTACATATTGTAATAATATTTGTGATAGTATGGTCTTCTCTGATGGCTCAGACGATAAAGAATCTGCCTGCAATGCAGGAGATTCAGGGTTCGATCACTGGCTCAGAAAGACCCTTTGGAGAAGGGAATGGCAACCCATTCCAGTATTCTTGCCTGAAGAATTCCATGGACAGAGTCCATGATGTTACAAAGAGTTGGACACGACTAAGCAACTAACACACATACACACACACACACACACACACACACACACACACACACCGTAGTATACAGAAGCCTAAGAGTTGGAAATGATTTATGAAGTGCTCAAAACAAGCAATGATGGATGAGACAGTAAGCTAATTTCTATCTGGACAGCTTAGGTAGTCAAGGGCTATTTTCTGTTTTACCAAGAGGGTCCGTGTGTATTCACAAACACCGTATGCTGGAACATTCAGTTCTTTCTTAGGGGAACGTGTGCTCCTATTCTTCAAAGGCACCCAACAGCAACCCCTGGACCAACCTGCTCATTCTTCTTGATAACTCCCATTCAAAATGAATCTTCGAGAACAAGATGGTGGAGCAGTACGTGGACATGGAGTACATCTCTCTCCACAGATACATCAGGAATACACCTTCAGACACAGAAGTGAATGCAGAACACCAGCTGAGAGTGGACAGGAGTACCTGACCAGTGAAAAAGAATATATATAACCACGCAAACCTTGGTAGGATGAAGGAACTAGGGGGACTGTTAGTAGGACTGGACCTGCCCTCAGTGGGTGGGGGAACTGAAGCTGGGATCAGATCCCCACTGTGGGGCAATTGTCTGAGTCAGAGGAGAAACATGTAAGCCTGAGAGTGAAACAGCTGATCTGTAGCAGCCTAAATAGAATGAGAATCAGACAGTTGTTGCCAAAGCCATACATATGCCGGGCAGGAACGCGGGTCTCCTGGAAGGGGCAGCAGTTGGGAGCTGGAGTTTAGGGCATGTGGAGCAATCCCAGGGCAAGGGCTACTGTTGACTGTGGAGAGATGGGTCTAGGGGATGTGAGGGAGAAGATCGTGGTGGGAAATGCCTATGGAGGAAAGCCAGGCAGCCATGGAAGCAAGGTGATACTGCTGAGTCACATGTAGGGGGTGGAGCCATCAGCAGAGCCTCTCTCTCTCTCCACAGCTAGCATCAGCAGCTGAACAATAGAGAGGCTGCCCCATCAAATGCCTGATGCACTGAGCTACAGAGTAGCACCTCACCTAGGGTAACCCTTTAAGAGCCTGATGCACTGACCTACTGAGTAGGACCCCAGTCAGGGGCACCCCTCTGTGTGCCTGATGTGCTGAACAACAGAGAAGGACCCCAAGGGATCCCTCTAAGTGCCTGAATGGGCAGAGCTATGGAGAAAGACTGGCCAAAAAGGCCTTCTTATCGCCAGCTACAAGAGGCTCGAAAAAAGACTCTGATAGGGCCATAACTCCTGCCATGGAGGCAGTCCATGTCCCTGAACACTTGGCACCACCAGAGTCCCCACAAGCCAAGCAGCTGCACCACCTTCATGGCCAACTCTCACGGGGGCAGAGCTACCACAGGCAAAAAAAAAAAAAAAAAAAAAATCTTGTGTTTATGCACACAGGGTCACTTCGATCTTGTCTGACTCTTTGTGGCCCTGAAGACTATGGTCTGCCAGGCCCCTCTGTCAGAGAGGGGGGTTCTCCAGGCAGGAATACTGGACCATATTGGCCAATACTGGTTGCCATACCCTTCTAGAGCACTACATTTCCTACTACCCTAGCCGCCAACGCCCCTGAGTACCTGGTGCTGCCAGAACCCCTGCAACCCAAGCAGCTGCACCACTTCCACACCTTGTCTTCACAGGGGCAAAGCCAAGCCCTCCAGGGCTTTAGCCTCAGGAGCTAAATCCCAGTGGACAACCTACATGTAGAGGTGGAAATAAAACCATAGTTGAAACCCGGGGGCAGTGTGGCTAAGGAAGAAGACCCAAAACCTTCCCACTAGCTGTACAAGCAGCAGATTAAATCCACATGATCAACTAAGCAGACTCTATGTCTATGGAATATATAAAAGGCCATTGAGAGCTCCCACAAAAGAAAACACACTAGGTCTAATAGCTGTGGACATTGGAGGCAAGAACACACAGGAGGAAGACCAGACTAGAATCTGAGGAAATCCCATAGCAGGTCCAGAGATTAGTGTTGGAGGGCATCCTAGGGAGGTAAGGTGGACTGTGATTTCCAGCGCAGGAAAGGACTCTGACCGCAGTAACTCAAGAAAAAATGATTCTCATTTTTTGACTTATTCTGTAGATTCTTTTAGATTTTTTTTTTCTTTTCTCTTTTCCTTTCCCCCCACCCCTCTGTAGTAGTTGTCAATTTTATTGGCACTAAGAAATCCAATTATGCTTTTGAGCTTCTCTTTTTTCTTCTTCCTCAGTCACATTTTTTACTGTTGTCATAAACCTCCGCCTTTGCTTTTGTGGAGTTTTCCTCTTCTTTTCTCTTTTTTTAATTTTAAATTTTTTAAACCTATCATTATTTTTTCTACATTTATTCCTTTGTTTGCTTTTCCTACTGTTCTTTTCCCCTTGCAGTTAATCTTTAATGTATATAAATCTTCATCTACCTCTATTTAACTCTGCATATCTATTCTTTCTTTCTTTTTTTTCCCTCTCAACATATTTGTTAGTTTTGTTTTCATTGCTTTATTCCCCACTTGGCACCTTGCTTTAGTCTTGTTTTCCAGTTTGTGCTTAAAGTTAGTTTTGCTCTTAACTGGTAAATATAATTTTTGATTTCCTTTGTTCTCTAAATCAATCTACTGTATTTTATTTTTGTTGGATTGTTTTAACTTTGCTCATCAGTGTATATGTATATGTGTATATTCCATTATTTTAATTATTATTTTTCTGATTCTGTAACTGTCATTTGTCTGGGGTTCATCTTTGGCACCTCGGTTTTGGATACTTGTTTTACTTTCCCTTAATGACATAACAAACCACTTGTGGAATCTTTTTTCCTGACCAGAGATCAAACTCTGAGCCTTTGGAGTGGGAGCACTGACTCCAAGATCCTAGACTACCAGAGAAATAACCCTAGGGGTATCAAATAGTGAGAACTCATACAAAGGAAACCACTTGAATATAAGACCAGGTAGCACCCAAACACCAGTAGTACCCTGCGCAGGATGCCTCATCTAAACAACAAACAAAACAAAAATACAAACTCAATCATCAGCAGACAGGATTACCACCTCACTCAGCCTTGCTCATCAGAGAAAAAAACAAATAACAAAACAGAGATTCAGCTCAAATCTCACCCTACACCAAGCTCATCACAAACTACTGGACCAACCTTAGGAGGGAAGAAACCAAAAGGAAGAAAGAATTCAACTTTCTCAGGGAAAGAATTCAACTTTCATTGAAGACTGGGAAAAGGAGACCTCAAACACAATAACTTTAAAAAAAAGATGAAAAGGAAGAGAATTACTACCCAAATGAAGGAACAAACCAGAAACACAGAAGTCAAAATAAATGAAGAGGAAATAGGAAAATTACCTGAAAAAGAATTCAGAATAATGATAGTAAAGATGATTAAAAACCTTGAAAACAAAATGGAGAAAATGTGAGAATCAATTAACGAAGACTTAGAAGAATTACAGAATAAGCACACAGAGACAAACAGCACAATTACTGAAATTAAAAATACTCTAGAATGAATCGATAGCAGAATATCTGAAGCAGAAGATCGAATCAGTGAGCTGGAAAGAAATAACTTCTGAAGAGTAGAATAAAGTAAAAAGAATGAAAAGAGGTCTCAGAGACCTCTGGGACCATATCAAACACACCAACATTCAAATTATAGAGGTCTCAGAAGAACAAGAGAAAAAGAAAGGGTATGAGAAAATTTTTGAAGAGACTATAGTTGAAAATTTCCCCAACATGGGAAAGGAAATAGCCAATCAAGTCCAAGAGGCACAAAGAGTCCCATACAGGATAAACCCAGGAAGAAACACACCAAGAAGCAAACTAATCAACTAACAAAGACTAAACACAAACAAAGAATACTAAAAGCAGCAAGGGAGAAGCAACAAGTAACATACAAGGGAAACCCATATACTTAACAGCTGATCTTTAAGCAGAAACTCTGCAGGTCAAAAGGAAATGTCAGGATATATTTAAAGTATTAAGAGGGAAATATCTACAATGAAGATTATTATACCCAGCAAGGATCTCATTCAAAACTGAGAAATAGAAAGCTTTTCAGACAAGCAAAAGTTAAGAGAATTCAGTACCACCAAACCAGCTTTACAACAAATGTTAAGTGGACTGGTGTAGTCAAGAAATACAAAGAAGAAAAAGATCTAAAAATCAGCACCAAACAATTAAGAAAATGGCAATACAAACACTGCTACTGCTAAGTTGCTTCAGTCGTGTCCGACTCTGTGCGACCCCAAAGATGGCAGCCCACCAGGCTCCCCCGTCCCTGGGATTCTCCAGGCAAGAACACTGGAGTGGGTTGCCATTTCCTTCTCCAATGCATGAAAGTGAAAAGTGAAAGTGAAGTCACTCAGTCATGTCTGACTCTTAGGGACCTCATGGACTGCAGCCTTCCAGGCTCATCCATTCATGGGATTTTCCAGGCAAGAGTACTGGAGTAGGTTGCCATTGCCTTCTCCAAATACAAACACAAATATCAATAATTACTTTAAATGTAAATGGATTAAATGCTCCAACCAAAAGACACAGACTGGCTGAAAGGATACAAAAACATGACCCATATATATGTTGTCTACAAGAAACCCACTTCAGACTTCAAGACACATATAGACTGAAAGTGAGAGAATATATGGGAAAATATAGTCATGCAAATAGGAAGTAAAGGAAAGCTGGAGTAGCAAACCTCATATCGGACAAAATAGACCTCAAAATAAAGAAGATTACAAGAGATAAGTAAGGACAGTACACAATGATCAAGGGATTAATCCATGAGGAAGCGATAACTATTGTAAATATCTGATGTGATCACTAATCTAGAGCCAGACACCTTGGAATGTGAAGTCAAGTGGGCCTTAGAAAGCATCACTATGAACAAAGCTAGGGGAGGTGATGGAATTCCAGTTGAGCTATTTCAAATCCTGAAAGATGATGCTGTGAAAGTGCTGCACTCAATATGCCAGCAAGTTTGGAAAACTCAGCAGTGGCCACAGGACTGGAAAAGGTCAGTTTTCATTCCAATCCCAAAGAAAGGCAATGCCAAAGAATGCTCAAACTACCGCACAATTGCACTCATCTCACATGCTAGTAAAGTAATGCTCAAAATTCTCCAAGCCAGGCTTCAGCAATATGTGAACCGTGAACTCCTTGATGTTCAAGCTGGTTTTAGAAAAGGCAGAGGAACCAGAGATCAAATTGCCAACATCTGCTGGATCATGGAAAAAGCAAGAGAGTTCCAGAAAAACATCTATTTCTGCTTTATTGACTATGCCAAAGTCTTTGACTGTGTGGATCGTGATAAACTGTGGAAAATTCTTCAAGAGAAGGGAATACCAGACCACCTGACCTGCCCCTTGAGAAATCTGTATGCAGGTCAGGAAGCAACAGTTAGAACTGGACATGGAATGACAGACTGGTTCCAAATAGGAAAAGGAGTACGTCAAGGCTGTATATTGTCACCGTGCTTATTTAACTTCTATGCAGTGTACATCATGAGAAACGCCGGACTAGAAGAAACACAAGCTGGAATCAAGATTGCCAGGAGAAATATCAGTAACCTCAGATATGCAGGTGACACTACCCTTATGGCAGAAAGTGAAGAGGAGCTAAAAAGCCTCTTGAGGAAAGTGAAAGGGAGAGTGAAAAAATTGGCTTAAAGCTCAACATTCAGAAAACTAAGATCATGGCATCTGATCCCATCACTTCATAGCAAATAGATGGGGAAACAGTGGAAACAGTGGCTGACTTTTTTTTTTTTTTTTGGCTCCAAAATCACTGCAAATGGTGACTGCAGTCATGAAATTAAAAGACGCTTACTCCTTGGAAGAAAAGTTATGACCAACCTAGATAGTATATTCAAAAGCAGAGACATTACTTTGCCGACTAAGTTCTGTCTAGTCAAGGCTATGGTTTCTCCAGTAGTCATGTATGGATGTGAGAGTTGGACTGTGAAGAAGGCTGAGTGCCGAAGAATTGATGCTTTTGAACTGTGGTGTTGGAGAAGACTCTTGAGAGTCCCTTGGACTGCAAGGAGATCCAACCAGTCCATTCTGAAGGAGATCAGCCCTGGGATTTCTTTGGAAGGAATTATGTTAAAGCTGAAGCTCCAGTACTTTGGCCACCTCATGCGAAGAGTTGACTCATTGGAAAAGACTCTGATGCTGGGAGGGATTGGGGGCAGGAGGAGAAGGGGACAACAGAGGATGAGATGGCTGGATGGCATCACGGACTCAATGGACGTGAGTCTGAGTCAACTCTGGGAGGTGGTGATGGACAGGGAGGCCTGGCGTGCTGCAATTCATGGGGTCGCAACGAGTGGGACATGACTGAGCGACTGAACTGAACTGAACATAGGAGCACCTCAATACATAAGACAAACACTAACAGACATAGAAGGAGAAATTGACAGTAACACAATAATAGTAAGAGACTTTAACACCTCACTCCCACCAATGGAGAAGGCAATGGCAACCCTCTCCAGTACTCTTGCCTAGAAAATCCCATGGGTGGAGGAGCCTGGCAGGCTGCAGTCCGTGGGGTTGCTAAGAGTTGGACACGACTGAGTAACTTCACTTTCACTTTCACTTTCATGCATTGGAGAAGGAAATGGCAACCCACTCCAGTGTTCTTGCCTGGAGAATCCCAGGGACGGGAGAACCTGGTGGGCTGCCATCTATGGGGTCACACAGAGTTGGAAATGACTGAAGCGACTTAGCAACAGCAGCAGCCCACCAATGGACAGATCATCCAAACAGAAAGTAATAAGGAAACTCAAGTCTTAAATGATACATTACATAAGATGGATCTCATTGATATCTTTAGGACATTACATCCAAATGTAGAAGAATACACCTTCTCAAGTGCAGATGGAACATTCTCCAGGATAGACCACATCTTGGGTCACAAATCAAATCTCAGTAAATTTAAGAAAATTGAAATTGTATCACGCATCTTCTCTTACCACAATGCTATGAGACTAGATATCAATTACAAGAAAAAAGCTATAAGAAACACAAACACATGGAGATTAAACATCACGTTTCCAAATAACCAACAGGTTACTGAAGAAATCAAAAGGGAAATCAAAAAATTCTAGAAACAAATGGCAATGAAAACACTCAAACAACTCAAAACCTGTGGGATGCAGCAAAAGCAGTTCTAAGAGGGAAGTTTATAGCAATACAATCCTACCTCAAGAAACAAGAAAAACATCGAATAGACAATTTTACACCTAAAACAACTGGAAAAAGAAGAAAACCCCCAAAAAATTAGTATGAAGGAAAGAAAGCATAAAGATCTTAGCAGAAAGAAAAGAAAAAGAAATGAAAGAAACAATAGCAAAGATTAATACAATTAAAAGCTGGTTCTTTGAGAAGATAAACAAAATTGACAAATCCTTAGCCAGACTCATCAAGGAAACAAGAGAGAAGAATCAAATCAACAAAATTAGAAGTGAAAAAGGAGGGTTTACAACAGACAATGCAAAAATATAAAGGATTATAAGAGACTATTATGAACAATGATATGGCAATAAAATAGATAACCTGGAAGAAATGGACAGATTCTTAGAAAAGTTCAATCTTCCAAGACTGAACCAGGAAGAAATAGATTTCTATTTCTATCAACAACCCAGTTACAAGCACTGAAATTGAAGCTGTGATCAAAAATCTCCAAAAAACAAAAGCCCAGGACCAGATGGCTTCACAGGAGAATTCTATCAAACCTTTAGAGAAAAGCTAATGCCTGTCCTTCTAAAACTCTTTCAAAAAATTGCAGGGGAAGGAACACTTCCTAACTCATTCTACTAGGCCACCATCACCCTGATACCAAAACCAGACAGTTCAGTCAGTTCAGTTCAGTTGCTTAGTCGTGTCTGACTCTTTGCAACTCCGTGGACTGCAGCATGCCAGGCCTCCCTGTCCATCACCAACTCTGAGTTTACTCAAACTCATGTTCATTGAGTCGGTAATGCCATCCAACAATTTCATCTTCTGTCGTCCCCTTCTCCTCCCACCTTCAATCTTTTCCAGCATCAGTGTCATTTCAAATGAGTCAGTTCTTCACATCAGGTGGCCAAAGTATTGGAGTTTCAATTTCAACATCAGTCCTTTCAATGTATATTCAGGACTGATTTCCTTTAGGATGGACTGGTTGGATCTCCTTGCAGTCCAAAGGACTCTCAAGAGTTTTGTCCAACACCACAGTTCAAAAGCATCAATTTTTCGGTACTCAGCTTTCTTTATAGTCCAACTCTCATATCCATACATGACTACTGGAAAAACCAGACAAAGACAACACACAAAAAGAAAACTACAGGCCAATATCTCAGATGACCATAGATGCAAAAATCCTCAACAAAATTTGAGCAAACAGAATTCTGCAACACATCAAAAAGCTCATACACCATGATCAAGTTGGGTTTATCCCAGGGATCCAAGTTTTCCTCAATATACAGAAATCAATCAATGTGGTACCCATATTAACAAATAAAAATAAAAACCATATGATCATCTGAACAGATGCAGAAAATACCTTTGACAAAATTCAGCACCTATTTATGATTAAATCTCTTCAAAAAATGGGCAGAGAAGAAACCTACCACAGCATAGTAAAAGGCCATATATGATAAGCCTACAGCTAATATTATTCTCAATGGTGAAAAACTAAAAGCATTCCCTCTAAGATCAGGAACAAGAAAAAGGTGTCCACTTTCACCACCATTATTCAACATATTTCTGGAAGTCCTAGCTATAGCAATCAGAGAAGAAAAAGAAATAAAAGGAATCCAGATTGGAAAAGAAGTAAAACTCCCACTGTTTGCAGACGGCATGATACTGTACATAGAAAACCCTAAAGATAGTATCAGAAAACTACTAGAGCTAGTCAGTGAATTTAGCAAAGCTGCAAGATACAAAATCAATACACAGAAATCACTTGCTTTTTTATATACTAATAATGAAAAATCAGAAAGAGCGATTAAAGAATCAATCCCATTCACCATTGCAGCACAAAGAATTAAATATTTAGGAATTAACTTATCTAAGGAGATGAAAGAACTGTACATAGAAAATTATAAGACACTACTGAAAGAAATAAAAGATGGTATAAACAGATGGGGAGATAGTCCACGTTCCTGGGTAGGAAGAATCAACACTGTGAAAATGACTATACTGCCAAATGCAATCTACAAATTCAGTGTGAGCCCTATCATATTACCAATGGTATTTTTCACAGAACTAGAGCAAAAATTTCACAATTCATATGGAAACACAAGAGACTCCGAATAGTGGAAGCAGTCTTGAGAAAGAAGAATGGAGCTGGAGGAATCGACCTTCCTGACTTCAGGTTATACTACAAAGCTACAGTCATCAAGACAGTATGGTGCTGGCACAAAAACAGAAATATAGACCAATGGAAAAGATAGAAAGACCAGAAATAAACCCACGCTCCTACAGGTACCTTATTTTTGAAAAAGGAGGCCAGAATATACAGTGGGGCAAAGACAGCCTCTTCAATAAATGGTGCTGTGAAAACTGGATAGCTACATATAAAAGAATGAAATTAGAACACTTCCTAACACCATACACAAAGATAAACTCAAAATGGATTAAAGACCTAAAGGTAAGACCAGAAACTACAAATCTCTAGAGGAAAACACAGGCAAAACACTTGATAACATAAATCAAAGCAAGATCCTCTATGATCCACCTCCTAGAATAATGGAAATAAAAACAAAAGGAAACAAGTGGGACCTGATTAAACTTAAAATCTTTTGCACAGCAAAGGAAACTATAAGCAAAGTGAAAAGACAGTCTTCAGAATGGGAGAAAATGAAACAAATGACAGAATTAATCCCAATATGTACAAGCAGCTCATACAACTCAATACCATAGAAACAAACAACCCAATCAAAAAGTGGGAAAGAGATCTAAACAGACATTTGTCCAATAAGATATACAGATGGCTAACAAACACATGAAAAGATGATCAACATCGCTCATTATTAGAGAAATGCAAATCAAAACCTCAATGATATACCACCTGTCAGAATCAGATCAGTTCAGTACAGTTCAGTTACTCAGTCGTGTCCGCCTCTTTGCAACCCCATGAATTGCTGCAGGCCAGGCCTCCCTGTCCATCACCAGCTCCTGGAGTTCACTCAAACTCATATCTATCAAGTTGGGAACGCCATCCAGCCATCTCATCCTCTGTCGTGCCCTTCTCCTCCTGCCCCCAATCCCTCCCAGCATCAGTCTTTTCCAATGAGTCAGCTCTTTGCATGAGATGGCCAAAGTACTGGAGTTTCAGTTTTAGCAGCATTCCTTCCAAAGAACACCCAGGACTGATCTCCGTTAGAATGGACTGGTTGGATCTCCTTGCAGTCCTAGGGACTCTCAAGAGTCTTCTCAAACCACAGTTCAAAAGCATCAATTCTTAGGCGCTCAGCTTTCTTCACAGTCCAACTCTCACATCCATACATGACTACTGGAAAAACCATAGCCTTGACTAGACGGACCTTTGTTGGCAAAGTAATTTCTCTGCTTTTGAATATACTGTCTAGGTTGGTCATAACTTTTCTTCCAAGGAGTAAGCGTCTTTTAATTTCATGGCTGCAGTCACCATCTGCACTGATTTTGGAGCCTAAAAAAATAAAGTTAGCCACTATTTCCACTGTTTCCCTATCTATTTCCCATGAAGTGATGGGACTAGATGCCATGATCTTAGTTTTCTGAATGTTGAGCTTTAAGCCAATTTTTTCACTCTCCTCTTTCACTTTCATCAAGAGGCTTTTTAATTCCTCTTCACTTTCTGCCATAAGGGTGGTGTCATCTGCATGTCTGAGGTTATTGATATTTCTCCCAGCAATCTTGATTCCAGCTTGTGTTTCTTCCAGCCCAGCGTTTCTCATGGTGTACTCAGAGGTTAAAGCCTCTGCCTGGAATTAGGGAGACCCGGGTTCGATCCCTGGGTTGGGGAGATCCCCTGGAGAAGGAAATGGCAACCCACTCCAGTACTCATGCCTGGAGAATCTCATCGAGGGAGGAGCCTGGTAGGCTACAGTCCATGGGGTTGCAAAGAGTCAGACACGACTGAGTGACTTCACTTTCACTCTCACTCTGCATATAAGTTAAATAAGCAGGGTGACAATATACAGCCTTGATGTACTCCTTTTCCTATTTGGAACCAGTCTGTTGTTCCATGTCCAGTTCTAACTGTTCTTTCCTGACCTGCATATAATTTCTCAAGAGGTAGGTCAGGTGGTCTGGTATTCCCTTCTCTTGAAGAATTTTCCACAATTTATCGCGATCCACACAGTCAAAGGCTTTGGCATAGTCAATAAAGCTGAAACAGATGTTTTCTGGAACTCTCTTGCTTTTTCCATGATCTGGCAGATGTTGGCAATTTGATCTCTGGTTCCTCTGCCTTTTCTAAAACCAGCTTGAACATCATATTGCTGAAGCCTAGCTTGGAGAATTGTGAGCATTACTTTACTAGCATGTGAGATGAGTGCAATTGTGTGGTAGGTTGAGCATTCTTTGGCATTGCCTTTCTTTGGAATTGGAATTAAACTGATGTTTTCCAGTCCTGTGGCCACTGCTGAGTTTTCCAAATTTGCTGGCATATTGAGTGTAGCACTTTCACAGCATCATCTTTCAGGATTGAAACAGCTCAACTGGAATTCCATCACCTCCCCTAGCTTTGTTCGTAGTGATGCTTTCTAAGGCCCACTTGACTTCACATTCCAGGATGTCTGGCTCTAGGTGAGTGATCATGCCATCGTGATTATCTGGGTCGTGAAGATCTTTTTTGTACTGTTCTTCTGTGTATTCTTGCTACCTTTTCTTAACGTCTTCAGCTTCTGTTAGGTCCACACCATTTTTGTCCTTTATTGAGCCCATCTTTGCATGAAATGTTCCCTTGGTATCTCTAATTTCCTTGAAGAGATCTCTAGTCTTTCCCATTCTGTTGTTTTCCTTCATTTCTTTGCATTGATTGCTGAAGAAGGCTTTCTTGTCTCTTCTTGCTATTCTTTGGAACTCTGCATTCAGGTGCTTATATCTTTCCTTTTCTCTTCTGCTTTTTGCTTCTCTTCTTGTCACAGCTATTTGTAAGGCCTCCCCAGACAGCCATTTTACTTTTTTGCATTTCTTTTCCATGGGGATGGTATTTATCCCTGTCTCCTGTACAATGTCACAAACCTCAGTCCATAGTTCATCAGGCACTCTATGTATCAGATCTAGGCCCTTAAATCTATTTCTCACTTCCACTGTATAATCAATCATAAGGGATTTGATTTAGGTCATACCTAAATGGTCTAGTGGTTTTCCCTACTTTCTTCAATTTAAGTCTGAATTTGGCTATAAGGAGTTCATGCTCTGAACCACAGTCAGCTCCCCGTCTTGTTTTTGCTGGCTGTATAGAGCTTCTCCATCTTTGGCTGCAAAGAATATAATCAGTCTGATTTCAGTGTTGACCATCTGGTGATGCCCATGTGTAGAGTCTTCTCTTGTGTTGGAAGAGGGTGTTTGCTATGACCAATGTGTTCTCTTGGCAAAACCCTATCAGCCTTTGCCCTGCTTCATTCTGTATTCCAAGGCCAAATTTGCCTGTTACTCTAGGTGTTTCCTGACATCCTACTTTTGCATTCCAATCCCCTATAATGAAAAGGACATCTGTTTTGGGGTGTTAGTTCTAAAAGGTCTTGTAGGTCTTCATAGAACCGTTCAGCTTCAGCTTCTTCAGCATTACTTGTTGGGACATAGACTTGGATTACTGTGATATTTAATGGTTTGCCTTGGAAATGAACAGCGATCATTCTGTTGTTTTTGAAATTGCATCCAAGTACTGCATTTCAGACTCTTTTGTTGACCATGATGGCTACTCCATTTCTTCTAAGGGATTCCTTCCCGCAGTAGTAGATACATAGGCCATCTGAGTTAAATTCACACATTTTAGTCCATTTTAGTTTGCTGATTCCTAGAATGTTGACGTTCACTCTTGCCATCTCTTGTTTGACCACTTCCAATTTGCTTTGATTCATGGACCGAACATTCCAGGTTCCTATGCAATATTGCTCTTTACAATTGCTCGGACCTTGCTTCTATCACCAGTCACATCCACAACTGGGTATTGTTTTTGCTTTGGCTCCATCCCTTCATTTCTTCTGGAGTTATTTTTCCACTGATCTCAAGTAGCATACTGGGGACCTACCGACCTGGGGAGTTCCTCTTTCAGTATCCTATCATTTTGCCTTTTCATACTGTTCATGGGGTTCTCTTGGCAAGAATACTGAAGTGGTTTGCCATTTCCTTCTCCAGTGGACCACATTCTGTCAGACCTCTCCACCATGACCCACTTGTCCTGGGTGGCCCCACATGGCATGGCTTAGTTTCATTGAGTTAGACAAGGCTGTGGCCCTAGTGTGATTATATTGACTAGTTTTCTGTGATTATGATTTCAGTGTGTCTGCCCTCTGATGCCCTCTTGCCACACCTGCCACCTTACTTGGGTTTCTCTTACCTTGGATGTAGGGTATCTCTTCACGGCTGCTCCAGCAAAGCGCAGCCGCTGCTCCTTACCTTGGACGAGGGGTATCTCCTCACCACTGCCCCTCCTGACCTTGAACGTGTAGTAGCTCCTCTCGGCCCTCCTGCGCCCACGCAGCCACCGCTCCTTGGATGTGGGGTTGCTCCTCTCTGTCAGAATGGCCTTCTTCAAAAATCTAGAAATAACAAAGGCTGGAAAGGGTGTGGAGAAAAAGGAATGCTGTTACACTGTTGGTGGGAATGTAAAATTGATATAGCCACTATGAAGAATGGCATGGTGATTCCTTTAAAATCTAGGAATAAAATCACTATATGACCCAGCTATCCCACTCCTAGGCTTATATCCTGAGGAAACCAAAATTGAAAGAGACACATGTATCCCATTCATTGTAGCACTATTTACAGTAGCTAGAACATGGAAGCAATCTAGAGGTCCATTGACAGATGAATGGATAAAGAATTTTTGGTATATATACACAATGGAATATTACTCAGCCATAAAAAAGGAACACATTTGAGTCAGTTCTAATGAGGTGGATGAACCTAGAACCTCTTATACAGAGTGAAGTGAGTCAGAAAGAGAAAGATAAATACTGTATTCTAACACATATATATGGAATCTAGAAAAATGGTACTGAAGAATTTATTTACAGAGCAACAGTGGAGAAACAGACATATAGAATTGGCTTATGGACGTGGGGAGAGAGGAGGAGAGGGTGAGATGTATGGAAAGAGTAACATGGAAACTTGCATTACCATATGTAAAATAGATAGCCAATGGGAATTTGCTGTATGACTCAGGAAACTCAAAGAGGGGCTCTGTATCAACCTATAGGGGTGGGATGAGGAGAGAAAGAGAGATGGGAGGGAGTTTCAAAAAGGAGGGGATATATGTATACCTATGGCTGATTCATGTTGAGGTTTGACAGAAAACAGCAAAATTCTGTAAAGCAATTATCCTTCAATAAAAAATAAATTAATTAAAAAAATGAATCTTCGCCTGCGTCTTTTCAAATTTAATAAATTCACAGCTTGCAATGATGTGCTGCAGGCCAGAATTATTTAAATATTGCCAATCTTACAGCAAACATCACAATAGAATCTTAAAAAATGCTAACATGGTTTCAGGATATGCATAGCCTAGAGGCTGCGTCACTGACTAATACAATTTAGACCTTGAAAATTAATGAAATAATATAAAGTACATTAGAAAGGGCTTTAAAATCATTAACAACTTCTGTTACTTTAAGTTTTTAAAATCAAATAGTTTTGGAATTAAATAAAACTTCTTTTATTCTCTTCCCCTCCTTTTGATTTTCCCCTTTACTTTCTATTGAAATCAAAGTAGTTCTTTTTCTGAGGATACTTAACTTCTTATTTTAATGACATTTTAGCCTTCCTCCATCTCCAGTACCAGACCACAGGTTCTTTTTCTTTCTTAACTTACACCCCTACTGTACTGATATTTCCTAGGATCACCTCACAGATAAACTACTTGCACTGAATGCTTTCATCAGTACTTCTTTCTGGGGGTACCAGCAAAAAAAACAGCTGATATATGAGTGGGGTTCTGGAACTGGATAGCACTTGACCAGATGGCAGCAGTAATTAATGTTTCTGATGGAAGTGTGATGATGACACAGTGCTTGGTATGTTGTAACATCACAATTAGTGAGACCTGTGGTTGACTGTCTTAGGAATACTAGGGAAGATGCACTGTTAATACAGTTTCTCAAGTGATTAAGAGGTAAAGGGTCAATAATAATCATAAAAATTTTGGATTTGGCTGCTTGTTGTTAAATGCCAAAGAAAGAAAATAACTGAGTCGAGTCAGTCAGCCATCAACTTAAGCTACAGTGTGAAAGCCAGAGGCCTCTGGCGTAGCATTTACAGAGAATCTCACATTCTGAAGCAAGAGGGAAGATGGTACAGAAAATTAGGCCTTGGACCTAATTGTGAGATTAATAGAATTAGAAGACTGTGTATATGCCACCAATAAAGTCTTCTAGAGTCAAGTCAAGACCCTTAGGGAAGGGCTGAGGCCCTAGAGATGCAGCCGTAAGACAAGGATATTGAATGGATATGTGCAGGAAGAGGAACCTCTTCCAGGAACCAAGAGTAGGATGTTGTGTAGCACTTGGAAATGAATTATCCAAGGAGACACATGTCCTGATTAGCCAAGAAACTTTCCTGGGAAGGGGTTCTCAGGAGGAAAGCAGTGGGGTGAGGGAAACTGGAAGAACTCCTCTGCCATGTGGCTTGCAGTCTCAGGTTTTATGGTGATGGGGTTTGTTTCCAGGTCATCTCTGGCCAATCAGTCTGACACAAGGTCCTTTCTAGTAGTGTTGCACTGCTCTGCCAATGAGAAGGATTCTGAGAGGTCGTTAGGACTTAAAGACTGGTGTCACCTTTTGATCTTTCCTGAATTCTTCTGATTGGTGGTGGCTTGTTAATTTCATGCTCCTTTCCAGGAAGCGCTCATGCAATCGTTACTGTAGTTCCTGGCCAGGGTGGGCAGTTTCAGTCAGTGTTTCCTCTAACAGATGTACTTGAAAATCTCCAAATCTCAGTTTCCCAATTTTCCAGTAGAACAGACCCACTCCCCCATTCTCCATTGCCTAGATACCATGCAAAGTCCTCATCTGAGGCAGCAACCTCATAAGATGACACTTGCCTTCCTTGGATCTGCCTTTACGACTTTCTATTCTAAACCAATAACTAAGATTAGGTCTCAGCATGGGCCAGCTGGAAATTATTATTCATTTTGTGGGAGGAAAAGGGCTTAGTCACCCCCAAACCAAGTCACCCCAAATTAGATCTGGCTAATATATTTTGGCAGAAAGCAAGGTAAAATGTTTTGGAATGGACTTCAAAGTGCTGGAGCTGAGGGACAGAATATAAAGTGGGATAAGTGAGAGTACATTGATTGGGCTTATCCTTCCATGAATCAGGACCTAATGTTCTGACAAGTATGCCTGGAACCATTCCTAATGCACTGCTTGGGTGGTTGGTTCCTTGAAGCTTGTGGAAGAAAAAACAATCTACAATAAATGAAATTCAGATTCTAGGACTGTCTTAGCTGAGGACTGAGAAAGTGATTTAAAAGGCTAATAGGAATGGGTAGAGTGGTGTGGATTAATTATACAAAACTAGAGAACCCATCAGTTGACTGTTTCTCAGGAGGACCCAGGAGATACTCTCTTCACTAAAGAGAAGAGAAATTAACTAGTCATGGTGTCATACTGGCTGTCCTCTGTAGGCTTGGGTTGATGCTGGGTACCACTTTAGGGCTATGGGCTTCCCTGGTGGCTCAGAGGTTAAAGCATCTGCCTGGAATGCGGGAGACCCGGGTTCGATCCCTGGGTTGGGAAGATCCCCTGGAGAAGGAAATGGCAACCCACTCCAGTACTCTTGCCTGGAGAATCCCATGGAGAGAGGAGCCTGGTAGGCTAAAGTCCATGCAGTAACAAAGAGTCGGACACGACTGAGCGACTTCACACACACACACCACTTTAGGGCTAGAGTTAAGAAACATATGTATATTTTAAGACAACATATTTGATGAACTCATTTTTTTCTCTTTATTATTTTATTTTCAAACTATGGAAGTGTGATAATGCATTTTTAGAAACCTTAGAATGTATAGAACAAAGTTACATATAGTTACACTGTTTGTTATAACTTTTTTGAGTAGGTAAATTAAGACTTTTAGTTGGATTTTCAATATCAGACTCTCAAAAATTAATAGAATGAAAATATAGAAAAGTAGAAGGATATAGTAGACCTGAAAAGCACCATGAAACAACAATTTTCACACAACAGGAGGATACAAATTCTATTCAAGTTCCTATAGACTATAAACTAGAAGACACTGGAACATATCCAGGGCCATAAAATGAAGTGCAGAAATTTCATGGTCTAAAGGTACTGAAATCATACAGAGTTTGTTCTCTTATCACTGTGGATTATGTTAGAAATCAATATCAAAAGATATTTGAAAATAGTCCTCATATTTTCAAGTGCTATGTGACATTTACCAAGAAAGCTCTTTGACTTAGCCATTGAAAGCCTCAATAAAGTTAGGAGACCAAAACAAACAAACAAACAAACAAACTACAGGGGGTGATTGCAGAGAAGAAGCATTTAAATGAGAAATTAATATCAAAATTGATGCTTTTGAACTGTGATGTTGGACAAGACTCTTGACAGTCCCTTGGACTGCAGATCCAACTTGTCCGTCCTAAAGGAAATCAGTTCTGAATATTCATTGAAAGGACTGATGTTGAAACTGAAACTCCAATGTTTTGGCCACCTGATGTGAAGAGCTGACTCACTGGAAAAGACCCTGATTCTGGGAAAGACTGAAGGTGGGAGGAGAAGGGGACAACAGAGGATGAGATGGTTGGATGGCATCGCTGACTCAATGGACTTGAGTTTCAGTAAACTCCAGGAGTTGGTGATGGACAGAGAGGCCTGGTGTGCTGAAGTCCATGGGGTTGCAAAGAGTCAGACATGACTGAGTGATTGAACTGAACTGAATATCAAAATGAGGAATTAATATAAAAGATGCTTAAGAAACTCCATGTATTTGGAAATTAAATGTGCATTTTTAAATGATGGGTGTATCTGCAAAACCATAACAAGAAAAATAGAAAATATTTTCATGAACTTATTTTGACTCTCCCAACTTAACTACAGGACTAAGATTCTTTTCTTTACTCCTACATTATTTACATCTGTATCTACTTTCTTTCACGTTAAATTCTCAACAACATTAAAGTTAATTTGTTTTAACCCACAGTACACACAAAATGTTCTCAGAGTAACAATATCAAGACTACCAACAAGAATATGATAAATGGCAATAGCTTATTATGTTTTTGTAGTTCTTAAAACCTTTGGATAATTTAGTACTAGTTTTGTTTTCAAATCACATGAAGTAGTTACTCTCTGTGTGGTTATGATACAAAATCAATATGCAGTTAAGTTCATTTGCTTCATTTAGTTTTCTATTTTTAGAAATTGTTTTAAAAAATTGTTAATAATTATGTAACATTTGTATATATTTCCTAAATCAAATCCAAAAAACAATACGTAGTTAAAAAAACCTAACTTTTGTCTCAGAATCCTCCACTCTGTCATCCTCTTGTGTCTGTGGGTGAATTTTGGAAACAATTTTGATTTCTCCTCCCAGTTTTTAAACATAAGAAAAATGTATTTATATTCATCTTTTGCCTTCTTTTGCTAATATGCTTTATACCTTTTTCCTTCCCACCTTACTTAACAAGATACTGAAGATTGCTTCATAGGATGATATAAAGATATTTCACATAACTTAAAAAAATTAATTTATTTAATTTAATTGGGTCTCATAACTGTTCCCAACTGCATATGACAGCTTTGGGTAAATGTACCATTTATCAACCCTCCAGGGCGCTGCCTGAATAGCTTAACTGGTAGAGCATCAGGCTTTTAACCTGAGGATCCAGGGTTCAAGTCCCTGTTCAGGCAGCATGGTTCCCTTTGAGGGCTTCCCTGGTAGCTCAGATGTAAAGAATCTGCCTGCAATGCTAGGCAGCTGGGTTTGATTGCTGGGTTGAGAAGATCCCCTGGGGAAGGGATGGCTACCCAATTCCATGGAGAGATGAGCCTGGTTACAGGGCTATAGTCTAAGGGGTTAGTTGCTCTGCTGTGTCCAACTCTGCGACCCCATGGACTGTGGCTCACCAGACTCTGCTGTCCATAAGGCTGCAGTCTACGGGACCTTAAAGAGTCAGACATGACTGAGTGACCAACACTTTCACTTTCAGGGTACTGAAGCCAGGCCTCAGATGCATTGTTCAGTTCAGTTCAGTCGCTTATTTGTGTCTGACTCTTTGCAGCCCTATGGACTGCAGCACGCTAGGCTTCCCTGTCCATCACCAACTCCCGAAGCTTGCTAAAAACTCATGTACATTCAGTCTGTGATGCTATCCAACCATCTCATCCTCTGTCTTTCCTTTCTCCTCCCACCTTCAATCTTTTGCAGCATCAGGGTCTTTTCAAATTAGTCAGTTCTTCACACTAGGTGGCCAAAGTATTGGAGTTTCAACTTCAGTATCAGTCATTCTGATGAACATTCAGGACTGATTTCCTTTAGGATGGACTGGTTGGATCTCCTTAAAGTCCAAGGGACTCTCAAGAGTCTTCCCCAACACCACAGTTCAAAAGCATCAATTCTTCGACGCTAAGCTTTCTTTGTAGTCCAACTCTCACATCCATACATGACTAGCAGAAAAACCATAGCTTTGACTAGATGGACCCTTGTTGGCAAAGTAATGTCTCTGCTTTTTAATATGCTGTCTAGATTGGTCATAACTTTTCTTCCAAGGAGCAAATGTCCTTTAGTTTCATGGCTGCAGTCACCATCTGCAGTGATTTTGGAGCCCCCCCACCCGGCCCACAAAAAGTCTCATTGTTTTGATTGTTTCCCCATCTATTTCCCATGAAGTGATGGGACCAGATGCCATGATCTTCATTTTCTGAATGTTAAGCTTTAAGCCAATTTTTTCATTCTCCTCTTTCACTTTCATCAAGAGGCTTTTTAGTTCCTCTTCACTTTCTGCCATAAAGGTGGTGTCATCTGCATATCTGAGGTTATTGATATTTCTCCTGGCAATCTTGATTCCAGCTTGTGTTTCATCCAGTCCAGCATTTCTCATGATGTACTCTGCATATAAGTTAAATAAGCAGGGTGACAATATACAGCCTTGACATCTTTTTCTGTTTGGAACCAGTCTGTTGTTCCATGTGCAGTTCTAACTATTGCTTCCTGACCTGCATACAGATTTCTCAAGAGCCAGGTCAGGTGGTCTGGTATTTCCATCTCTTGAAGAATTTTCCACAGTTTATTGTGATCCACACAGTCAAAGGCTTTGGCATAGTCAATAAAGCAGAAATAGATGTTTTTCTGGAACCCTCTTGCTTTTTTGATGATCCAGCAGATGTTGGCAATATGATCTCTGGTTCCTCTGCCTTTTCTAAATCCAGCTTGAACATCTGGAATTTCACAGTTTACGTACTGTTGAAGCCTGGCTTGCAGAATTTTTAGCATTACTTTGCTAGTGTGTGAGATAAGTGCAATTGTGTGGTAGTTTGAATATTCTTTGGCATTGTCTTTTTTGGGATTGGAATGAAAACTAACCTTTGCCAGATACACTGTAGGGTACTCTAAATTCTTGAAGAAACACAATAATATTTGATGTTTGACAGACTGCACAAACACCTAGCTTTAAATAAATTGCTATTTCAACATTAGATAGTGCCATGTTCCTTTTGATGATGTCATGGCTTTGCAAAGCTGCGTTTTTTTTTTGTGGTTGCTATGATAGAAAAGAAATTTACATTGCAATCAATGTGAAATAGAAAATGAAAGAGGGGGAATTCAATCTCATTTTGTTTGAGAAGTTGTGCTGTAGGTTTATACACTGTAGGTTTATCCATCCTCTTGCTAAATAATTGCAGTTATTTAAAAAAAAAACCTTTATTTCAATTGATGTGTGTTATTCCTTTTCAAAATGGCTGATAAGATGTTGAGACATAAATATTTATTAAGTAGTCTGAGCCTATCTACTTAACAAACATAACTGTTGGATGTTTGTTTTGGTTTAGACATTCTATTTAAAAATTACTGATTCATGAAGGATGTTGTAATCAAGAAAGTTTGGATTTCTGGTTTTGCATGTAAAGAGCTTGGAAGTTGATATTCTATTTAACAAGGGAAAAGCTGAACAGACTGAAAAATCAAAAACTCTTCTTGATCTGAAGAGAGATGAGAACAAAGGGCAAAGCATTGTCCCTAAGATTGGAGAGACAGACAGGCAGATATAGGAGTCACAGCCTACTGAACTAGAGACCCATGAGTGAGAACTGCCAGTAGAACCAGTACCACCAGGATAAGAAAACTTGAGTGTAACTGATGAATTTCTGGATGCTCAATGTGGACCAGTATGAGAGATAAAAACTCCAGGGGAATCTAGTCATCAGAGCCACTCCTACAACACACAAACTTTTGGGTTTTATCTCCAGGAACTCAACCGGAGTCTCATAGTAAATAGTGCAGAAAGTCCCCTCATGATATTGAAAGAGGAAGGAAAATAAACAATTTTGAAATATGCCTGAGCTCTCTGTTCTTCTTAAGTCCTGGTCTCTGAAAAAACTGGTTAGCCAGAGCCTAACCTGATGGAGTACTAGCAGAACAAAACTGACCTGGCAGAAAGGAAACACTCAGCTCTTGTCAGCGATAACCATCGTTTCCCACCTAACGGTGGAGGGGGAGGGCTGAGAAACACTGTGAAGTTCGCTCTCTAGAGATACAGGCTCATTATAACACTGAGACCTAATCATAGGACTGTAGACCACTTCTCCTCTTCCCATACATTCCCTGTCCCCAAATCTTAGCACCACATTACTAAAGGCATACTTACAACAATTTCTTTTACCTGATCCATCATGTCCTTCTATCAGGAAAAAGTTACAAGATATACTAAAAGGCAAACATTACAATTTGAAGAGCAAACTGGCTGTCTGTCTTGTCAGAACCAGAGATGGCAGGGATGTTGAAATTATCAGGCTCAAAATTTAAAACAATTATGATTAATATGCTAAGGGCTGGGCTTCCCTGGTGGCTCAGTGCTAAAGAATCCATTTGCCAATGCAGGAGACACACATTGAATGCCTGGGTTGGGAAGATGCCCTGGAAAAGTAAATGGCAACCCACTCTAGTATTCTTGCCTGGGAAACCCCATGGACACAGGACCTTGGCAGGCCATAGTCCATGGGGTCACAAAAAAGTTGGACATGACTTAGCAACTAAGCAACAAAAACAACAGTGCTAAGGGCTCTATGAGTAAAGATGTATAGCAAGCAAAAACAGCTTATCAATGTAGACAGAATTCCTAAGAAAGAACAGTAAAGAAATGCTGGAAATTGAAACACTGTATAAAAATAAAGAATGACTTTGATGAGCTCATTAGTAGAATGCATATAGCTGAAGAAAGAATCTTTGAGATTGAGGATGTATCAATAGAAACCTCCAAACCCAAAAAACAAAGACTAAAAAACAGGACAGAATATATAAGAACTATGGGACAACTACAGAAGATGAAATGTATACATAATGAGAATAAGAGGATGAGAAGAGATAGAGGAACTGTAGAAATATTTAAAACAACAACTGAGAATTTCCCCAAATTATTATCAGACACCAAACCCAGTTCCAGTGGTCATGTATGGATGTGAGAGTTGGACCGTGAAGAAGGCTGAGTGCCGAAGAATTGATGCTTTTGAACTGTGGTGTTTGGAGAAGACTCTTGAGAGTCCCTTGGACTGCAAGGAGATCCAACCAGTCCATTCTGAAGGAGATCAACCCTGGAATTTCTTTGGAAGAAATGATGCTGAAGCTGAAACTCCAATACTGTGGCCACCTCATGTGAAGAGTTGACTCATTGGAAAAGACTTTGATGCTGGGAGGGATTGGGGGCAGGAGGAGAAAGGGATGACAGAGGATGAGATGGTTGGATGGCATCACCAACTCAATGGACATGGGTTTGGGTGAACTCTGAGGGTTGGTGATGGACAGGGAGGCCTGGCGTGCTGTGGTTCATGGGGTCTCAAAGAGTCGGACACAACTGAGTGACTGAATGAACTGAACTGAAACCCAGATCTAGAAAACTCAGAGAACAACAAGCAGGATAAATGCCCAAAAGCTACATAGAGGAATATTATTTTCAAACTAAAGAAAATAAAGATAAAGAGAAAATCCTGAAAGTAGCCACAGGGAGGAAAAAATAGCTATAGAAGAACAAAGACAAGAATTACATCCAAAATTTCCTCAGAAACTATGTAAGCAGGAAGAGAACAGAGCAAAATAAAGTACTGAGAGAAAAAAATTACCAACCTTGAATTCTCTGCTCTGCAAAATTATCCTTCAAAAGTGAAGGAGAGATAAAGACTTTCTCAGACAAACAAAAACCAAGGGACTGTGTTCCTAGTACACCTGCCATACAAGAAGTATTAAAAGAAGTTATTTAGAGAGAAAGAAAACAATATAGGTTAGAACCTCAGATCCATATAAAGAAAGGATGAGCAGTATACAAGCAGTCAGTTCAGTTGCTCAGTCATGTCCGACTCTTTGCAACCCCATGAATCACAGCACGTCAGGCCTCCCTGTCCATCACCATCTCCCGGAGTTCACTCGGACTCACGTCCATCGAGTCAGTGATGCCACAGCCATCTCATCCTCTGTCATCCCCTTCTCCTCCTGCCCCTAATCCCTCCCAGCATCAGAGTCTTTTCCAATGAGTCAACTCTTCACATGAGGTGGCCACAGTATTGGAGTTTCTGCTTTAGCATCATTCCTTCCAAAGAAATCCCAGGGTTGATCTCCTTCAGAATGGACTGGATGGATCTCCTTGCAGTCCAAGGGACTCTCAAGAGTCTTCTCCAACACCACAGTTCAAAAGCATCAATTCTTCGGTGCTCAGCTTTCTTCACAGTCCAACTCTCACATCCATACATGACTACTGGAAAAACCATAGCCTTGACTAGACAGACGTTTGTTGGCAAAGTAATGTCTCTGGTTTTGAGTATGCTATCTAGGTTGGTCATAACTTTTCTTCCAAGGAGTAAGCATCTTTTAATTTCATGGCTGCAGTCACCATCTGCAGTGATTTTGGAGCCCCCCAAAATAAAGTCTGACACTGTTTCCACTGTTTCCCCATCTATTTCCCATGAAGAGGAACTAAAAAGCCTCTTGATGAAAGTGAAAGTGGAGAGTGAAAAAGTTGGCTTAAAGCTCAACATTCAGAAAACGAAGATCATGGCATCTGGTCCCATCACTTCATGGGAAATAG
Source organism: Budorcas taxicolor (assembly GCF_023091745.1). Lineage (NCBI taxonomy): Eukaryota > Metazoa > Chordata > Mammalia > Artiodactyla > Bovidae > Budorcas > Budorcas taxicolor. Next base: position 130,830,492 of record NC_068914.1, on the reverse strand, counting down.
ATGGGGAAATGTTGGAAACAAGCAATAAATGAAGGTAAAATAAAATTTTTTATTTTTCTTATTCTTATTTGATCTAACAGATAATTTGTTGAAGAAAACAATAGCAACAGTATATTTAAATATGTATAAATATGTGTATATCATATATATATATATTTATAGATGCTTACGCATAAGTGAAATTAATAACAAGCAAGGATACAAGGTATGGTAGGAAGGAATTAGAATTATTTTGTTACCATAAAATACGCTACCCATGAAATGGTATAGTGTTAGTTAAAACTGGACTTGGATTAGTTGCAAAAGTGTATTGCAAACTCCAGGGTATGTATAACTGACATGTAGAAAAGGAAAGAAAGTGGAATAGTATGAAATGATAATTAAAGCCACAAAGGCAGAAAAAGAGTGGAAGACAAAAATAGGAACAAAGACTAAGGGCAACAAATATAAAACAACAAAGTGGTAGCTATTAATCCCAAAATATCAGTAATCACTTGAATGTCCATGGTCTAAATGCACCAATACAAAGACAAACATTGTCAGAGTGCATCATATAAAACTAAGAAAAAACTATATGTTTTCTATAAGAAATCTACTTTAAATACCAAGTCACATGTATATTAAAAATTAATGAAAATAGAAAAATACATCATGCTAACACGAAGCAAATGAAAAGAGATGGTCGTATTAATTTCAGAACAAGCACTCTTCAAAGCAAAGAAAGTTATCAAGGATGAAGAAATGCATCCATAATAACAAAAGTGTCAGTTCTTTAAGCAGGTGTAACAATATACGTACGTGACTAACAGCAGAGCATTAATCTGTATGAGGCAGCAAGTGGTAGCCCTGCAAGGAGAAGTACTGAAGCCACTGTCATTGCTGTAGATTTCAACATCCCTTTATCGGAAACGCACTGATCCAACAGGCAGAAAATCAGTAAGGACATAGTTGAACTCAACATACCATCAATCAGCTGGATATAATTGACATCTATAGACTACCTCATCTAAAACAGAAGAAAACACATTCTTCTCAAGTTCACATGAAACATTCTTCAAGACAGACCACATTTGGGGCCATAAAGCACATCTTGAAACACTTAAACAAATAGAAATTATACAACATCTGCCCTCAGATCACAATGAATTAAACTAGAAATCTGACTAAAAAATCCCCAAATAGGTAGAGATTAAGCAACCCCCATCACACAAGACAAAGAAAAAAGCTCAAGAGAAATTATTAAATTTATTTATGATTAAAATTATTTTGAAAGTGAAATGAAAATATGAGTTGTCAAAATGTGTGGGGTGTAGTAGAAGCAGTGCTTTGGAAACAGATAGCATTGAATGCATATATTAGTAAAAGAAGAAAGGTCTAAGTTCAGTCATTCAAGTTTCCACATTAGGAGACTAGAAAAGGAAGAGTAAATCCAAATTAAACCAGTGAAAAGAAATGATAAAAATTAGAGCAGAAATCAATGAAACTGAAAGTGGGAAATCAATATAGAACAGTGTAACCAAAAGCTGTTTCTTTGAAAAGATTAATAAAACTGATTATCTTTTAGCCATTCTAAAAGACTTGGTGACTGAACAACAAAAGTAAGAAGAAAAAAAAAAAAAAAGAGCACAGGTTGCTATCATTAGAAATGAAAGAACAGACATCACTGTAGATCCAGGGACCTTAAAAGAATAAGAAAGCAACATTATGATGAATTCTATGCTCACAACTTGGATAACCTAGATGAAATGGAGCTGTTCCTTGAAAGATGCAATTTGCCAAACTTCACAAATGAAAGGCTTCCCTTCTGGCTCAGCTAGTAAAGAATCCATCTGCAATGTGGGAGACCTGGGTTTGATCCCTGGGTTGGGAAGATCTCCTGCAGAAGGGAAAGGTTGTCAAAATGCCACTCCAGTATTCTGGCCTAGAGAATTCCATGGACTCTGTAGTCCATGGGATCACAAACAGTTGGACACGACTGAGCGACTTTCAATTTCACTTTCACACATGAAGGAATAAACAGTGTGAGTAGGTTGACATCTAGTAAACAAATTGCATCAATAGGCAATAATCTTACAAAACAGCATCAGAAGTGTTCACTAATGAATTTTACTAAATATATAAGGAAGAAATTGTACAAACTCTCTACAATTTCTTTCAGAGAATGGAAACAAAGGGAATACCTCCTAATTCATTCTATGAGGCTGCTTTTTTTATTACCCAAATTTCAAAACCAGACAAAGACATTACAAGAAAATAAAATTATAAACCAGTATCTCTCCTAAACATAGATGTAAAAATCTTCAACAAAATATTAGCAAATTGAATCCAACACTGTATAAAAAGAACTATACTCCATGCTCAAGTGGGATTTATCCCAGGTATGCAAGGCTAATTCAGCATTGTTATATCAATTAATGCAATCCATCACATCAACAGTCTAAAAAAGAAAAATCACATGATCACAACATAGATGCAAAAAAAAAAAAAGAAAAGAAAAAAACCAAACCAATGCATTTGATGAAATCCAACACTCATTCTTGTTAAAAACTCCCAGTAAACTAGGACTAGAGGGGAATATCCTCAACTTGTGACAAAAAAATATTTACCAGAAAACATTGTACTTAATGGTGAGAAGTTTCCCACTAAGATCACAGGCAAGGCAAGGATGACTCCTCTCAATACTTCTTTTCAACATTATACTGGAAGGTCTTGCTAATGTAATAAGATAGGAAAAGGAAATAAAAGGTATAAGACTGGATGAGAAGAAGGAAAATTCTCTCTGTTGGCAGATGATCATGATAATCTGTGTGAAAATACTAGTGAATTGACAAAAATACAAAAATAAAGCAAAACCAAACTTCTGGATCTAATAAGCATTTTTAGCAAGATTGTAAGAAATGAAGTTAAAGCACAAAAGTCAATCACTTTCCTATATACAAGAAATAATCAAGTGAAATTTAAAATGAAAAGCACAATACAATTTGGATTAGTACCCCTTCAAAATGAAATACTTAGGTGTAGATCTAAGTATATACAAGATCTATGTGAGAGACCTATAAAATTTGATGAATGATATCAAAGAATAATTAAACGGGAAGATATTCCATTAGAAGAAACAACACTGTCAGGATTTCAGTTTGTCTCAACTTAATTTAGATTCAGTGTAATTCCAATAAAAATCTAGCAAGTAATTTTGTGAATAATGAAAAACAGAAGGCAAAGGGTCTGGAATAGCCAACTTGATATTGGAAGCGAACAAAATTGAAGGACTTAAACTATGCAACTTCAAGACTTACTACAAATCTGCAGTATTCAAGACTATGTTATTGGTAAAAGAATCAATGTAATAGAATTAAGGACCTAGAAATAGACCCACATGAATATAGTCAAATGATCTTTGACAAAGAAGCAAAGACAATACTATAGAGCAAAGATAGTCTTCAAAACTGGTGATGAAACAACTTAACATCCACATGGAAAAATAAAATCTTGACACAGACCTTACACTCTTCACAAAAATGAACTCAGAATGGATCACAAACTTAAGTGTAAGGTGAAAAACTGTAAAACTCCGAGAATACAACATAGGGTCAAAATAGATGCTTTTGGATATGGTGATGATTTTTTTGATACAATATAAAATGCATGATTCATGAAAGATATAATTGATAAGATCAACTTTATTAAAATTAAAAATTGCTCCACAGTAGACAACACTTGGAGAATGATAAGGCAAGCCACAGACTGGGAGAAAACATCTCCAAAGGTCAGGCAGGGAGACTAGTTAAGAGTCAGTAGAAATTGCTTCAGGCTAAACTGAGAAGAAATTGAGTGAGATAAAAGGGCACATTTTAAAATAATGCAAAAGAATTTTTAAAAATTAGGACTTGATATTAGATTGACTGGAGAAGATGAGTGAAATGTTAGAAATGTCTAGCCTGGGAGATGGAGTGTGGTGTGAGCAGAAAGAAAATAGGATAACATGAGAAACTCTAATATGACTTCTAGTCTGCCCTTGGGAGTGGGGTATCTCTTCACAAGGGCGCCAGCAAAGCACAGCCGCTGCTCCTTACCTTGGATGAGGGATATCTCCTCACTGCTGCACGTGTTGCAAGAGGGCATCAGAGGGCAGACACACTGAAACCATACTCACATAAAACTAGTCAAACTAATAACACTAGGATCACAGCCTTATCTAACTCAATGAAACTAAACCATGCCCGTGGGGCGACCCAAGATGGGCGGGTCATGGTGGAGAGGACTGACAGAATGTGGTCCACTGGAGAAGGAAATGGCAAACCACTTCAGTATTCTTGCCTTGAGAACCCCATAAACAGTATGAAAAGGCAAAATGATAGGATACTGAAAGAGGAACTCCCCAGGTCTGTAGGTGCCCAATATGCTACTGGAGATCAGTGGAGAAATAACTCCAGAAAGAATGAAGGGATGGAGCCAAAGCAAAAACAATACCCAGCTGTGGATGCGACTGTTGATAGAAGCAAGGTCCAATGCTGTAAGCAGCAATATTGCATAGGAACCTGGAATGTTAGGTCCATGAATCAAGGCAAATTGGAAGTGGTCAAATAGGAGATGTCAAGAGTGAACATCGACATTCTTGGAATCAGCAAACTAAAATGGACTGAAATGGGTGAATTTAACTCAGATGACCATTATATCTACTACTGTGGGCAGGAATCCCTCAGAAGAAATGGAGTAACCATCATGGTCGACAAAAGAGTCCGAAATGCAGTACTTGGATGCAATCTCAGAACCGACAGAATGATCTCTGTTTGTTTCCAAGGCAAACCATTCAATATCATGGTAATCCAAGTCTATGCCCCAACCAGTAATGCTGAAGAAGCTGAAGTTGAACGGTTCTATGAAGACCTACAAGACCTTTCAGAAGTAACACCCAAAAAAGATGTCCTTTTCATTATAGGGGACTGGAATGCAAAAGTAGGAAGTCAAGAAACATCTAGAGTAACAGGCAAATTTGGCCTTGGAATGCGGAATGAAGCAGGGCAAAGACTAATAGAGTTTTGCCAAGAAAATGCACTGGTCATAGCAAACACCCTCTTTCAACAACACAAGAGAAGACTCTATCCATGGGCATCACCAGATGGTCAACACTGAAATCAGATTGATTATATTCTTTGCAGCCAAAGATGGAGAAGCTCTATACAGTCAACAAAAAGAAGACCAGGAGCTGACTGTGGCTCAGATCATGAACTCCTTATTACCAAATTCAGACTTAAATTGAAGAAAGTAGGGAAAACCACTAGACCATTCAGGTATGACCTAAATCAAATCCTTTATGATTATACAGTGGAAGTGAGAAATAGATTTAAGGGCCTAGATCTGATAGATAGAATGCCTGATGAACTATGGAATGAGGGTCATGACACTGTACATGAGACAGGGATCAAGACCATCCCCATGGAAAAGAAATGCAAAAAAGTAAAATGGCTGTCTGGGGAGGCCTTACAAATAGCTGTGAAAAGAAGAGAAGCGAAAAGCAAAGGAGAAAAGGAAAGATATAAGCATCTGAATGCAGAGTTCCAAAGAATAGCAAGAAGAGATAAGAAAGCCTTCCTCAGCGATCAATGCAAAGAAATAGAGGAAAACAACAGAATGGGAAAGACTAGAGATCTCTTCAAGGAAATTAGAGATACCAAGGGAACATTTCAGAAATGGTATGGACCTTACAGAAGCAGAAGATATTAAAAAGAGGTGGCAAGAATACACAGAAGAACTGTACAAAAAAGATCTTCATGACCCAGATAATCACGATGGTGTGATCACTCATCTAGAACCAGACATCCTGGAATGTGAAGTCAAGTGGGCCTTAGAAAGCATCACTATGAACAAAGCTAGTGGAGGTGATGGAATTCCAGTTGAGCTATTTCAAATCCTGAAAGATGATGCTGTGAAAGTGCTGCACTCAATATGCCAGCAAATTTGGAAAACTCAGCAGTGGCCACAGGACTGGAAAAGGTCAGTTTTCATTCCAATTCCAAAGAAAGGCAATGCCAAAGAATGCTCAAACTATCCCACAATTGCACTCATCTCACATGCTAGTAAAGTAATGCTCAAAATTCTCCAAGCCAGGCTTCAGCAATATGTGAACCATGAACTTCCTGATGTTCAAGCTGGTTTTAGAAAAGGCAGAGGAACCAGAGATCAAATTGCCAACATCCGCTGGATCATCGAAAAAGCAAGAGAGTTCCAGAAAAACATCTATTTCTGCTTTATTGACTATACCAAAGCCTTTGACAGTGTGGATCACAATAGACTGTGGAAAATTCTGAAAGAGATGGGAATACCAGACCACCTGACCTGCCTCTTGGGAAATCTGTATGCAGGTCAGGAAGCAACAGTTAGAACTGGACATGGAACAGCAGACTGGTTCCAAATAGGAAAAGGAGTACGTCAAGGCTGTATATTGTTACCCTGCTTATTTAACTCATATGCAGAGTACATCATGAGAAACGCTGGACTGGAAGAAACACAAGCTGGAATCAAGATTGCCGGGAGAAATATCAATAACCTCAGATATGCAGATGACACCACCCTTATGGCAGAAAGTGAAGAGGAACTCAAAAGCCTCTTGATGAAAGTGAAAGAGGAGAGTGAAAAAGTTGGCGTAAAGCTCAACATCTAGAAAACTAGGATCATGCAATCCAGTCCCATCACTTCATGGGAAATAGATGCGGAAACAGTGGAAACAGTGTCAGACTCTATTTTGGGGGGCTCCAAAATCACTGCAGATGGTGATTGCAGCCATGAAATTAAAAGACGCTTACTCCTTTGAAGAAAAGTTATGACCAACCTAGATAGCATATTCAAAAGCAGAGATATTACTTTGCCAACTAAGGTCTGTCTAGTTAAGGCTATGGTTTTTCCTGTGGTCATGTATGGATGTGAGAGTTGGACTGTGAAGAAGGCTGAGTGCTGAAGAATTGATGCTTTTGAACTGTGGTGTTGGAGAAGACTCTTTAGAGTCCCTTGGACTGCAAGGAGATCTAACCAATCCATTCTGAAGGAGATCAGCCCTGGGATTTCTTTGGAAGGAATGATGCTAAAGCTGAAACTCCAGTACTTTGGCCACCTCATGTGACGAGTTGACTCATTGGAAAAGACTCTGATGCTGGGAGGGATTGGGGGCAGAAGAAGAAGGGGACGACAGAGAATGAGATGGCTAGATGGCATCACTGACGCCATGGACGTGAGTCTGAGTGAACTCTGGGAGTTGGTGATGGACAGGGAGGCCTGACGTGCTGTGATTCATGGGGTTGCAAAGAGTCAGACATGACTGAGCGACTGAACTGAACTGAGTTTGCACTTGGAGATCAATCTTAACATGTAAATGCCCCTAAGAGGGTTGTTAAGTGAATATGTTTACACTAAGATGTAAATGATTCCTATCAGCACTTTGCTTATGAACAGGATTGGATTTGGGAAAGGGCAAGCTGGATAAGAAAGAACAGGAGAAGGGCAGTGGACACGTGTGTGAGAGGAGGTGCAGAGCAGAGAAAACATCATGATGGGAGGCTGGAGGCAGTTAGATCAAGTTCACATTTTCGATTTAAGTAAATTTATATGAATAGCATATATAATAAGGGACTACACTTCATCTATTTTTGTTGTCTGCAAACACTTACAGGAGTCATTTTGTTGGCAAGTGGCAGAAATCCAGAGCATGTAAATGTGGAAGTCAGAGTCTATTTCTAGCTCAAGCCCAGGAGATCTGGCCGATGAAATGGTGTCATTGGGGCACTGCCATTTCCATCCCTGTCTTTGCTTTTTTGCAGGTTGACTTCCTTGTCACACAGGCCTGTGCATGCATTGGTAAAGATGGTACTTGTTAGTTAAGATTACTTTTACTTATTTGCTTTTTTCTTTAGTACCTTTTACTTCAGGGGAAGAGAGAGCGAGAGAGAACCCTGTTCTTTGTTGTTGATGTTGTTGTTGTTCAGTCACTAAGCCATGTCCAACTCTTTGTGATCCCATGGATTGCAGCATGCCAGGCTTTCCTGTCTTCCTCTATCTCCCAGAGTTTGCTCAAACTCATGCCCATTGAGTCAATGATGCCATCCAATTATCTTATCCTCTGTCACCCCCTTCTCTTCTCATCCTCAATCTTTCGTAGCATTAGGGTCTTTTCCAGTAAGTCAGCTCTATGCAACCGGAGGCTAAATTATTGGAGCTTCAGCTTCAGCATCAATCCTTCCAATGAATAGTAAGGGTTGACTTCCTTTAGGATTGATCTCTCTGCTGTCCAAGGAACTCTCAAGAGTCTTCACTAGCACCACAGTTTGAAAGCATCAGTTCTTTGGCAATCAGCTTTCTTTATGGTCCAGCTCTCACATCCATACATGACTACTGGAAAAAACATAGCTTTGACTATATAGACCTTTTTAGTTCTAGTAAAGTCCCTTGGAGTGGCATTGCTATGTCATGTGCCCAGCATTGCATCAATCAGGCCAACAGGGTGGTACACCATAGTCCGTCCTGAAACTGAGCAGGGAGCCTGACTCCAAGGGCATGGACTGAAAATGAAAACACTTCAAGGTTTCCACTTGGTATAATAATTTTCATAGTGAAAACCTAGTAATTAAAAATGGAATGTGGAGTATTCATTACTTTCAGAAATGTAGCTTCTTATGTCGATAGTATTATGGATATTCAGGTTCCTTTTCTCATCCTAAAAGAAGACCTTGGAGACTGGCATAGTTTTGTATCTTAAATTTAAAACCTTTCAGATTTTCCAAAGGACATTTGAGTTTGTGGATAAAATAAATTAGCTGAACTCTATATTGAAGAAATAAAATCTGTTTGTTTATTTCATACAAGACATGTTGCCAGCAGCTGTGCTGAGATGTGATGCGATCTTCTCAATGAACAATCCAGGAGCCAGTGAGTAAGCTAAAATAATAGAAGCTGCTTGTCTGGAGTGAGTGTGTTGACAAAGAAACAAAAGGGAACTGTAGGGTAAACACAGGGCAAGATTATACAAAGAGAGTAGTTAAAAATAATACAAACACTGCACAAGAAAAGAACTCCTGTAACATAGCAGACAACGCTAAGTGCTTTTCCAATTAAATCTTTGGTTTTCCATATGGAGACACTAAACCTGGTTTTCATTGTTTAAAATCAATTCCAAAAGACTATCCTTAAATCACCTTGAAAGTGTTTCTGAAAGTTAATTCAAAATTCTTTCAAGTTAGCTCCCAAGTTCTGACCCATCCATTGGCTCCCATGAGCAAGCTCATGCCCTTCCTTGAAACAACATAATGATCAATACTCTTGTATTTTACAAAGTAGTTTATCCCTTTTAGAAGTGGTCAAACTTTCTACTTGATAAATCTTATTGAGAAGCTTCTTCGCCAGGACTGGCAACACAGAAAGCTTCTAGGGTGGATCACTGTTGCGTGTGTTCTCCAATCATGTTAGACAGTGGTGTAAGGAAAACACATGTGCTTCTTTTTTTTTTTTTTTTTTTTTTGGTCTAATCTGGAACTAGTGCCTGTTAACTTTCTGCTATTGTTCAATTTAAGTAGAGGTTTATTTTGTTATCACCATCTGTTTTACCTAGGATCTGTAAGGTGTATAAATATAGGAGGTAGTCTGTATTCTTATAGGAAATAAATTTATCTTAAAACAGTTAAGCCTTTGTCTTCTAATCTTTAGTGTTTCTGTAATTGTATCATGGAAATAAGATAGGCATACAATGGTGGATGATTTTTAATTTCCTGAGGGAGTATTTCTCACGATGCCAAGGAGAATGAAGGCATGGGGTTTTTTTAAAGCAAAATTTTTTGAATAGCTTTTTCTTTTTCATGTTTCAGTGTTTAAAAACCAGAGCTCTGTTAACCTGGTAATTAGTACAAAGGCATCGATTTTAAGTCTGAATGCCAGTCCAACATAAACGAGGTGGCAAATAAGGATAAGCACTTATTGTTTCAAATGATCTCAATGATAAGCTCTCCTGCTTGCATGGACACATATACATATTTATTTGTATTAGCCCTTTGTCCACAGGACATTTGAATTTACTTTGCCTCCTATATGTCTCTCCCCACTCCTTTGATTTCTAACCCGAATCCTTTTTCCTTTTTATCCCACTTATTTCCTTTATTTTGCATCTCCCGAAATGTGTTGGAATTGACTTCTTAGCTTACATTTTTAAATTTGATGATAGAGACAGTTAAAAGTACTGTTTGAGAAAAGAAATAGCCAGTTACCGGTTATAGGTGTGCTGCTAACTGACCTTGTAGCCTTGGTCAATTTGCCTAATATCTTTTTTTTTAATTAGATTTTAAAAAATTATTTATTTTTGTCTGCACTGGATATTCTTTGTTGCAAGCAGGCTTTCTCTAGTTGCAGTGAGCTGGGGCTGCTCTTTATTGTGGTGCACAGGCTTCTCAATGTAGTTGCTTGCTGCCGAGCACCCACTGTAGGTGCGCGGGCTTCAGTAGCTGTGGTACCTGGGCTCAGTATTTGTGGCTCAAGGGCTTAGCTGTCCCGTGGCATGTGGAATCTTCCTGAACCAGGGACTGAACCTGTAACCACTGGACCACCAGGGAAGTCCTGCCTAATATCTTTTAACCTTAGTTTTCTAAGGTATAAAATGGGGATTATGAATGACATTTCTTCAATCATTGGGTTGGGGTATTGCATGGAAAGAAAGTAGGAGTAAGCATTTAGAAGACGCTAAAGCATTTTGTAAACACTAGGCGGCTGCGTTCTTATGGTGGTGACTATGAACTGTCCCATGGTTTTCCCAGGTGGCTCAGATGGTAAAGAATCTGTCTGCAATGCAAGAAGACCTGAGTTCCATCCCTTGGTCAGGAAGATCCCCTGGAAAAAGGAATGGCTACCCACTCCAGTATTCTTGGGGCTTCCTGGTGGCTCAGATGGTAAAGAACCTGCCTGCAATGCAGGAGACCCAGGTTCAATCCCATAGCCTATTAAAAAAAACTGTCGAGAAAACTGTCTTCAGCTTGGAAAACAGGAGAGAAGAAAGAATGGCAAGGAGTTTATCATTCAATGATAGGATTTTCCAAATTTCAGGTTACTGCCTGCTAGGGCTGCAAAATCAAATAATTATTTGCTGCTGCGGCTGCTAAGTCGCTTTAGTTGTGTCCAACTCTGTGCGACCCCAGAGACGGTGCCCACAAGGCTCCGCCATCCCTGGGATTCTCCAGGCAAGAACACTGGAGTGGGTTGCCATTTCCTTCTCCAATTATTTGCTACCAACATTTAAAAAATAGAATGAAATACCCAATTCTGAGAGCCCTACAGCTAGCGTTCCTGGTAGCAGGAAACATGGGTTTTACCACTGTCAATCTTAGTCGTTTTAGGGAAGGCATTTTCTTGCTCAGGGAAAACAAAATGATGAGTCTTAACAACTGATCTATCTACTAGCCAGGGGTTCACAACACAGAACCCTATGGGATGACTGCACTGGTTGAAAATACAGATTCCTGGGTTCACCTCTGGAGAGACTCTACCATTGGGTAAAGGCGTAGGGGTTGAATCATCTAAATCAGTAGAATTTTTAGTGATTCCAACATGTAGCCAGGACTGGTGACCACTGGAAGGCCCCTGCAGCACTATACATCATATAAGAAGTAATTGGGGAAAATAATCCTTTAGATCAGCATCAGCAAAGTTTTTTCTGCAAAGCACCAGGTAGTTAATTCTTTGGGCTTTTTGACTCCTGGACTGTGCTACTGTGACACAGACTCAGATAAACCAATGAATGGGCATGGCTGTATTTCAGTACAACTTCATTAAATTTGAATTTCTCATCAAAAATAGAATACAATAGAAATAATAGATTATGTTAGGAAATATCAGAGTTTATATCTCATAAGTACCCATCACTAAGGATAAGTATTGTTTCATGAAAGTTTTGTTACAGTGTGCGTATGTGTGTATAAATTCAATTACTTGTCTCCGTCCTCACTAGCAGCATCATTTCCCTGTGTGTCCTGAGAAGCCTTCCCATTACCACACAACACAATGTTATATTCCCCATGTTAAAACAAACCCTAAACCTCTATGAACTTCACATTCTTTTCCAACAACCACATCATCTTTGCTCTGATTGATAGCAACACTCCTACCCTCATGAACATGATCATTTCTTCCTTGGCCAACAAATAGTTTAGGAGGGCATTTTTAAAGATTTCTTAGCAAATATTGCTTGGATTATTGACTTTTTTATTTAATTGTATTGTAATTGGAGTTGTTTGAGGCTTGCTATAATTATGGTCAATTTTTGTAAATGTACAATTGGTGCCTAAAAAGGTGTACCTCTAGTACTAGGTGTACTAGTACTAGTACTAATATACCTTCAAAATAGAAAGCCAAAATTGACAAGGCTAGAAGTGTTGGGTTGTTGGGTTAATAGTCCATCTGTGTGAGCATGTACTGTCACTCAATCTTGTCTGATTCTTGACAATCCTTTGAACTGTAGCCTGCCAGGCTCCTCTGTCCATGGGATTTTCCAGGAAAGAATACTGGAGCAGGTTGCCATTTCCTCCTCCAGTGCCTCAACCCAAGAATTGAAACCTCATCTCCTGAGTCTCCTGCATTGGCAGGCAGATTCTTTACCACTGAGCCACTGGGGAAGTCCTTATCTACGTCCATTATATTAAGCTTGTTAGTTTTATTGTTCAAATCCTATATAACTGTACATATTTTCTGCCCTATTTGGTCTATCAAGTCCTGGGAAAGAAGTGCTGAAATGTCCTACTATAAAGGTAGATTTTTATATTTTTTCCTTCTAGTCTTGTCAATTTGGGCTTTATATTTTGAAGGTATATCTAACATCTTTTTAGGCATATCAAACACTTTATTATTGCAAAACACAACTTTTATAATTTATTCCTTAAAGACAGACTATTAATGTAGCTATACTACTCGCTTTTATTATTATTTTCCTGTTATCTCTTAATATCACTTGATTTTAAACCCTTTTGTGTCCTTATGTTTTTTCCATTCTAACACTGCTTTATTGAAAGAGGTATATATGCAGTAAAACGAGGCATGACTTTTAAAAGTTTGATAACTTTTAACTTACATATGTACCCATATAACCCTACCTAGATCAAGATATAGAACATTTGTTCCACTACTCTGCTGGTTAAATAATTGCTGCTTTCTGACTTTTATCACTGTTGTTTTGTATAAAACAGTCAATTGCCATTTAAGAAAATTTCAGGAAGAAAACAAATAACCAGATCTTTTATTTACACATTTATTTACCATTTTTGGTGTTCTTCATTCCTTTATATAGATTTGCCTTTACATCCAGCATTATTTCCCTTCAGCCTGAAGAACTCTTTTAATACAGGTCTCCTGACAATGAACCTTCTCAGTTTTCTTTTATCTGATAAAGTTTTTATTTATCTTCATTTAAAAAATATGCAATATGGTTTTTGAAGGAGTTAAAAAACATTCAGAGTATAAACAAGGAATGTAGTTTTTCTTACACATTGTCTTTAACTCTATTTTGTCAACTCTTTATTTCCCAATTGAATATTGAATCTTATAACATCAGGACTATATTCCAGATTCCGTAACTTGCTCATTAAAACTGTCTCACATTTGGTATTCAAGACCGATTCCTATTCATTTTTTAAAAAAGACTTAATTTTCAAAAGAAAGCTTTTAGATTTTATATTAAAAGAGGAAGTTTCAGAGATTTCCCATATACTTTCTGCCTCCACATAAACAGACTTTCCCATTGTCAACATCACACACCAGAATGGTATAGTTTTTTTTAACCAAGGATGAACTTATATCAACATATCACTAATACCCAATGTATTCAGTTTTAGTCTTGTACATTCAGTGAATTTGAATAAACATGCAATGACAGATATCCATCATTATGGTGTCATATGGAACATTTTTACAGCCCTTAAAATCCTCTGTGCACTGACTAGTCATCCCTTCCCTCTTCTCCAGCTCCTCAGAACCACTGATCTTTTTATTATCTTGGTTTTCTCTTTTCCAGAATGCCTTACAGTGGGGATCATACACTATTAGTCATTCACATTTTTAAGGGTATTTTGTGAAAATTCTGAAATGACCATTTTCCTTTAACACTTTAAAGATAGAGTCCCATTGTCTTCAGGTTTCCCCCTTTTCATATGAAAAGTTAGTGAAAATACTTATTGTTCTGTGATATGTAATAAGTCATTTCCCCCCAGTTTTCTTTCAAAATGTTCACTTTATCTTTCTTTGTATTGCTTGACATTATTTTGTATTTTGATTTATTACCTTTCTTATCTACTAGAATCAAACCTCCATGAAAAAAGAGAGTTCTTGATTTTGTCCACTTTTCTATCCTCCTTGCCTAGAAAAGAATAAGGCTATAATGTGTATTCAATTAATGTGTCCTAATTAAATGAAGGAATGAGTGTTAGTCATTGCCTCTGGGTGTCTGCTTCCTTTATTGGACACTTGGAAAGCTAAGATGAGAAACTCAACTCACTGATTTCAACCAAAAACTCTTTCATAGAACATGGTTATAGGAATAATAGATTTAATTTCTACCTCTCTCTCACACATACACACTTACACACACACAAATACACACACAGGGATGGGAACAGAGTAAAGAACTTTAGATAACAGAAGTAATTTAAAAGATAAACTGACATTTGAAGATTCCATCCTTAAAATATTTTTAAATCTTTAAGAAATTCTTTAAATGTTGAAGTTTTACTGGCCACATCCCCCTAAGAATTCCCTGCCCTACCCGCTCTTACTGAGCCCCCTCCTCCCCTCCACTCTTCTGTGTTCTCACCCATGTTTTCTTCCCTCCAAGCTGCCTTTCAACGAGAGTTCTAGCACCCTGACAGGTAACAGATTCTTCACCTCCTTGCAGTTATAAGCAGTTCACATTTACTTGTGAGATTCACTGGATCCGTTCAACTCCAGGATAACACAGATTAGAATACGTTTGCTTATTTGGGTAACAAAATAATTATTACTTTTTTTCATCAAAAAATCATTTTGACTTATTTCAAGAATTTGGGGGATATAACTGATTTTTCCATTTAACTGTGGGACCAAAAATGAGACCTATCTGCTGATAATTCTTAGAAGTGAATTAAGTAATTGCAACCTGGGGGGAAATATTCCCTTGGTTAACTGCTAGCATTGACTGTTCTCTCATTAGATTAAAGGGGAATATTAAAGTCTAAAAGGACCTCCTCAATACCAAAGAGCAGCATTTAAAGCCTTTGCCAGCTTTAAGACAGAAGCATCCTATTGAACACAGACTCATTGGCTTCTCAGTTCAGAATGTCAGCTTTTATTTTCTTTATTCAATAATCCAAAAATATAATTCCCTTCCTCTCCACTTCCTAAAACATACATTTAGATGATTATTGTGTGTCTGCATATGAATGGGCTCTGAGTGGGCCCCAGATTCTGAGGAAATGACTCTTAAGGGTATTACTGTGTTTTTCTTCTATTCTTCTTTGTTCTCATTCTCCTTTTTTTTCTTTTTCTTTTTTTTGATATATTTTTGAAGTAATCAAATGTGAGTGCAAAATTCATGCTTCATCTGTGGTTAGCATCAGGGGAAGTCTTTCTAGGTAACTGGAGTCTTTCTAGGTAAGCTAGTAACACTGCTGCATTACTAGGTTCTTAGTTCTTCTTTTTCTGAATTTTCTTTTCTGAATTCTCAGAGACCATCCATAACTTTTGAAATGATGTTTTACTTGTTCTTTCACAAATCTCATTCTCTTTTCAAAGGTGAGTCTCAAAACAAGTGAGCACAAGTT
This sequence comes from Budorcas taxicolor, assembly GCF_023091745.1. Lineage (NCBI taxonomy): Eukaryota > Metazoa > Chordata > Mammalia > Artiodactyla > Bovidae > Budorcas > Budorcas taxicolor. Next base: position 130,814,683 of record NC_068914.1, on the reverse strand, counting down.
TTTCTTTTTCTTTTTTCTTTTTTTCCCATACTCTACAGGCACATCCCCCTGCACCCCTCCCCCACCCCTGGAAGGAAGGAACACAAGTTTCTGTGTCAACTACTTCATGAACAGTAGGATCCTTTGGAAGAGCTGCCACACTGAGGATGAAATGATCGGGTCTGAATCCCCAGTTCTGCCCCTAATGAGCAGAGTAACCTCGAAGAAGCAGCTTAAACTCCAGGTCACTTTTTCCTCATCTGCAACTGAAAATGCTCACTCTTGTCCCTGTTACCTGATAAGGGTCAGATAACATAATGGATGTAAATACATTTTATAAAATGATTAAGATTGTAAAATCCTAGGTGATTACAGGAGAGTCATATCAAGCCTGCATATGCATGTTTGGGGGGGGGGGGTATGATTTGATTCCACTAACTTTGTTTGCTGCTAAGTCGTTTCAGTCGTGTCCGACTCTGTGCGACCCCATAGACAGCAGCCTAACAGGCTCTCCCATCCCTGGGATTCTCCAGGCAAGAACACTGGAGTGGGTTGCCATTGCCTTCTCCAATGCATGAAAGTGAAAAGTGAAAGTGAAGAAGTCACTCAGTCGTGTCCGACTCTTAGTGACCCCATGGACTGCAGCCTACCAGGCTCCTCCAGCCATGGGAGTTTCCAGGCAAGAGCACTGGAGTGGGGTGCCATTTAATGCTCACTGAAAAAATACCCCCAAATTCTATGAACATGTGTGAAGGTTATAGAGGTTATATATGAATAGAGACTAGAACAAATCATGCAGCAAATGAAAGATTTACAAATCTATCTTTTCCTGGGGCTTCCCAGGTAGTTCAGTGGTAAAGAATCTGCCTGTCAATGCAGGAGATGCAGGAGACTCAGTTTCCATCCCTAGTTCAGGAATATCCCCTGGAGAAGTGTTAGGTAGTTAGAATAGGAAAAGGGAGTTCAAAATGGCAGTGGCTAAAAGACAAAAAGGGAAAAGCCTGTAAATATAGAACAAAAGAAGGTCCAGGACTGGAGTGAGGACCTCAGGTAAAACAAACAGCCCTCCTGGCTAGCCCAATTTACATAGGGCAGGCTCAAGGGGAGGAGAAAAACACATATAAAAAGAGGAGCCAAAATTGAGCTTTGGGCTTCTCTTCTCTTCATGTCTTTTGGGTTGGCCCACGCTCACACCTCAAGGATGTATTTTCCTTTGTTTGCAAATAAAGCTGAGCTGTAACATGGAGTTGTAACACTGGTCTGTCCGTCACTTCAAAATTTTGCTGCAGTGAGACAGAACTGAGGAAATACCAAACTTCCCTGACAGAAGGGAATGACAACTCACTCCAGTAATCTTGCCTGGGAAATTCCATAGACAGAGGAATCTGGCAGGCTACAGTCCATGGGGTCACAAAAGAGTTGAACTTGACCAAGTATGCATGCACACACATCTTTTCCTACTCTTTTCCTACTTTTCTTATTTTGAACACCCAGAGAGCTGTGTAGATTTCATAGACCTTTTATTCCTTCCATTAATCCAGCTCTGAAGTTCCCATGATTTAGCATGAATAAAAATTACTGTATAATGTTGTATATACAGAAATATGTATACTCTATTTTATGGATAATTTCAGGGATTTTCAAGGGTAATTTAGACTATGTAATTTTCACCTTACATGCTGAACTGAGAATTTAACTCCACAGAAGATTTGACTCCCCCATGCTCCAATCATCCTTGTGCTCTAAAGGTGGCAAAAAAGGGGGAATTTTTATATTATGCAAGAAAATTCCTTGAAGAGAGCAAATACATTAAAAAAAAAAACAAAAACCTAGGCTAGCAGTGGTTTTGTAAGGCTGATATATTCAAGGAATGTAACACATTATTATCACTTACATTTTCATTTTCTTAGAATAGAGATGTAGTTTTAGGACCCCAGAGAGAACCACTTTTGCATAAGTAGTGAATTTTTTATCTGAGACCTGTATTTTAACCACACCTCCTAACCACGCTTTGCAGGATGTCTCTCAGGGTGTAGGTCACAAAAGCCTGAACTGTACCTCCCAAAGCCTAACTAAATGCTTTCCATTAGAAACAAAGAAACTCCACTTTTAATTCTTTCTTTTTGTTTAAACAGCCCAATGGGCTTCCTTTGTTTTGTGACAGTGGGTAGTTCACTTTTCTCATGCTTGGAAGTTCTGCCACCCATTTATGTGTTCTCAATGCAGGTTTTGAAATGAGTAAAAAAAGATAAGACCTGGCTATTTTTGTAGAAAATTGAGAGTTGTCTGGAGGACAGGAAAAAAGGGTCAAAGCTGTTAAGTATCTGGATGTGTCCCTTCCTTTGCTGAATCTGCTTCTTGGTGACCCCATTTCTCTTGAAGGAGAAGTGTCTTACACACGCCTAATTTGTAGGTGAAAAGACAGAGCATTCACTGCCTACTATTGGGACGCTCACTTTCTGCATGTGTGACCCAAAGTGGTGAGTTTAGAAAACTAATTGTTAGAGTTAATCTTCAGAAACAGCTTCTTTGGTGGCTCAGACCGTAAAAAACCTGCCTGCAATGCAGGAAACTCAGGTTCAATCCCTAGGTCGGGAAGATCCCCTGCAGAAGGGCATGGCTACACACTCCAGTATTCTCCCCTGGAGAATTCCATGGGCAGAGATGCCTGGCGGGCTACAATCAATGGGATCCCAAAGAGTCAAACACAACTGAGCGACTAACACTTTGACTTTCAATCTTCAGAATGAGAGAGAAGTAAAGCATATAACTTATAAATGGTTAAGTATTTCCTTCTGAAGTTCTTGACTACCCTTTTAAGCCATTGTATCTTTTACATTAAAAGTATGTGAGTCTGGTTTTTGTTTCACTCAATATCATTGAAAATAGTTATTTCTGACCACAGAGAAAGCAAGCAATCTATTAACCTGAGTCAGAATCTTCATTTGAGGGTGTCATCTTTAAAAAATGCTCAGCATGAGAGTTGTGACTTAAGTTTTATTTGGGGCAAAATGAGGCTTGCAGCCAGGAGAGAGTGCCACAGATAGCTCTGAAAAATTGCTCCAAAGAGGCAGGAGAAGGTCAGTATATTTGTGATTTTGGTGAAGGGGGAATACATGCAATCAAGCCCATATATTTACAGAAGGTTTCTGCTAGCCATGAGGAGCAGTCATTATCATAAAGGATTTTGGTGCTTTTCTAAATATGAGGAGATATGAGAACTGGGTTCATAAAACTGGCTCCTGAAAATATCTAACTGTTTGAAGCCCTGTTCTGCCAGTTTCCCCACCTCCCCTTTCTGAGCACAGAGTGCCTCGTTTCTGCTTCTCCACCCTCAATTCCTTTCAAAGGATGTTGAGAATCAACAGTTGCAGCAGCATTTGATTTAATCCTTGTAGAGGTAGATAGCAAGTGCCCATGGCAAGTGCCAATCCGTAGTTGACAAAGGAAAGCTGCCTTACATAGAAGAATCATATGCTCCCTGAAGCAGTCCAGAGAGTGAAGTTTTGATTGCAGTGGGAGTTTCCTATTGGGGAGACTTTGAATCCTGCTCTCTGGACTTCTAAGGACAGATATGATCAACTCTGAAAGAGAAAAGGAGCAGTTGTGCTGTCTTGTGACCAATGCTGACAGCCATGGTTTAACACTTTGCAAAATTTGGGAGAAAAATCCCCAGAGTGGGATTTGAGGATTGTAGAAAGGGCTTCCTGGATGGTGGGAGTGGTAAAGAACCTGCCTGCCAATGCAGGAGACATAAGAGATGCGGGTTTGTTCCCTGAGTTGGGAAGATTCCCTGGAGGAGGGCATGGCAACTCACTCCAGTATTCTTGCCTGGAGAATCCCAGGGACAGAGGAGCCTGATGGGCTACAGTCCACAGGGTCATAAAGAGTTGGACACAACTGAAGCGACATAGATGGCAAGGGTTAACCACAGATCATTTCTAGTTCCTTGTTGTGATCTTTGTCATACCAAGCCTGAACACACTGGAGCTTTCATTCTCTGCTCGTGGGATAAAAATAAACTGTTTAACCTTTTAAATGCTGGTAATTTGGAGGGGTTTGCCATTTTTAGTTCTCTCCAGCACATGAGCTTCTGAAAAGCTTGAAGGATAGAAATGGCTAACTAACTAAATTTGGAACCTTAAAAAGGTCAGAGTAAATCTGGTGCTATCCTGTCTTTTTTTTCCCCTGCCACAGAATGCATGTTACATTCTTTAAAATTGTGAAAAAGATTGTAAAAAGGACAAGTAAAGACAAAACTTGAACTGTGAAATATTGTTGTAGGAGGAGATAAAAAAAGAATAAAATGTCTCAGGCTGATGATTTTCAGTAGATCTTCAAACTGGACTTTCTAATCCATTGTTTCTAGTTTCAGATAGTTGTTGAAAGAGGCAGAAGAAATGTCAGCCTTTTAAGAGCTTCCCCTTTTCCTAATAACCAGGGAATCATGAATGTTATAATCTGTCAGGCCTCTTTCTTATTTAACAAAAATGGGGTCCCCCCCACCCTCATCTTGGTCACTAGCAATGCTTCCTGAGGATTCTGACCTCTCCAGTGGAGTCTCTGTGCAGAACATTGTAAAACCACGGGCACTGGAGGAATGTGCTCAGTGCAACACAGAATCACCAAGACTGCTTTGTGTGTATGATACTTGTTTTTGTTTGGGATACACAAGCAAACACAGAAGATGTGGTTTCTTTCCTTAAGCCTTTATAATCTAGTTATAAACAGATCAGACATGAAGAGATAAACTAACTGAAAAATCTTCTCTGGCAACAGGAATAAGAGAAAATATGTGAAAAGAACAGAGTCAAGGAAAGATCCCAGTGGGTGATCTGTGTGGATAGAGGACGTGCCTGAGCTGTCTGTCCTCATCTCTGACCACACCCTACTGTTCATTCCGTGTACAGATCACTTTCATTTCTCTGAATATATTCTCCAACTTCCCTTGCTTTGCTGTGCTCATGTTGTCACAGTTGCTTCGAATGCTTTTCCTCACATCCTGCCTGTTGAAACTCTACTCCTCAGTCATTTCACTCTGCATGTCTCCGTTAGAGCTGATCTTGGTCCAACTTGGGTTGTTGTCACTTGTGTTTGTGTCTTTCTTTCACACCACACTGTGTCTCTTGAAGGTAGGATTGTTCTTTTATGTAGCTTTATGTATCATGCGCGTATTAGGGTCTAGTCGATACATATTTATTGCAATAAATGGAATGGAATTATCCATGAAGAAAAGGAGCCATAGCTCCAAAATGATTCTGAGGGCAGAAGTGTAAGAATATGGAGATCTTTGGGTGCCATAATGGGGAAATGGAAGATGTTGTGAATATGGTGTAAATTCTGGTGTTAAAGAGACATCATCAGTAGTGATATCCTCTGGGAATCTGTGTCTGTGGGACTCAGTAAAGAGTGAGAGTTGGTCGAGATATAATCTAGGTGCTGAGAATTAGAGTTGGACCATAAAGAAAGCAGAGTGCTGAAGAACTGATGCTTTTGAGCTGTGGTGTTGGAGAAGACTCTTGGGAGTCCCTTGGACTTGCTAGGAGATCAAACCAGTCAATCCTAAAGGAAATCAACCCAGAGTATTCATTGGAAGGACTAATGCTGAGGCTGAAGCTCCAATACTTTGGCCACCTGATGCAAATAGCCGACTCATTGGAAAAGACCCTGATGCTGGGAAAGATTGAGGGCAGGAAGAGAAGGGGGCGACAGTGGATGAGATGGTTGGATGGCATCATCTATTCAATGGACATGAATTGGGCAAACTCTGGGAGATGATGAGGGATAGGAAAACCTGGTGTGCTGCAGTTCATAGGGTCACAGTGTTGGACACGACTTGGCAGCTGATCAACAACAGCAAAGGATTAGAGTATAACTACTGTTTGGTTTTTTTTCTAATGGAAACTTCAGAAGTTTGACTTTAAGAAAAATGCTTTTCTTGTATTTGTGAGTCCATGATTCCAGAGGAAAAATAAAATACCATTATCCTATTTCCCTTAAGTCAGTATCTTTCTCCTAATTTATGATGATGTTTGTTAGAGCTGGCCACTCACCTTGCCTGGGCACAAAAATAATCACTTGCACAACTTGTCTCACAACAGGAGGTCCCAATAAGGACCTAAGAAGCTGGAACTGAGAAGCTGCCACCAAAATCAATCAATAGAAGTCGGGAGGGCCCCAAAAGAGGGAGCAGACACCAGCCCATAATATGTCCTGCTAACTTTTGCTAAACCCTTGTGCTGGAATCCATCTTGACTGAGAGATGCATGTACCAGAAGGTTCCTGAGTGGAACCAATATGGGCATGAACAAGATGATTGGCCAGAGAGAAACTGGAAACTAATCCCACCTACATAAAACCTGAGATTGCAAGCCATGAATGAGTAGAGCAGTTCCCTTGGATTCCCTGCTGCTGTCTACCCTGGCACCCCTTTCCAATAAAATCTTTTACTTTGTCAGTACATGTGTCTCCTCAGGCAATTCATTTCCAAGAGTTAGACAACAGCCTACTCTCAGATCCTTGAAGGAGTCTCTTTCTGGCAATTTTAAGTGAAATTACTGAGAGAGATGAAAGGCAGCTTTTTTTTCCTCATGAGACTTGGGATGTGTCCTTTGGAAGTGGTAAACACAGAAGAGGACTTACCTGGTGGCTCAGTGGTAAAGAATCTGCCTGCCAAAGCAGGAGACCCAGTTTTGATCCCTGAGTCAGGAAGATCTACTGCAGAAGGAAATGGCAACCCATTCTGGTATTCCTGCCTGAAAAATTCCATGGACAGAGGAGCCTGGCAGACTACAGTTCATGGGTAGAACAGCAAAGAGCCAGACACGACTGAGCAACTGAGCACACAGTGGTCTATTGAGGGAATTGAAGGAGCTGCTAAAACTTAGCCATTAAAAACCTTTTTTCGGTAGATTCTTCCTTGATATTATTACAAGATGAATGACATTAAATAACAGAAAATTTACTTCTTCTGGAACTGGTAAGTTCCAACAGCATAATTCTTTTCCATCTACTAAGAAAAATCTCAGCCCCTTCCATTATCTGCATCTTCCTTTATGAGTCAAGACGTTACTCTCAACAAACATTTCTTAGCTAAATAAAAATAAGACAAAGGAAATAGGCTGTTTTTTTGGTAGAGGGTGATAGACAAAGGGTGTGAGGGGCAAGTACCTGATCAGTTTTTCTATATTGGTTGGTCTATTCCCTTCCCTGAGCTTCAAAGAAGCTAAGAGAATTCTTACTGCCTTTGTGTGCTTTACCTAATGAGCTGGCAAACCGGTTTCATCTTAGTGAGTTTTCTTTGGACTAACTAAAAGAAGATGATTTAGCTAAAAGAAGATGATTTAATTACTTTTATTCTTTTTCAAATGAGAGATCCACAGGCTGATTCTTCCACCTGAGCACTTTTTAATTTTCATCACAGGTCATTCAAATTGCTTCTGTTTCTCATGCATTTGGTGAAGAATCCACTCAGATTCATCTTAAAACAAACAAACAAACAAAAACCAAAACGCAGTCTTTGGCAGTACTGAGTTTTTCCACATTTGAAATCAAAGTAAGAAAATGCCTTCAGGATTCCTGGCTTCAGACAAGAACTAGAGCATATCCATTCAAGAGCCAACATTTCAGTAATGCTAATGAATTGCCCTAACTAGGAATTATTTTCATGGCAGTAAATATAACTCTCTCATACTTTGTTGACGGAGACTGGTGGGCTGCAGTCTATGGGGTTGCACAGAGTCAGACATGACTGAAGCGACTTAGCAGCAGCAGCAGTAGCAGCAGCAGCATACTTTGTTCCAAGGCTGATATCTGTTATCAATTTTTAAGGGTTATTATTAAAAGAAAAAGTTTATTTTGCAACAAAATTGAGTAGAGGTTCAATTGGGGTGATCCAATGACTCCTGAATTATACTGGGCCATTATCTGACTGACTCTTATAACTGTCCACAGTACATGCCATTGGAAACACTGTTTAACAGAACGTTCACTACTGTCTTGCTACTGCCAAGTGTTCTAGATGCATCCAGGTAGTCTATAATTAATGCACCTGCAGAGCTGCACAAAGGACTTCATACACTATCCATTTCAGTGAAGAGCAGCTGGAATGCCACCTGCACAACACATGTAGCTCAGAACAAGCACAAAAAGGCCAATCGATTTTGAAAGCTCCATCCCTTTCAGCATAGACTGACTAGCTTGGCATTTCTTTAGAAACACCACTATTTTATTCTATGACAAATGCAGAGTAGGATGTGGTGAGGGTTAAAAAGAGGATAAGAAACCCAGTGCCTGAGTATTGGTTACACTAGTTGCAGAATAAACACTGATGTGTAAGGGGTACCAGAGGAGACAAGGGGATTAGAGAACAGGTAAAGGGCACTAGGTGTGAAATGCCAGAGGGGTTTCCAGAAATGATAAGTGACTTGTAGCAATATCCATTCTGTCCAATTTATAATCAGATTAACCCCAGACATGAATTTTCAGTGACCATCAGAGAAATGTAAAAACAGAAAAAGATGATACTGGTTTTGATTTTTACGTCTAGTCTTTGGGTTTGATGCATGTCCAACTCTTTGGAACTCCGTGGGCAGTGGCCTGCCTGGCTGCTCTGTCCAGAGAATTTTCCAGGCAAGAATACTGGAGCAGGTTGCCATTTCCTCCTTCAGGGGATCTTCCCAACCCAGGGATTGAACCTTGGTCTCTTGTGTCTCCTACACTGGCAGGCTGTTTCTTTACCACTAGCACCACCTGGGTAGGTTACAAATATAGCCCTTAATGAATTATTTAAAGAGTGTTCATTTGGGAAACTCAGGGCCATTTATTTGTCGCTGCTTGATTCTGGTTTTATCCCTCTAGCATCTCCCGTTTTTATGGTATCCACCATGTATAGGACACTCCACACTCCTTCATCTTGTTTAACCCTTACGTCAACCCTGAAAAATAGATGAGGAAAATGTTAATAACTTACCCAGGCATACCACTGGGATAAGGAGAGTCAGCATTCTAACATGGTATGTCCTGCTTCAAAGCCAGTGCTCTCCAACCACGGTTAAACCTCTCTCCCCCTTGTTTACTGGGCTCTGGCCACATGACCTCTTGTTCCTCTGCTGCCAAGCTTATCCACCTGTAGGCCTTTGTTTTTGCTGCGCTCTCTGCTCCTCTTATGCCTATGTGTGCCTGTGGGCCTATGCCCAGTTGCTCAGTTATGTCTGACTCTTTGTGACCCCATGGACTTGTAGCCCATCAGGCTCCTCTGTACATGGAACTTTTCAGGCAAGAATACTAGAGTGGGTTGCCATTTCCTTCTCCAGGGGATCTTTCTGACCCAGGGATTGGACCCCCGTCTCCTGCATTGGCAGGTGGATTCTTTACCAGTGAGCCATTCGAGGGGCCCCTTGAGATTCTTAGTGGGTACACAGTGATGTGCTTGTGTGCTTAGTCACTCAGTCGGGTCCGACTCTTTGTGACCCTTGGGACTGTAGCCTGCCACGCTTCTCTGTCCGTGGAACTTTCTTAGGCAAGAATACTGAGTGGGTTGCCATTTCCTTCTCCAGGGGGTCTTCCCAGCCCAGGGATCAAACCTGAGTCTCCGGTGTCTGCTGCACTGGCAAGCCGGTTCTTTACCACTGTACCACTTATGCCTGGGTCTCTAATTCATTCAGATTTCATCTTCAGTGTCTTCTTTCTCTAGACTGCCTTTTCTAAAACCTGCTTCACTATCAAATTTTTCTATTTTGTATCCTTTCTAGCACTTACCTCAATCTGAGATTGTAATAGCTTCATGTTTACTAAATGTTTACTTTATGTTTACCTTATGTCTGCCTAACCCCATAAGAATGTAAGTTCTCCGAAAACAGACTTTGCTTGTTTTGGTCACTACTGCCTAGCCCAGCTAAGACAAAGTTTGCTGTGTAGTAGAGACCAAACAATCATATTTGGAATTAAACAAATGTAACTCTGAGTTCCTAGAAGGTGCTCTGATGTTTAGAATATTGACAACCTATTAACGGAAGAGTTAATTTGCCATTGGAGATGGGGTACAATTTGATTTCTGACTTTGAAAATAAAGATAAAATTGGATGATGGTGAAGGAAGGATGGGATAAGAGAGAAGGATAAGACTCATAATGAGAAAGGAACAAAAATATTAAAATAAGTAATATAAAAATATTTGCATTCAAGAAATGTTTATTCAGTATCTACTAGAAGAGATCCCTTTTACATTTGTTGATCTATAGTATAATTATCAAAAATGTATACTTTCATTTTCACCAGGCTTCCCTGCTAGCTCAGATGGTAAAGAATCTGCCTGAAATGCGGGAGAACCCTGCAATGCTCAAGACCTGGGTTCGATCCCTGGGTCAGGAAGATCCCTTGGAGTTGGAAATGGCAACCCACTCCAATATTCTTGCCTGGAGAATCTCATGGACAGAGGTCCCAGGCAGGCTACATTTGATGGGTTCGCAGAGTTGGACATGATTGAGCAACTGACACTTTTACTTTCACTTTTCATTCTTGAGAGTGTTTCTACTTGGATGATAAAGCATATGGTCTTTTAAACTATGGGCTTAGCACTGTTCTAGGCAATGAGGATGCTGCAGTGTCCAAAACAGCCCCTCATATCATGGAGCTTACAGCTTAATCGGGGAGATATACATCAACCAATAATCCACCAATAGCAAGGTCCAGTAGTAAGAAGTGCTTTGAGTTTGAATTTTCACAGTACCTTCCTGTGCATAATCTTATTTGGTCCTTCCATCAATTCCATGATGGAGAACATTAATAATCACATTTAAAGGAAGAGGAAACATGCCGAGAAGTTAGTCAAGGCTAATTAGCAGCAGAGCTAGGACAAGCACTCAATCAGGAGAATGCCTGCATTCTACGGAGACTTTAAACTTAGTTCCAAAGAGCGAAGGAATAAGAAAAATGCTAATTTTTATCTTACTTAATGAGGCTTAGAATCTTTCCAGACATTTTTGGAATTCCTCTCGCTGATATCATCTTGAGGCAACTCAGTGCCACCTCTGAAGATTTCTCTAGTAGAAAAAGACAGTGATTTTGGAAAGGATTCCTGTGTACTTATTTTCAGTAGCATTGTTGTGCCTTGTTCAAACTGGGCTTAAATCTCCAGCTCTGTGATTTATAGTATAAGCAGCAAATAATGGTCGCTAAGAGCTACGGTACTGGTCTTCAGTGATGGGTCCCCAGTGAATCATGCTTCCCAGTATTTATACTCTGACAAACCTAGACAGTGAATTAAAAAGCAGAGACATCACTTTGCCAACAAAGGTCCATATAGTCAAAGCTATAGATTATCCTGTAGTCATGTATGGATGTGAGAGTTGGACCGAAAAGAAAGCTGAGTGCCGAAGAATTGATGCTTTTGAACTGTGGTCCTGCAGAAGACACTTGAGAGTCTCTTAGACTTCAAGGAGATCAAACTAGTCAATCCTACAGGATATCAACACTGAATATTCATTGGAAGGACTGATGCTGAAGCTCCAATACTTTGGCCACCTGATGCAAAGAACCAGCTCATTGGAGAAGATCCTGACACTTGGAAAGATTGAAGGCAAAAAGAAAAGAGTGTGGCAGAGGATGAGATGGTTGGATGGCATCACTGACTCAATAGACATGAATTTGAGCAAACTCCAAGACATAGTGGAGGACAGAGGAGCCTGGCGGGCTACAGTCCATGGGGTCACAAAGACTCAGACACAACTGAGCAGTTGAACAAAAACTATCCCCTCCCCTTGAATCCTGAATCTGGCTGGACCCCATGACTTGTTTTTGATCAACAGAATGTTGACAAGTGATGCTGCATGACCTTCAAGATGAAGTAAAATAGAAACTTTCTCACTTTTTCTAGAGTTTCTTGGATTTCTCACACAAGTAGAAGCCAGTTGCCCTGTAAAAAGTCCTACTATCTTGAGACATGATTCTGTAAGCAAGTCCAAACTACCCACACTTGGTGGAGAAAGAGAGAAGGACAGTCATCCCCCAGCAATTCTAACTGTCCCCTGAAGGGCCAAATTGAGAGTGAAGAGACATTTCATGTGATCAGCCCAGTTAAGCCTTCATTTGACTCCATCCTCAGCTGCCATCTGATTATAACTTCTTGAGAGATGCCAAGTGAGAACACTCACTGAGCCCCATTGTCTTACAGAACTGAGAAATAATAATAAATTGTTGGTTTTAGCCACTAATTTTTGAGGCCAGCAATAGATACCAGAACAACAGCAGAGACTCAAGAGCCAATTGGGTTGTATTCAGTCCTGTCTCAGGTACTCGAAGACTTTGTGATCTTGAGTAAGTTACCTAATACTTTATGCCTAGTTTCCTCATTTGCAAAAGGGTATCATAATAGCATTTCACTTGGAAGTTTGCTGTAGGGATTAATTTAATTTATTATGTGAAAAGCAATACTATTAACTATATGTCAAGATAAGTTTCATTAATCTAGTCAAGTCTGTGTTTTTCTTAACTGCTTCGTGGATATGGGAAGAAATTGAGAATCACATTTGCTTACTTCTGAGTCACTTGGGAACAAAAACAAGTCTTAGATTTTGAAAGAGCAAAACTTAAAAACTAACGTTAGAAAGAGAATTCTTATCTTAGGATTCAGTCCTGGGAGATTCCTCATCTGCAAATTGTGGATAATAATAATACTTACCATATGAGATTACTGTGAGGACTGAACAAATTAGTGAAGGTTTAACAAAAAGTTAAACCTTTAAGGCTTTCCTGGTGGCTTAGTCCGTAAAGAATCCATCTGCAATGCAGGAGACCTGGGTTTGATCCCTGGGTCAGGAAGATCCCCCGGAGAAGGGAATGGCAACCCACTCTAATATTCTTGCCTGGATAATCCCATGGACATAGGAGCCTGGTGGGCTACAGTCCATGGGGTCACAAGAGTCAGACACAACTAAGTGACTAAACTACCACCAAAACCTTAAAACAGTGCCTGATTCTAAGTCCTCTATTTTATCTATTAATATAATTATTACCCTTAATCTCATACATTTCCCCGACAATTGCTTCAGGATTTTCCCAGCATTTATGGGAGACAAAATGGTCTCAAATGCTCAGGCTATTGAGTCCTAGTTTTATATGGACTGCAAAGCGGCTCCTCTTACTGTTTTTAAGTTCCTTGACCTCCCTAAGCTCTTTTTAGTGATGCTCAGAAGCTGGAACAGTGGAGTTTCAGATATAGATTGGAGAGCTTCTTTACTAACTCCAATAAAATAGCTCAGACTTTGGCTCTCACTTTTAAATACTATGCAGATGGCGCTGAACCCCAGCCAAACTGGCGGGAACTTGATTTCCTCTGGTGAGTGCTGGTGGGGTGTCTACAGCATGGCATTCATTCTCATCTCAAGCCCCTTTTCCTTTCTATCCCTCTCATTCTTACACACACACACACACACACACACACACACACACTCACACTCACATTCTGTATGAGCCTAAGGATTTTTTATGATGACGTGATCAGCAATAATTAATAAAATCATTGGTTTCCTGCCTGAACTTGTACTTATGTTAGCTCTCTCATCGTGTGGAAATTTTCACTTCAGCGCCAGATCAATAGCATCCCCTTTGTGATTCCCCACTGCCAGGAGAGAAAATGTTCGAAAAAGGAGATCTAAGGCGCTTCCTACCGATTTAGAAGAGACACAAGAAAGGACACTCTGTGCCAGCTGTGAAAGAAGCTCTTATATGCTGATAGGAATGTTATGAAATATCTGTAAATCTGGAGCTTGTTTTTCTGAGCTGTAAAACGTAACTGCATGGAGTGGATTTTTGAACACTCTTAAAATAAACATAAACTAAGCTTTGATAGAGAGATGCTTTTTCACTGTTGTTGTTTGATTTACTGTTTTACTATAACTGTAATATTTTTGTATGCAGAAATGTTGTAGATTCAAGAAAGCATTAATTGAATAAAGTACATACAAATGCAGACTCATCAAGTGTACCGTTTGCAAGGGGAAATTCCTGCACCTGTGCTAGAGCACTAACCTTTTAGACCCTACACCCAACCTCTGGGAATGAAAGCTTATCTAATGACCCACATTCTTCTGGGAGTCTGAATTGATTTTTAGGTTGACATGGAAAAGTGAGTAGCTTTGTTTGCATTCCTCTTGTGGAATCAAAGAATGGCAGACTTGAAATATACCTAAAGAAATGATATGATATGACTTCTTTCATTTGGTTTTTAATTTTTAAAATTTTGTCTTTGGACAAGGTTCTTGGTATTACCCTACTTCTCATCTACATTGTTACTTCAGACTCTTGTTACTTAAATTCCCTGAAGCTCAGTTTCCACATCTTTGAAATGAGCATTATAATTTCTACCTTGTTTTGAACTTTAGAAACAAGGAAAATAAAGTGCTTCACATCTTGTCTTACACAAAGTAGGTGCTCAGGAAATAGGAGATATAATCATTTTCTCCAGTCAGAGGACCAGTCCAGAATTACATTTGTGTTGGCCTTTTTTTTTTTTTTAATGTCTAAGCAAAACCTTTGTTATTCAAAATTTTTATTTTGAAAAGGAGAGTTTTATCAAAGTAACATGAACACTGAAGCAAATAGTCCAGGGAAGAGGGTTAGGCAATACTACTCAAAGCAATAGTCACAGCCATCCCCAGGCTCATCCAACAGAAGCAAAATCAACCATGTTCACATACAAATTTTCTGTTGATTGTCTTCATATCTCTGGTTAACATTTCTTTACATTGCTTGATTTCTCAACTCTGTGCCATATCCGCTGAACACCTTCTGTTAAAGTCACATATTTAAATCACTGCATGTTGACTTCTGCTCTTATTCTCAATTTTTGTTAGTTATATTTTAATTATATATTATTACATATTTGTATTTTTTATTGGTTATGTTATATATTCTTTAAAACTTCTATTTCTTGTTTCAATAACCTTTGACAATATTTTCTCATTTCCCAAAATGAAAGATAAGGGTAATTTAACTCCTACCTGGCACATTCTACATTTTGTCAGGTACATTTTTACACAGTCAGGGTTGTTAACATTTACATTTTATTCAATAATCATAGCTAAAAATTCTAGGCTTTTGCTATGTTGACCTAAAATTTCAGAACCAATATCATACACATACATGTGTACAATAATTATATGTATATTATTGTGACTTTATAAGTATTGTTACTCCTGGGCCAGTTTGCTAAGATTACATTTATCTGTCTTCAGGTCCAATGCCCCAAACCAATAACAGGACAATGTTGCTAGCATCAAGGTAAACTGGATTTTCTTTTCTTATATCCCATTAAGGGCCAATTTTGGTTTGTTTAATAATTAGTCTGAGATGTAGTCAATATCTTGTAATATCCTACAATAGAAAATAATCTGAGAAAGAAAAAATAATATATATATGTGCATGTATGTGTGTTAGTTGCTCAGTCATGTCTGATTCTTTGCAACCCCATGGACTTTAGCCCACCAGGCTCCTCTGTCCATAAGATTCTCAGGGGAAGAATACTGGAGTGAGTTGCCAGTTCCTTCACCAGAGGAATCTTCCTGACTGGGCTTGAACCTACATCTCCCACATTGCAGGCAGATTCTTTTTTTTTTTTTAATTTCTTTATTTTAATTGGAGGATAATTACTTTACAATATTGTGGTAGTTCTTGCCATACATCAACATGAGTCAGCCACAGGTGCACGTGTGAACCCCCTCCCACCTCACTTCTTACCTCAACCCTCTTGGTTGTCCCAGAGCACTGGCTCTGCTTCATGCATCGAACTTGCACTGGTCATCTATTTTACATATGGTAATATACATGTTTCAAAGCTGTTCTCTCAAATCATCCCACCCTCATCTTCTGTCGCATAGTCCAAAAGTCTGTGTCTCTTTTGCTGCCTTGTGTATAGGATCATCATTACTGTCTTTCTAAATTCCATATATATGCATTAATATACTGTATTGGTGTTTCTCTTTCTAACTTATTTCACTCTGTATAATAGGCTCCAGTTTCATCCACCTCATTAGAACTGACTCAAATGCATTCATTTTTTTTTAATAGCTGAGTAATATTCCATTGTGTATATGTACCATACTTTCTTATCCATTCATCTGCCGATGGACATTTAGGTTGCTTCCATGTCCTAGCTGTTGTAAACAGTGCTGCAGTGAACATTGGGGTACATGTGTCTTTTTCAATTCTGATTTCCTCAGTGTGTGCCCAGCAGTGAGATTGCTGGGTTATATAGCAATTCTATTTCCAGGTTTTAAGGAATCTCCACAGTGTTCTCCGTAGTGGCTATACCAGTTTGCATTCCCACCAACAGAATAAGAGGATCCCCTTTTCTCCACACCCTCTCTAACATTTAGTATCTGTAGAATTTTTGATGGTTGCCATTCTGACTGGCATGACAGTCTGAGCCACCTGGGAAGCCCATATATAGGTGTATATATACACATTCACTTTGCTGTATATCTGAAACTAACACAATGTTGTAAATTAGCTATACTTCAACTAAAATGGCTAAAAATAAAAAAATAAAAAAGATTCCTGTAAGAAAAAATTAATTAGTTGAGAGCTTCTTGCCAAATGTTACTATATATAATGAAAATTTTGATTTACTGTTTTGACATAATTCACTTTCATTGAATCCTTAAGGCTCTCCATGCTCTTACTTATTTTCATCCTAGAGGTACTCTTCACAATTTATGAGGCTCACCCTCTCTCTTCCTCTACTTTAGCTTCATCTCTGAGATCAGCTGTATTACTATTATTCAGAACTGAACCTAGAACCTATTATAGAGTGAAGTGAGTCAAAAAGAGAAAGATAAATACCATATTCTAATGTATATACAAAGAATCTAGAGAAAAATGGTACTGAAAAATTTATTTACAGGGCAACAATGGAAGAAACGAAATAGAGACTAGACCTATGGACATGGGGAGAGGGGAGGAGAGGGTGATATGTATGAAAAGAGTAACATGGAACTTTACATTACTGTATGTAAAATAGATGGCCAATGGGAATTTGCTGTATAGCTCAGGAAACTCATGAGGGGTCTGTATCAGCTTAGAGGGATGGAATGGGGAGTGAGATGAGAGGGGGTTTCAAAAGGGAGGGGATATATGTATACCTATGGACAGGGAGGCCTGGTGTGCTGTGATTCATGGGGTCACAAAGAGTCGGACATGACTGAGCGACTAAACTGAACTGAACTGATGGCTGATTCATGTTGAGGTTTGACAGAAAACAGCAAAATTATGTAAAGCAATTATTCTTTAATAAAAAGTAAATAAATTTTTAGAAAAAGACAATCTCTCCAAATAAAGTCACATTCTGAGATGCTGAAAAAAAGAATAAAGAACTGTCATATTCTTTTGGCTGGGTCTATACTTCACTTCCTAACTTACCAGAGTGTATCTTCAGCTATATTTCTAAGAAGTATGAGAACAGTTATATTTTCTGAGCCTTTGCATATATGCAGATATATTGACCCCTCTCCCCAACCACACACATCGTTGATATTTTAGCTGGGTATGGAATTATAGATTGTTAATAATTTTCCTTTAGAATTTTAAAGGCTCCATTGTTTTTAAATTTTAAAGGCTCCCTTGCTTTCTAGCTGCAGTGTTCCTGGTGAAAAAAGTCTAATGCTTATCTAATTTTTCTTCCTTTGAAGTTATTTATTATTGTCTCTGAAAGTTTTTAGGATTTTCTCTTTTCACTGAGGTATTCCATTTTCTGAAGGATATGTCTGTCTGTGGGCCCTCTATAATTTAATATATTGGACAAAAAAAGTTCAAACTGCAAACTTGTGACTATATTTCATCTGGGAATGTCTCTTCTGTTATTTCTTTGATAATGTTATCCTTCACCTTCTCTATTTTCTTCATTCTTTCTCTCTAGTAATATTATCTATTCTTTTTCTTCCATGCTACCACTACTGATTCTAATATGCCTTGTTTTGCCCTCTCATGTTTTAAGAAAGACTATATATACATGGTTTAGGTCTCCTCTACTGTTGATTGGACTTCCCTGATAGCTTATTTGGTAAAGAATCTGCCTGCAATGTAGGAGACACTGGTTCAATTCCTGGCTAAGGAAGATCCACTGAAGAAGGGATAGGCTGCCCACTCCAGTATTCTTGGGCTTCGCTTGTGGCTCAGCTGGTAAAGAATCTGCCTGCAATGAGGAGACCTGGATTCTACCCCTGGGTTGGGATGATCACCTGGGGAAGGGAAAGTTACACACTACAGTGTTCTAGCCTGGAGAATTCCATGGACTGTATAGTCCATGAGGTTGCAAGGAGTTGAACATGACCAAGCAATTTTCACTCTAACTACTGTTATTTATATCAGTTAATTTTCACATAAAGTCTCTAAAAACTAGCAGTAATACATGAAGTGGAGTGGAGTGGGGTTAGATGTGTCCTTTAGAAGACTTCATGCTAGAATAAGTGGGCAAAATAATTTGCTGACAGGATAAGGACTTTCCAAATTCCAGAAGATGTACTGGAAGTTACTCTGAGGGTCCAATATTCTCACTCAAATCCTCAGTCTTTTTTCTCAACATTTTCTGCCATTTATCTACAGGAAACTCCCCCATCCTTTCTGGTTTTTTTTTTTTTTTTTGGCCTAAAGGTAAATGCCAGATACCTGATGTTTAAAGAACCCTTCAAATAATTCTGTTTTCAGCCTTATCAACTACTCTCTCCCTCTACAGGTTCTTTCAGTTCTGAAACTAAAGTCTGTCTTGAGTTACAGTGGGCAGATAAGCATCTTTCTCCTCTATAGCTCTGAAGGTAACATACTTTCCTTGGCAGTTTTTCTCCACTATTTTATTAAATGTATTTCCTAAGTTATGTCATAATGTTTTCTAAGGGAATACAGTTGGCTGCAATGTGTATCCAATAATACCTCCTTGAATTAGAACTAGACATAAAGGTTTAAAGTTTTAACACTTACTCAGATTTGTTAATGGATAGATCAATAGTGATCTAAACAGTAAAGTTTTAAATGACACTAATTTCTTTACCTTTTATTCACAAAGCATATAATATAAACTTCACTTTTTTTCTTTATTCTCTTCAGGTTTTTGAAATATTAAAATAGTGTACCAATATGGTACACTTTGTTGGAGCAGCCGTGAAGAGATACCCCACATCCAAGGTAAGAGAAAACCAAGTAAGCTATAGGCACTGAGAGAGGGCAGCAGAGGGCAGACAGACTGAAACCACAGTCACAGACAACAGGCCAATCTGATCACATGGACCACAGCCTTGTCTAACTCAATGAAACTAAGCCATACCATGTGGGGCCATCCAAGAGGGGTGGGTCATGGTAGAGAGGTCTAACAGAATGTGATCCACTGGAGAAGGGAATGGCAAACCATTCCAGTATTCTTGCCTTGAGAACCCCATGAACAGTATGAAAAGGCAAAATGATAGGACACTGAAAGATGAATTCCCCAGGCTGGCTGGTGCCCAATATGCTACTGGAGATCAGTGGAGAAATAACTCCAGAAAGAATAAAGGGATGGAGCCAAAGCAAAAACAGCACCCAGTTGTGGATGGGACTGGTGATAGAAGTGAGGTTCGATGCTATAAAGAACAATATTGCATAGGAAACTGGAATGTTAGGTCCATGAATCAAGGCAAATTGGAAGTGGTCAAACAGGAGATGACAACAGTGAATACTGACATTCTAGGAGTCAGCGAACTAAGATGGACTAGAATGGGTGAATTTAACTCAGATGACCATTATAGCTACTACTGTGGGCAAGAAGTAGATGAGGAAACAGTGGAAGCAGTGTCAGACTTTATTTTTTGGGGCTCCAAAATCACTGCAGATGGTGATTGCAACCATGAAATTAAAAGATGCTTACTCCTTGGAAGGAAAGTTATGACCAACCTAGATAACATATTAAAAAGCAGAAAAATTACTTTGCCAACAAAGGTCTGTCTAGTCAAGGCTATGGTTTTTCCAGTGGTCATGTATGGATGTGAGAGTTGGACTGTGAAGAAAGCTGAGCTCTGAAGAATTGATGCTTTTGAACTGTGGTGTTGGAGAAGACTCTTGAGAGTCCCTTGGACTGCAAGGAGATCCAACCAGTCCATTCTAAAGGAGATCAGTCCTGGGTGTTCATTGGAAGGACGGATGCTGAAGCTGAAACTCCAATACTTTGGTCACCTCATACCAAAGAAATAGAAGAAAATAATAGAATGGGAAAGACTAGAGATCTCTTCAAGAAAATTAGAGATACCAAGAAAACATTTTATGCAACAATGGGTTCAATAAAGGACAGAAATGTTAGGGACCTAACAGAAGCAGAAGATATTAAGAAGAGGTGGCAAGAATACACAGAAGAACTGTACAAAAAAGATCTTCATGACCCAGATAATCATGATGGTGTGATCACTCACCTAAAGCCAAACAGCCTGGAATGTGAAGTCAAGTGGGCCTTGGAAAGCATCACTACAAACAAAGCTAGTGGAGGGGATGGAATTCCAGTTGAGCTATTTCAAATACTAAAAGATGATGCTGTGAAAGTGCTACACTCATAATGCCAGCAAATTTGGAAAACTCAGCAGTGGCCACAGGACTGGAAAATGTCAGTTTTCATTCCAATCCCAAAGAAAGGCAATGCCAAAGAATGCTCAAACTACTGCACAATTGCACTCATCTCACATGCTAGTAAAGTGATGCTTAAAATTCTCCAAGTCAGGCTTCAGCAATACGTGAACCATGAACTTCCAGATGTTCAAGCGGGTTTTAGAAAAAGCAGAGGAACCAGATATCAAATTGCTAACATCCACTGGATCATTGAAAAAGCAAGAGAGTTCCAGAAAAACATCCATTTCTGCTTTATTGACTATGCCAAAACTTTTGACTGTGTGGATCACAACAAACTGTGGAAAATTCTGAAAGAGATGGGCATACCAGACTACCTGAACTGCCTCCTGAGAGATCTGTATGCAGGTCAGGAAGCAACAGTTAGAACTGGACATGGAACAACAGACTGGTTCCAAATAGGAAAAGGAGTACATCAAGGCTGTATATTGTCACCGTGCTTATTTAACTTCTATGCAGAGTACATCATGAGAAGCGCTGGACTGGAAGAAACACAAGCTGGAATCAAGACTGCCAGGAGAAATATCAATAACCTCAGATATGCAGATGACACCACCCTTATGGCAGGAAGCAAAGAAGAACTAAAGAGCCTCTTGATGAAAGTGAAAGAGGAGAGTGAAAAAGTTGGCATAAAGCTCAACATTCAGAAAACCAAGATCATGGCATCCGATCTCATCACTTCATGGCAAATAGATGGGGAAACAGTGGAAACAGTGTCAGACTTTATTATTTTGGGCTCCAAAATCAGTGCAGATGGTGACTGCAGCCATGAAATTAAAAGACGCTTACTCCTTGGCAGGAAAGTTATGACCAACCTAGACAGCATATTCAAAAGCAGAGGCATTACTTTGCCAAAAAAGATCCCTCTAGTCAAGGCTATTGTTTTTCCTGTGGTCATGTATGGATGTGAGAGATGGTCTGTGAAGAAAGCTGAGCACTGAAGAATTGATGCTTTTGAACTGTGGTGTTGGAGAAGACTCTGGAGAGTCCCTTGGACTGCAAGGAGATCCAAGCAGTCCATTCTGAAGGAGATCAGTCCTGGGTGTTCATTGGAAGGACTGATATAGAAGCTGAAACTCCAACATTTTGGCCACCTGATGCAAAGAGCAGACCCATTGAAAAGACCCTGATCCTGGGAAAGATTGAGGGCAGGAGGAGAAGGGGACGACAGAGGATGTGATGGTTGGATG
The DNA here is from genome assembly GCF_023091745.1 of Budorcas taxicolor. NCBI lineage: Eukaryota > Metazoa > Chordata > Mammalia > Artiodactyla > Bovidae > Budorcas > Budorcas taxicolor. Next base: position 130,792,881 of record NC_068914.1, on the reverse strand, counting down.
GCATCACCGACTCACTGGACGTGGGTTTGGGTGGACTCCGGGAGTTGGTGATGGACAGGGAGGCCTGGCGTGCTGCGGTTCATGGGGTCACAAAGAGTCGGACGTGACTGGGCGCCTGAACTGACTGACTGACCAATATGGAGTTTTAAAGCAAGTTGAAATCTTTACAGAGAAATAATATTAAATAATCAACTCAATATAACAATAATTAAGAACAATGTGCTCTTATTCAAATCTACAACTAAATAGTTTATTTTTGTAAAAAGTCTCAAATAAGGATTGCATGTTTAAACAAATTACCAGCAGCCAGTAAAATCATAATGGTAGATTGCACTGAATTTTAAGTTGCATAAATATTAAAAGAAACAAAAAGGGCTCCATAAACTCATATGTCTGAATCAGGTGATTATTCCAGTACATGCATGCTCAGTTGTGTCCAACACTTTGAGACAAAAGAGCTGTAGCCCATCCGGTTCCTCTGTCCATGGGATTTTCCAGGTAAGAATACTGAAGTGGGTTACATTTCCTCCTCCAGGAGATCTTCTTGACCCAGGGATTGAACCCGTGTCTCCTGCATCTCCTGCACTGCAGGTGGATACTTTACTGCTGAGCTGTCCAGGAAGCCCCAGTTAGGTGAAATACCTATTAAATGCATGAATGAATTTTTACAAAATCCAGTACAAATTTGTCATCCCTTACTTATTGTCCTAATTAATGATAGAAGCAAATTTTAAAATTGACTTATGACATTGTTAGGAGATTTAAGTATCTTTGGAAATCTCAGTATTGTAAGAGAAAACCTTTGTAATAGCTGACAACATTTTCTAGCATCTCCTCCTCCAGGGGATATTCCTGACTCAGAGAACCTGCATCTCCTGCTTGGCAGGTGGACTTTTTTTGTTGATGAGCCACTTGGGAAGCCCAGATAGCAATAGATGTTCTGATAAATATGTGGCCAGACTATGTACTTCTTCATGATGACAGAATATAAAAGGGAAAATAGCATAAGCGTTATCAAAAGTTTTTAATTAGCATGATGCTATTTCACCTTATTCTCCAGCTTTTTAGTCACTTAGGTAGTTAATTAAGACTCTCCAAACCTGAACTGTTTGGTGACTGTTTTCGACAGGATAGTTTCTAAGGCTTGAGTTGTAGGAAAACAGCACCTAAGATTACCTGGATCTAGTGCACAGTGTTCCTTTTATAGACAACCAAGGGAGAGATTCAGTGGAAGTTATTGGCCCTTTGTTTCACAATAATTCAGCAGGACTGGAAATCTGTTATTAGGAAATAATTTTAACTCACCGCTGAGGTTACAGGGCAATAAATGGCTCCTTTCTGGATCCCTAAAGTTTACCCAGCACATTTATGTGGCCATTTTTTTTGCCTTGTGTACTTATGTATGACTTAAATCATCATGACTATATCACATTTACATTAAATCTCTTTCTTATTTCCCTGTCTTTTAAAAGTACTTTTTCTTTCTCTCTTTTATGATCTCTATTTCTGTTTTCATTTCTCTTGTCTTTGGTTTCCTTGGCTGCTGCCTATGCTAAAGACGTTTTAGATATTTCTATGTAAGGCTTTTCAACATGAAAGCCCAAGAAAAATACAGATTAAATATTTACTTTTATTTTCAATTAAAAAAACAGGCTTTTAAAAAAATTGGTACTTTGACAAAGTACCATGAGAAATTCACGTATTTTTATTCATTATCTAAGGCTTACATGACATAATCCAGCTCAAACTTGTATCAGAAAATGTTTTATGTCACCAGTGAAAGTCTTGAAAAATATGTAGGCTTTAATTAGTTTACTCAGGGAAAAAAATTGACAAGCACACTCATATCTTTAGCATGATTTTAAGAGAAACATTAGTATGGATTTCAAATATCTCTAATGGAGATAAAACTACGTTAAAGAATATACTTAATAATTATCTTACATATAATAGACTGGAATAGTTTTACTGTGCTGAATAGTATGTTAGATAAGAAATACATGAGTCCCTTCACTGTTCACCTGAAACTACCACAATATTGTTAATTGTCTATAACCCAATACAAAATAAAAAGTTTAAAGTTTTAGGGGAAAAAAGAGAATAGATAAACAAAAATGTTCTTGAACAAAAAGATAGATATATATATATATATATATATATATATATATATATATTTAGTGTAGAAAGAGTGTTTCAATCTTTTAATCTAGTTTCTTTGATAATTTAGGCTTATGTTTCCAGGCCATTTTTACTTTTGACGACCTATGAAATATACTGGTTTTGTGGAAAGAATAATATTATTTTTACAATTAGATGCAAAGGATATTTCATAGGATTTCTTTCTTTTTCACATATTCTTAAAAAATAGCACAATAAAAATGAATTATAGTATGTAGTTTCCAAATATATTTTTAGGTATCTTTCTTTCTTTCTTTTTTTTTTTTTTTAAGTATCTTTCAAATTCCCATTTTGGAAATCTTTTCTATAGTTATAAAGATTTTTTTTTAAGTGCATTATTTTCACATATGTATTTTAGCTATCAGAATTGCTGGCCTATTGATATCCAGAAAAATAAAATATTAAAGTGAAAGATATTATTCTATCATGGTTTACATTTTAAATTTGATACATCACACATGTCTTTCTCTTGCAAAGGTTTCCATTCCTGAACATTGCAAATACAACACATTTATTTAATTTGTTTATTTATTCTTGGCTGTGCTGGGTCTTTCTCTAGTTGCCGTGAGCAGGGGCTGTTCTTTGCTGAGTTGCCTGGGCTTCTCATTGGGGTGGCTCCTCACTGCAGAGAAGAGGCTCCAGGACACGGAATCAGCAGTTGTGGTGCAAGGGCTCAGTTGCTCTGCGGCATGTGGGATTTCTCCAGCCCAGGGATCAAACTTGTGTCCCCTGCATTGGCAGGTGACTTCTTAACCACTGGTTCACCAGGGAATTTGCCAGCTACAGCTTACTTGTAAAAGGGTGGAGACAGAATTTGCAGTAGATACAAATAATAAGCACAAACAAACAAAAATAGAACCAAAGTAAATGAAAACGTACCCTCCATAGACAACATCCATGGTTGAAGGTGACCTGTGTCTGTTACATTATATGGTCCTGTGTCCATGCTGGGAAAAAATACCAGAGAGCAGAGGAGAAGCTTAGTGTAGGAGAAAGGCAGGAATCTTGCCTGGATTTGAGCCCCAGGGCTACCACCTCCCCTGTGGGCATGGCCAAACCTGGAAATGGACCAAATCTTCATTTTATCCTTCAAAAAAAAGTGGCCCATCTAACAATTCCGTGTTTATCCAATGAAAAATATTTCAGAAACAGTTTGGATAACTATAAAGACAAAATGTATGCAGATTATTATTAGAAAAGCGAAAGCTTAACTATAATAATGGATCTGGAGAGGCAGGTGAAGGAAAGAACAGCAAATAAAAATGAAATTAGGGAAGGTAAAATATAAAATTAATTTCAAAAGTAATTTGAGCTTGTAGATAATCATGTAGATAAATACGTGGGTTTTGTTTTGCTGTTTTGAAATCAGCGTGGTAGTGTAGTTCATTACAGATTTTGATTTATAATTTGAGCCAATCAATTTCCTTGAATAAAATCTTTTCTTGTTTTTTCTTGCATGGCAAAGGAACTATCTGGGAATATTTCCATACTTTTCTGCAAACCGTTAAAAGAGTTAAACTAATAGTAAACGAAGATGTGACTACTAAGATACTGTGTTTTGAACTGTTACTTTTTATTTTTCATTTCACTTAAAAATGTTTAAACTCATTCATTTGTTGAGCTGTTAGAGTCAGTCTTTTCATATCCTGCACTGGGCTTCAGCTATCATGGCTAACCTCGTCTGGGCATACGTATAGAAGTCTAATAAAATTTGGTGGCATAAAATGACTTTTTGGTCTCATTTGCAAAATGACAATGTCCCCCTTCATTCTAAGTTACTGTGCTCTGGTCCAGAACACAATGTAGATTCTGTTCTACCTAGAAGCAGCATCTTTCTCTGTAATCACCAGGTAGATATGGTCAATTAAAGGAGGAAGAAGGCATAATGTATAACAAAAAGGTTTAAATTCCCATTCCTGTGACAAATAGCACTGCCACGCTGCCTGAATTCCAGATGACTTAGCCTAGAGTTGTGTAACATGGTGGTTCTTACTAACAGAGTGGCTTGGGTTTAGGGGCAGCATATACACTGAGAGAGAGGACTGGCTATTTCTCCTCTCCTTACCACATGGCTCTCTCCTACCACATAACACTGCCATGTGGACCACATTTGTTGACATGGCTGGCCAGACGCCGGCTACTGAAGCATGTCCAGCCATGTGGCTCATCCACACCCACCACTCTATTTTTGTTGCACTTTTCAACCAGATTTTGTGGCTAATGATGATATAAACACTATGGTTGCAGAGATGCCAATGGACTACTGTGCTTTTCCCTGTGAGATTTTGGAGACAACGGAATGTGTTTGACAGTTTTCTATCTGTCCTGAAGCTTCATGATATTTAGAATAGGCTAAGAAGAGGAAGGAAGTATAAGGAGTATCAGTTCAGTTCAGTTCAGTTCAGTAGCTCAGTCGTGTCCGACTCTTTACGACCCCATGAATCGCAGCACGCCAGGGCCTCCCTGTCCATCACCATCTCCCGGAGTTCACTCAGACTCACATCCATTGAGTCGGTGATGCCATCCAGCCATCTCATCCTCTGTCGTCCCCTTCTCCTCCTGCCCCCAATCCCTCCCAGCATCAGGGTCTTTTCCAATGAGTCAACTCTTTGCATGAGGTGGCCAAAGTACTGGAGTTTCAGCTTGAGCATCATTCCTTCCAAAGAACACCCAGGACTGATCTCCTTTAGAATGGGCTGGTTGGATCTCCTTGCAGCCAAAGGGACTCTCCAGAGTCTTCTCCAACACCACAGTTCCAAAGCATCAATTCTTCAGTGCTCAGCTTTCTTGACAAATAAATAATAAAGTAAGGACTTCTAAGAAAAGAGATCAGAAAAAAAAGATGACTAGAGACATAAAGCAAAGGCATGAAATATGTTCATATTGATTTCCATGACTCTTCTGCATATTTTTTATTTTCCTTCCAACCATCCTTCCCTTAGTCCCACCATCCATAGTTATGCTTTCATGGAATCACCACACTTTCTATGGTTCAACATTAACTTTCATATGAGTTAAGTATCAAACTCCTTTTATAGGATGTATTGTATTGTATTGTTCAGTTGCTTAGTTGTGTCTCTCTGTGACCCCATGGACTGCAGCACACCAGGCTTCCCTGCCCATTATTATCTCCTGGAGTTTGCTCAAACTCATGTCCATAAAGTCAGTGATGCCATCCAACCATCTCATCCTCTGCTATCCCTTCTTCTTTCTTCAATCTTTTCCAGCACCAGGGTCTTTTTCAGTGAGTTGGCTCTTTGCATCAGGTGGCCAGAGTATTGGAGCTTCAGCTTCAGCATCAGTCCTTCCAGGGAATATTCAGGAGTGATTTCCTTTAGGATTGACTGGTTGGATCTCCTTGCAGTCCAAGGGACTCTCAAGAGTCTTCTCCAACACCACAGGTCAAAACTATCAATTCCTCTACACTTGGCTTCTTTATAGTTCAACCCTCACATCCATGCATGTGCTGTGCTTTGACAATCAGTTGTGTCTGACTCTTTGTGTAGCCCACCAGTCTCCTCTGTCCATGGGGATTCTCCAGGTAAGAATATTGGAGTGGGTTGCCATCCTTCCTTCAGGGGATCTTCCCAGCTCAGGGATAGAACCCAGGTCCCCCACATTGCAGGCAGATTCTTCACCGAATGAGCCACCAAGGGAGCCACACGTGCCTTCTGGAAAAACCATAGCTTTTAGTCACATCCACACATGACTACTGGAAAAAGCATGGCTTTGGCTCTATGGACCATTGTCGGCAAAGTAACTCCTTTTTAAAAATTAGCAGTGCTTTTCATATAACATAACTGTGTTTTACTTGTATTGTCCAATATATGTTCACACAGAGAGTCTAGACCAGAAGAGAAGCCCATTTAATAATTGAGCACCTGATGGCATCTTCAGTAATTTAATAGGAGACTTAACAAAGAATAAGTACTCAATAAATATTTCTTGAATTGAATTGATAGTGTCTCAAATACTGAGGTACAATGGAGGATGAATGGAATAGTCTGGGAAACTAAAGAATCTGGCAGGGTTAGAAATAGAAGTAAAGATATGATCAAACCTTAAGAAAAGAAAAGGTGGCTGTGACAACTTGATGCCATATCAGTTATCTCTTCCCATATTACAACCACACCAAAATGTAGTGGCTTAAGAAATAACCACCTGATGTGCTCACAAGTATATGGAGCAATAATTTTGGCTGAGTTGAGCTGAATAGTTATTATGCAGCTTTTGCTGGGATCACTCATGTGATTGCAGTCATGTGGCAGCTCTGCTGGGGTTGATGGACTAAGATGGCTTCACTCCTGTGTCTAGCAGTTGTTATTGTCTGTTGGCTAAACCATATGTCTTTCATAGACTGATTCAGGGTTTTTCACATGGCAGCTGAATTCCAAGAGAGTAAGGCTCACTGCACAAGCTTATTTGAAGTCTTGTGGCCAGTGTTCCATTGAGCAAAGCAGGTTATATGACCAAACTCAGAATCAGTGTGGGAGGGTATGATATAAGGGTCTCAATAAAGGAACATGACTCATTAAGACACTTTACTATACCAATTGTCCACAGCTCCTGTATTGTGTGACAACAGTAGCTTTCGTTGTTGTTCCTGTTTCTCATAAAGAGAGTAGCTTGGACTTGGAATTAAAATTCTAGTTCAACAAATTACCCTTTACTTAGTAGTTCTTCTCAAACTGTCCTCCTAGTAGTACTTCTGAGAGTTTGGTTCTATTAATGCCATTCCTAAATTTGCATATAAACCTGGAATAACAATGGTGGCTCTCCTATATAATATATATTTTATTAAGTTGGGTTCATTGTATTAAAGTGCCTGCTGCTTGTGGATGTGTGCTCAGTTGTGTGCAACTCTTTGCAACCTTAGGGACTGTAGCTGATCAGGTTCCTCTGTCCATGGAATTTTCCAGGCAAGAATAATGGAGTGGGCGCCATTTCCTGCTCCAAAAGTGCATTCTAGACGGGGGCGGGGGAAACAGTGGTGCCATTACTTGAAAGATTTAAATTGGCTGCCCACACTTGTTGGTGTACATCGTTCCAAGCATATACTGGGATGATAACTACAAACAAAAATCTGGGTCCTGGCCTTTAAAATTTTTAATTTGGCTTTTTAATTGTTGATTGCATAATTATGGTACTTTATCACCTAATCTGTCCAAATGCCTACTACACTTTTTGGCATTGTTTACATTTTTGCTTAGCAACCAATCAAGCATGGGTTGAAATCCAAGACAGAATGGTTGAACAATGGGTCCATAAACTCAACAACTGAGGGGGTAAAGAATTTCGCAGAAACAAGTCCAATTGCTTTTCATTATATGCCTCTGGGTGGCCAAATGCTTGGGCAGAAAATTAAGCGTGCTTAAAGCTAGCTGCATTTACATTTCTGAGACTAAAGCCGAGTCTTTCAACTTGTATTAAGCTTCTATTGTAAAATAATTTTATTATTTGCCAAGTTTTTAAGTGACATGAAAGGACAAATGTGCAAAGGTAATTTATAGCTTAGTTCCCTAACTACTCTCAATGGGTTGCTTGGAAGCCTGTTAATTCTACCATGGGCTGGGAATATGCAGGGATATAAACATATTATATATAAATTTTACATCATCTTCCAAAGCTTACTTTTTTTAAGAAAAAAAAACGTAGGACTACAGTTCTGCTGGTCATGGTTTGTGTTGATTTCTTTCCTTCTAATTTTTTCCTTGGCAAATATTATTCACTGACAGCTCAATCTCAGGGGCTATGAATAGTCAGCTCCATATGCATGCAGGGTTCTTCCTAAACCAACTTATTAGTTGTGCCAGATGTTATTATGCCTCTTGAAAGGTAAGCTTAAAAAGTGATCTTACTGTAAGCTGATAGATAATTCAGTGAGCAGGTGTTCCATTGATATGCGGGAGGGAGTATATTTAATATATGGGAAGAATATGAATAGTACTGTGGCCAGAGCGCAGAGTGTGATAGATTGAGAAAGTGGTTCCAATTCTTCACCCTTCCCTATTTTTGCACATTATGTGATGTGGCATTGTAGTTCATTCTTTGAAAAGGTAAAGCTCTTTTCCCACCCTTTAGACTGGCCTTGTAAATTTCTAGTGGCCTTGTGAATGCAATGTCTATGTCTGTGTGACAAGACAAAGCCCAAGTCTCGAAAAACTTGCACACATCATCTTTGTGATGGGCATTCCTTCTCCATGGGAACAAGCACACGGTCACCTGAGTGATGATAGACCATGTGAGACAGAATAGCTGACTTATCAGAATAGCTGATAGACCAGTCAGCCCTTAGCTGACCTGTCAATTCAGATTCATAAGCAGACCCAGGCCAAATCATCCAGATCTGGCCTGATGCTTATCAAAAGCAGATAGTTAACCTGCAGACTGATGAGAAACCATGAACATGGTGGTTGTTTTAGGCCACTCATTACACAGCGAGAGGTAACTGACTCACCTTCCTTTTACTCTAGCTGCTCAGGACAGTACTTTCTTTATAACCTTTTTTAAAAGGTGGTGGGATGAAGGAAAAAAAGAGGAATGCAAGTTGCTTTCTAGTAGCCATGAAGCGTTTCATTCGATCTCATCATTTTTTTTTCTTTTGGTTGTATTCATACGCATGGACCAATAAACATTTTGGACAGATATAGCATTTTACCCATTTCTATTTTAAGACTTATCTTTGGAAGAAAATTAAGAATCAAATTATCATGGTTCTGATGTTCTGGGTTTTGTAATGATGGATGCCTACAATAGATCCCTCCCCTCAGCCAACACACATCTGTCTGTTTGAATGCATTTAACTCTCTAACTTCATCTCTTGTCACCACCTTCCATTGTCTTCATGACTTCTATGCTTTATTCACTCAAGAAATACTTACTGGGTACCTATGATGTATCAGGAATTCTCCTAGGTTCCAGGGATATAGGAACTAACAGTGAACAGAATAAACAAGGCCCTTGGCCTTAAAGTGCTTGAATGCCAGGGCAAGTGGCAATCAATAACTAAGACATTACATACTCCACCATGTGAGATGATGCTGAGTGCTATGCATAAAACTAAAGCAGAAATGGAGAATTATTGGTACAGGAAGGCTTTCCTAATAATGAGAAATTTGAGCAGAGACTTAAATGCAGTGAGGAAACAAGCTGTGCAGATATAAAGCCGGTGTGGGGAAGTGCTCCAAGCAAAGAGAAGAAACCAGGCAAATGCGCTGAGGAAGAAGTGTGTTTTGAGGAATATTTAGGAGGCCAGCATGCTTTGTGTAGAACCAGCAAGGGGAGAGTGGGAGGAGATGAAGGTAGAAAGAGAGGGCAAGGCCCAGATCATGAAGATCTCTGGGCTGTGAAAATTATGTACTTTATCTGTAGGGACATGGACAATCATTTGGAGCTCTAGTGATATTTAACTGCTGTAGATTTCCTAACTACATTGTTTCACTCTTACTCTGTGTGTGTGTATGTGTGTGTGTGTGTGCGTGTGCAAGCATTTTCTCTGTTAAGAATTTCTACTACTTTTTCCACCTGGCCCATACCTACTCATTATTTGAAACCTAGCTTAAACATTACCTGCCTTGGGGAAATAAATTCCCAGGAATTTACTTTCCTCTCTGTTCTCCCCAGGAAAATATATATACTTTTTTCATCCAAATTGGAACATATTTGAGAACAAAAGGAGACTCTCTTAAAAATATATTAACACAACAGATTCGAATGGACATATCTTGGGAAAACAAGAAGCATAGTTACTTTATTTTCATGTCGATCATGTGACACTTCCATTACAGTTCATATGTCTGCTTTTCTCACTAGAATGTGACCTCCACAAGAGCACTGTCATTTTGTCTCTGAGAGTCACAGACCTATGTAGAATCCAATATATGATAGTGACTTAACAAATAGTGTCCAACCAAAAAATTGTATTGATTTTCAAATACACCTTTTATTTTTTGTTGTTATTATCAATTGTATTATTTTTCAGTGTTTTTTTTTGTTTTTTTTTTTTTTGCTGTCCCTTTCTGGCAAAGGCTTATTGTTTCCCCGTCACATTGATGTCAGCATTAGAGTTGGCTCTCTGACTCACAGTGGCCCTCTCTGTGAGATGAACATATGACCATACCCTGTTAACATCAGAATGGGCTGATTAGTTGTTTGACCAATGAAATATAAGTGGTAATTAGTCCAAGTGACCAGTTGTCCTAGTTTATCAGGACTGACAAATTTCTCAGGATTTAAAGGTTTCAGTTTTAAAATCAGAACTGTGCAGGCAAATCATCCCGGTTTACTTGGGACTCAGGGTACCCCTGGGATGTGGATCTTTGGTGCTGAAAACACAGCCCATACTAGACAAAGCACAGCAGTTTGGTTAGCTCAGAAATAACATGCGCCATTTACAAGCAGAAACGTTAGAATTCATTCTATGTTTCCTTTATTTTAGTTTTTCTGTGTCACAGGTTCAGCAGCATCTCAAAAAAAGGATGTTCCATAATGCTGGGTCTTGGACAGAAGGCATGGAACAGGATCATAACTGGTGATGATGAACCAGTACCAAGTACAAGAAATTAATCTTTGTTTTTGTAAGCCACTAAGATATTGGGGTCATTTGTCAATGTAACATAGCTAAGCTTAAACTGATGATTATCTTTTGTTGCACATACATTTAAATGATGGTATGCTCAATATATTGGATTGGGCAAAAAATTAGTTCAAGTTTTTCTGTCTCACCTTATGGAAAACACTGAATGAACTTTTTGGCCAACCCAATGGCTTCCCAGGTTGCACAGTGATAAAGAATCTGCTTGCCAATGCAAGAGACACAAGCGATCAAGGGATGGGGGTTTGATCTTTAGGTCAGGAAGATCCCCTGGAGTAGGAAATGGTAACCCACTCCAGTATTCTTGTCTGGAAAATCTTGGGGACAGAGGAGCCTGGCAGGTTACCGTCTATGAGGTTGCAGAGAGTGGAACATGACTGGGCAACTGAGCATGCAAAGTATTTTAAGTTTCTAAGGATAAGATTCTTTACCAATTGGGCTATCAGGGAAGCCAGGTTCGTGACACTGTAGAGGAGGCAGGGATCAAGATCGTCCCCAAGAAAAAGAAATGCAAAGAGGAAAAATGGTTGTCTGAGGAGGCCTTACAAATAGCTGAGAAAAGAAGAGAAGCTACAGGCAAAGGAGAAAAGGAAAGATATACCTACTTGAATGCAGAGTTCCAAAGAATAGCAAGGAGAGACAAGAAAGCCTTCCTCAGTGATCAATGCAAAGAAATAGAGGAAAACAATAGAATGGAAAAGACTAGAGATCTCTTCAAGAAAATTAGAGATACCAAGGGAATATTTCATGCAAAGATGAGCACAATAAAGAACAGAAAAGGCATGGACCTAACAGAAGCAGAAGATATTAAGAAGAGGTGGCAAGAATACACAGAAGAACTGTACAAAAAAGATCTTCACAACCCAGATAATAACAGTGGTGTGATCACCCACCTAGAGCCATACATCCTGGAGTGACAAGTCAAATGGGCCTTAGGAAGCACCACTACAAGCAAAGCTACTGGGGGTGATGGAATTCCAGTTGAGCTATTTCAAATCCTAGAAGATGATGCTGTGAAAGTGCTGCACTCAATATGCCAGCAAATTTGGAAAACTCAGAGGTGGCCACAGGACTGGAAAAGGTCAGTTTTCATTCCAATCCCAAAGAAAGGCAATGTCAAAGAATGCTCAGACTACTGCACAATTGCACTCATCTCACATGCTAGCAAGGTAATGCTCAAAATTCTCCAAACTAGGCTTCAACAGTACTGTGAACTGTGAAATTCCAGATGTTCAAGCTGGTTTTAGAACAAGCAGAGGAACCAGAGATCAAATTGCCAACATCCATTGTATCATAGAACAAGCAAGAGAATTCCAGAAAAAAAAACCACATCTATTTCTGCTTTATTGACTATGTCAAAACTTCTGACTGTGGAGATCACAATAAACTGTGGAAAATTCTGAAAGAGATGGCAATACCAGACCACCTGACCTGCCTCTTGAGAAACCTGTATGCAGGTCAGGAAGCAACAGCTAGAACTGGACATGAAACAATAGACTGGTTCCAAGTCGGGAAAGGAGTACATCAAGGCTGTATATTGTCACCCTGCTTATTTAACTTATATGCAGAGTACAGCATGAAAAATGCTGGGATGGATGAAGCACAAGCTGGAATCAAGATTGCTGGGAGAAATATCAATAACCTCGGATATGCAGATGACACCACGCTAATGGTAGGAAGCAAAGAGGAACTAAAGAGCCTCTTGATGAAAGTGAATGTGGAGAGTGAAAAAGTTGGCTTAAAGCTCAACATTCAGAAAACGAAGATCATGGCATCTGGTCCCATCACTTCATGGCACATAGATGGGGAAACAGTGGAAACAGTGTCAGACTTAGTTTTTTGGGCTCCCAAATCACTGCAGATGGTGACTGCAGCCATGAAGTTAAAAGACGCTTGCTTCTTGGAAGAAAAGTTATTACCAACCTAAAGAGTATATTAAAAAGCTGAGATGTTACTTAGCCAGCAAAGGTCTGTCTAGTCAAGGCTATGGTTTTTCCAGTAGTCATGTATGGATGTGAGAGTTGGACTATAACAAAAGCTGAGCACTGAAGAATTGATGCTTTTGAACTGTGGTGTTGGAGAAGACTCTTGAGAGTCCCGTTGACTTCAAGGAGGTCCAACCAGTCCATCCTAAAGGAAATCAGTCCTGGATATTCATTGAAAGGGCTGATGCTGAAGCTGAAACTTCAATACTTTGGCCACCTGATGTGAAGAACTGACTCATTTGAAAAGACCCTGATGCTGGGAAAAATTGAAGGCAGGAGGAGAAAGGGATGACAGAGGATGAGATGGTTGGATGGCATCAACAACTCAATGGACATCAGTTTGATTAAACTCTGGGAGTTGGTGATGGACAGGGAGGCCTGGCGTGCTGCAGTCCATGGGGTTGCAAAGAGTAGGACTCGACTGAGCGACTAAACTGAACTGAACTGAAGGATAAGATACAGGTGCCTGCATGCTAAGCTGCTTCAGTCATGTGGACTCTCTGAGACCCCATGGACTGTTTCCTTCCAGTTTCCTCTGTCCATGGGGTTCTCTAAGCAAGACTACTGATGTGGGTTGCCATGCCCTCCTCCAGGGGATCTTCCTTATTCAGCTTCTATGTTGGTAGGCTGGTTCTTTACTACTAAGTGCAACCTGGGAAGCCCAAAGATAAGATAATATTTTTCCTTAAATCCGGTATAAAACTTACTGAATACTTCTAATGTGCTGGGGTTTTGATAAGTAGTTGTTGAATTATTAATTTCATTACAATGCTTTCAACATCTGTAGATTTAAGAGCACTACTGTTTAGCTCAAAGTAATGGTGGCTGTCTGTCATTTGAGTAAATTTTACCAATCTCAGACAGATCTGGCAAACCAAACTGCAGTCCCATTTCCTAGAGAAAATGTGGAATGGGTTTGATAAGACATTCCTCCCCTCTGCCTCCAAACTTGTCCCAGCAGGGATCTTCTGGTTGTGTAGACAAATTGAAGTCAAGCAAAGTTTTCTTCTTATCTAACAGAAGTGCCATCAATAATTTGCTGAGAAAAAGAAGGGTCAGCCTCTCTGTGGGTGCTGGTTCTTGAAGCATTTATGTGTCATAGTCAATCACAGTGAACTCACTGCATCCTGCATATGGCCAGCCTCCTCTGGTAACTGATGAGCCACTTTTGGTAATAGTGTTCTCATTTCCAGACATTGCCTATTTTATCATTTGCAATTCTAGGATATTTCTGACATCCTTGTTTCTTTATGTAGGATCACAGTGACTTTATGTCAGTAAATTTGTCAGTGCGCACTGGTCAGCTATGACAGGAAGAGTACTAAATTGATGTGATTTAATTTTACATATAATTAATAAATTACTGGGAAATATTTCTATTATGAATACACTTACATTTTGTCAAATCCTCTCTTTAATCCAGGTACTCAAAAAACAGCTAATTCAAGTGAGTTTTTTTGTATGAAGAGAGAAGAGGCATCAGAATGATTATGAAGCTGGTTTAATGACAAGCATTTATTTAAATAGCATTGCCTTCTATCTTAATTTTGAATATCAAATATACAAACACACATTGGGTCTGTTTAATTACCTGCTGTACTTCATTATTATAATGAAGCAGAAAGGTGTAGGAAACTCACTGCTTGCTTGAAGTAGCCTTGAAACCTAATTATTTTTAGTTTTCATTTTTAGAGGGAGAGCTGAGAACAGGAAAATTTAGTAATTTTCTTTAAGTCACTCACTGAGTAAGAAGTAGACACATGATTTGAATTATGTGTGCATAGTGTCAAAGCTCTTTGTTGTGTCTTACCTTTGTTTTTGCTCAGTCACTAAGTTGTATCCTACTCTTTGTGACCTCATGGACTGCAGCACTCCAGGCTCCCCTCTCTTCCACTATCTCCGAGAGTTTGCTCAAATTCATTTCCATTGAGTTAGTGATGCCATTCAACTATCTCATCCTCTGTCATCCCTTTCTGCTCCTGCCTTCAATCTTTCCCATCATCAGAGTCTTCTCCAATGAGTTGGCTCTTCACATCAGATGGCCAAAGTATTGGAGTTTCAGCTCTAGCAGCAATCCTTCCAATGAATACTCAGGGTTGATTTCTGTAGGAAATCTTTGTGTCTACCTTCTCCTGAATCCGGAAGCCTGAGATGATACTTTTCTGTATCTTCTGGGACATACTTAGCCTGTGTGGATTTCACACTGCAGTCTTTGCATCACATCTGCCCACCTTGAATTTCTCAGAGCCTTACTTCTGGAACTTTCCAATCTCAATTTTCCATCCCCTGCATATCTACTTTCTGTTCCTCAAGCCCTCTTTTGTTTGGACTGTTCTGCTCTCAACCAAGTTTTAGACGGCATAAGGTATAAGGATTTTTCTGGGTTTCTTCTGGCTTTAAATGAACCACCTTGAATGTACCCTAGTTCTTTTGTGCCATAAATACCAGCCAAGGGGTTCAGAAGTAGGATTTCTTCCTGCTTTGGAAACACACACACATGCACACTTTACCTTCTCATTCATGGAATGCTGCACAGTAAACCCTTGCTTTCCAGTACAGTACCTGATTGAATTAAGATGGACTCTCAGAAAAGCAAAAGCAGAAGTGAGTTTTCTGTGTTCTTTGAACAACTTCCTAAGGCTGCTATCTATGGTTGTGCAA
This sequence comes from Budorcas taxicolor, assembly GCF_023091745.1. NCBI lineage: Eukaryota > Metazoa > Chordata > Mammalia > Artiodactyla > Bovidae > Budorcas > Budorcas taxicolor. The sequence goes on along the minus strand of NC_068914.1, from coordinate 130,777,464 downwards.
AGTGTGCCTTTCACACCTCTAGGATCACCATTTGCATTTGTAACATCATCTATTTGTGTATCAATCAATAGCAATTTAAAAGCATATCATAGTTAAATGTCTTAAGGGAGCTGCAGCTTTCTTCAACTCTCACAAAAGCATCTTTTAGGCCAGCACTGCCTGCTGATTTCCAGAATGAAGAATCATAGCAATACAGGAAGGTCTTCAGGCTTGCTTTTCATGCCTCCTCTTAAAAATTAGACAATTTTGTGGATATTAGTACTTTTAAAAAATATATTGTGCAGTAGACCTTTGGGAAGTAAAATATTTTTGAATCAATTGCACCAAGATAACCAGATTAGTGCACCCATATATTATGGGGGCCTGGAGTCATGGGTGTGTATATGGGTCTGGGTCTACCTAGAGGGCAGACAAAAGGATCTACATTTGGACAACTCTTGAGGTATCCTGATTCTTATACAGGAAAAAGACTATACATAGCAAATTAAAAAGCAAGGTTGTTCACCAAATACCTATTATTGTAATAACTGTTAGAGCTTCTTATTTTGTGTGTGTGATTCCAATTGCTACTGATGTTAAAAGTTTAACTTTGGATGAGACCATTGAAGATGAGAGAATCCTATTCTAACTTTTTCTGCTTTATTCACTGAAATAAAATCAGTGTGGCAAACCAAAGCTTTATCTTAGGGATAACTTCCTTACATTCCATGTTAAATAGATTAAACAAAGTGATCAGAACGTTTTAGACATTTTTTTCCTGTCCTTTGAGGTCAACACTAGGTTTGCCCAGTGGTCAGCTTTGTAAGTTATTTCACTTCTATTTTAATGGGCACATAAAGATCATTACATTAAAATTAATTCCCATCAGGGTTTCCAAGTATTCTACCCCCAGTTGAGATTTTAGGAAAGCTGTGCCATTCAGTGGTTGAGAAGAAACCCAAAGAAATCATTATATCAGGTTAAAGTTAAGAGATTTTCACACAGGAAAATAATTGAAAAGTATATATTTTGCATAATGAAATAGATGACAAACTGGGCAAGCTGGCCTATTAATGAGCCTCCTGTAAAGCCAAGAAGCTACTGAAGCAGGGAATGAAGGCGTGGAGAGAAATCTCTGATCTTGACTTTTAAAAACCAATTTTAATCACACCATTTGAGGTGCTGAGTTCTTAGGGCCCTATGATGGTGAGGGCAATTTGAAAGAAGTATAAAAGAAGACATTTTAGATGAATTGAGTTGCAAAATAACATCATCATTTTGGAGTTAGGATTGGGAAAATTTAGTTTTATTTTTGGATTTCACAGAATTCCACATTTTCACAGCCATCTTTAAAGCCATGATCATATTCTCTATCAGACTTTCCTTACCAGTAGTTTTTAGAGTTGGGGTCATAGAACCTTAGGTTTCTGAAAAGTATTTCCTTTAAAAGCCTGAAGAGAGCAGTTGTTTCTGGAAAGGTCCATCCAGTATGAGCTGAAGTTAAAGGATATCAATTATTAAGGGAATGCAAGGGTCTACTGCACATATAGACAATTAAGAAGTATTATACTAGTAACAGGTCATCGGTAATACTGCTTTGAGTCTGTCCTCCTGCAGTACAAATATTTATGTAAATAGATTCCTTAGATGTTTAAGGACTGCAAAACCTTTATTTATTTATTTATTTTTCCCTTTTTAAGGGGTTAGCAAAAGAAAATGTTGTTGGTAGGCAGGTGATGTACTTTTATTCTGATTGAATCAGATTGGCTGTACCATCATGTTACATCCCTGGTGAGGTACCAGTTCTCCACCTCAGTTTGTATTGCGCAGTTTGCCTTGTAGGAACGAAGAGCTAACTAATGTGAAATGAAGTATAGCATCAAGTAAAGAGTATATCCAAACCTAAGAGCCCAGAGACTCATCATGTAGAAATACAAGACATGGGTTTCGCTTATGGCTCAGCTGGTAAAGAATCCGCCTGCAATGTGGGAGACGTGGGTTCAGTCCCTGGGTTGGGAAGATCCCCTGGAGAAGGGAAATGCTCCCCACTCCAGTATTCTGATCTGGAGAATTCCATTTACTGTATAGTCCATGGAGTCACAAAGAGTCCAACTGAGTGACTTTCACTTCACTTGATACAGTAGGCAAGGATATGCATTTCAATTTCCTCCTCTTCAAAACTAAGAATTTATAGTATATTGATGGTTCTTAATCTTGGTGATGACATTTAGAATCACAGGGGGAGCTTTAAAAATGAAACACTCCACCCTCAAAGACATTTTAATTGGCCTGCAGTGGAGTCGAGTGCTTCTGTTTCAAATTCCCTTAGGTGATCCTAAGGACTAAGGTGTTACAAACCCCTGATTTTAACTCAAACTATCTCAGTTTCATGGATGAGTAGAGACAGGAGAGGGGACAGAGCCAAGACTGAAAAAGGACAATATTCCTTAATCAAACTGAAGTTTCTACCAGCTGTAAATCTCAGGTCCTTGAACTTCCATTGTAAATATATTAATGAATGTGTCTAACTTCCATTCAAGTGAAAGCGAGACATAAGGTCTTCAGTTGACAACTTTATAGCCCTTGGACTTGCTTTTTTCCAAAGGATGTAAAATCTCATTTGATAGAAGGATAGAATCATTGAGGGCAGGGATTTTTGTTATATTCACTGTTGTGTGCCTAGCACTTAATACAGTGCCTGACATGTAGTAGCTACTCAAAAAATATGTGTTGTATCAATAAATGAACGAATGTATTTGTAGTTGACATTATAGTTTTGGATGAGTAATCTGAAGTTCAAATACTAGTTTAGTGATATGGTGATAGATTGTGACACAATTGACAAGTTACAAAAATCAACTAGTTTTCCTCTCCATATGACATTAAAAATTAGGCTTTTTGAAACTACCACTCTAACTTTGACTGAAACTGATTCTATTTGGGGGGAAAAGCCTCCTTTTCTGTTTAACTTCTTCTTGCTATCTTTCTTGTCTTTTTGCTCTCCTTTTCTCTTTCTGCTTCTTCTTCTTTTTCTTCCATCTTCTTTTTCTCAGTGTCCAAAACCAACCTAGGTATTTTCTGTTTTTCCAAACTTGTCCTTTCTTCGCAGTTTGCCTGGGTAATAGCCACATTCAGGCTGCAATCTCTACCTCACTCCAAAGTTCACTTTCTCCTGTCCGCAGCCAACTAATTGCTAAGATTTCTTAATTCCACTAGTGCATAACATATTCTCTAACCTCACTGCTAATCTCTGGTTCTAGCTCTTCTCTCTGAAGATTCTCTAGTCTTCCAAGCTCTTGCTTCTTTAGTCCAACTCTATGCTGAAGCTGTCTTCTGAAAATAGTGATTTATGTCACTCTTCTACAAAATCTTGCATTTCCTCCACCCCTTAGAAAATTCCTAGCTCCTTAGTATGACACCCAGACCCCTTCCTTATCACTCTAGTGACCTTTCATCTACCATGGTATCTGTTTATTTAGGCTGTGTTCTCATTCTTCCACATAACTTGCTGCTGCTGATGTTCTAAGTCTTTGTGGAAGTCACTGTTTTCATTGTGGAAGTTTCTTTCTCTGCCTTTTAAAGTTCTATGCATTATCAAAGGCCCTGCTCACAATCTACCTCTTCTGTGAAAACTTTCTTGAACTTCCTCTTCTAATTCAGCATTTGGCATCTTCTCTCTTAAGCCATGTTTATTCTGCCTTGTATAACATATAGCAGTTTATGTGTCTGTGTCCATCACTGGATTGTGTGGTCCTTGAAGAGACAAAGATGGAACATGGCATTTGTGGCTGAATCTCTAGTCTCTAGACCATATTAGCTGCTTAAGCAAACTTTTGTTGAGTAAATTAGTAGTTGTAATTATGAGGGGTTTAATCATTTTAGTAAAATTATAAGGGAGGTTTTTGCTTGCTTGTTTTGATCAAGGTTCCAAAACTGATCTAGGTGGGTTGTTATCCCAAGCAGTAAATGACTCACTCAAGGTGATGGGTCACTATCCAGGAGGTATGTACCTGCTGTGATACCCTGTAATTGATATTTTAAGTCTTTAAAGTTGTGTATAACAAAATTACTCTCCTAAGCACTAGTGGAAAAAGTGAAATCATAGGCAAGAATCACAATGGTGCCCATTTATATGGAGAACCACATAAATAGAGGAACAAGGAAGACAAGCATGATTCTTTGTATTGAGAGCATCCACAATTCATGTTCCCTTTTTATTTCATTTTTTAGATGGTAGGCTATAGTTTATTCATGAATTCATTCACTTAAATACTTCTTGTTTGGTTCATATATGCTGCATGCCAAATACTATGACCAAATAGTGTACAAATACTATGCAAGAATTTTGAAGATGAATAAGACCTTGAACTCAAAGAATTAATATCCAAAGGCAAAGCCACAGAAATAGAGAATATGTATTAAATGTAACTGTAGAGATGCACCAGGGATATTGTAGGAATACCAAAGACGAGAACCCATAACAAGTTCATGACTACATCCTAGAGGATGTACCACCTAAATTTTCAATAAAACTTCTTAGAATCTATGTATTGTTAAACTAGTAACAACAGCAAAAAAGAATCCTGCCACCTAAAATCTTCATGTTCCTTTTTTAAATGGAAATATTAAATCTACATTTATAATCACGTCTTATTGAGTGCACCTTAAAAAACTCAGAGGTTTTCTATTATAGCTTTGGGAGATTGTGCTTTGACCAGAGTCATGTAGTTACCGCTTTCAGTTCAGTTCAGTTCAGTTGCTCAGTCGTGTCCGACTCTTTGCGACCCCATGAATCGCAGCACGCCAGGCCTCCCTGTCCATCACCCACTCCCGGAGTTCACTCAGACTCACGTCCATCGAGTCAGTGGTGCCATCCAGCCATCTCATCCTCTGTGGTCCCCTTCTCCTCCTGCTTCCAGTCCCTCCCAGCATCAAAGTCTTTTCCAGTGAATCAACTCTTTGCATGAGGTGGCCAAAGTACTGGAGCTTCAGCTTTTACTTTAATCCTTCCAAAGAACACCCAGGACTGATCTCCTTTAGAATGGACTGGTTGGATCTCTTTGCAGTCCAAGGGACTCTCAAGAGTCTTCTCCAGTACCACAGCTCAAAAGCATCAATTCTTTGGCGCTCAGCTTTCTTCACAGTCCAACTCTCACATCCATACATGACTACTGGAAAAACCATAGCCTTGACTAGACAGACCTTTGTTGGCAAAGTAATTTTTCTGCTTTTTAATATGTTATCTAGGTTGGTCATAACTTTCCTTCCAAGGAGTAAGCGTCTTTTACTTTCATGGTTGCAATCAGCATCTGCAGTGATTTCGGAGCCCCAAAAAATAAAGTCTGACACTGTTTCCCCATTTATTTCCCATCAAGTTATACCAAATCCTTGAATATGTTTGTTTCCCTTGTATTTCACAACAGATGCATCATTGTTAGAGTATGTGTACTTTAAAGGTATTTTTCTTCTTTATAGTAGTGAGCTCATAGAAAAAAATAAAAACATGTATCTATTTAAAATAAAATGTGGGGATAAATATTGTGCTGACTCCTCCACACTCTTCTACTGGCATTCTCATCTGGTCAACAGTTTACATTTTGAGTCAGCTGGGCCGGCACTGCTTTTAAGACATTGTAGGTGATGAAGCTGATTGACCTATGCAGATTTTAAGCTTCTGGTTTTTTGTTTTTTTTTTTTGAAAGTACGTTATATAAATGAATCCAAACAGCAGGTCTTTTATATTTATTTTGTATTATTTTTTCGTGGAGCAAAGAGATAGTAGGAGAAAGCTCTAATAGACATTAAATAAGAACATTTTGCTTTTTCTTTTTGATTCATGTCAAGCTCTTTGATTAATTAGTTAAAGACAGACACTTTAAAGTTTCTTCTGAATTTTATCCTGTCATTATATAAGTAAATTTATTACCCATCTTCATGAATCTGTACTTTGAAACAGATTCTGTTTGGTTTGACATTTTCTAAGTTTAATGCCATCAAATTACTATTAACTCCAGAAAAAGGGCACTAATTTTCCATTGTGCGAGCATAGAAAAACTCTGTGAATAGGTTTCTTTAACCCCAAAAGACAGCAAATATTTTCCCTGACATATGCTACTTGAGGCAATTTTGATGCCATCTAGGTACTTCTTTTAGGACACTCATCTTGGCCAGCGTTTATACAAGCAAACATGAATTTGTAGAACATGTAGGAATGTGAGCAAATATGGAGATGTTGAAAGTAGAAGTAGGACTTCTGCCTGTCACAATATTCAGATTTAGTCTTCATTGAATTATCACTTAATGAATCTTTATTTCATGCCCAGAAATTTCTTAGGTAAAGTCCCATAGCCTGAGCTGACTATAGAGGGAGAACAGAGAAGGCAGAATTCAATCTCTGGTGGTTTCACAAAAAGAAGTAAAAATATTTATCAGTTAGTAGTCAGATATGGAAATAAATAAGCAGTAGGAATCATTTCTTTAAGAGGGAGGAGTGTGACTCCTCGGCTAGCAGGGATAGGTCCAATTCACTAAATGAGGAACTTTGGTTCAATTTGAATACAGAAAGGAAGAGCCACCTTAAGGATTGGGTTGCTCAAGCAGCTGGCAGGGGTGCCAACATTTAAGAGGCAGTAAAATCAGTGCACTAAATCAAACGTAGAACACCCTTCAACTTGTGTTCCCACATGCATAACTTAATTGGAAATATATATATATATATATTAGTAACTATAATAGGGAAGAACAAATCTAACTCATTATTGGTCCTGTTTCTTTTCCTTTAACCCTTGTTCCCTGTTGCCTAGCCTTAGTGATACTGCCTCTGCCCATTTTGTAAGAGAATGTTGTTTAGAAATTGAAATATATAGGAAAATCTTTTCTCAGGGATCTGACCTTTTAAGAGTCCATTCATATAGAGATTAAAATTTGCAGAACCGAGAATAGTATTTGTCTTGTTGGAGGTTTACAAGACCTTGTGACCTGACCTGTGTGGACAACTGCAAGAACGAAGGATTTCGAAATCAAGAAGTTTGCAACAACTAACTACACCCAACCCTCATTTTGCCTTTAAAATTGCTGAAACCCTTCAGGGAGTTCAGGGTTTTGGGGGGAGGAGTCACCCTTCTCCTTGCATGGCCCTACAATACACTTTTCTCTGCTGCAAACTTGATGTTGTGGTTTGTTTGCCCTCACTGTGCATCAAACAAGCACTTGTACTTGAACTTGAACTTGTACTTGTTACCAAGAACTTGTATTTGGTAACAGTACTGTTTCTGTCACACACTCAAGTAAGAGTTAACTGTGTACCTTTTGCTAGCTTTGACCTAACTTTGTTGCATATCTTTTGCAAGAGACATGTGCAAGTTATGAAGTTGCATAGACCTTACCACTAACTCTGAGCCCTCAAGTGTCCATCATCTGAAGTCAGTGGAAAACCTGAACTAGGTTCACGTCATGGGTGCTTTTCCATAGGAATGACCATTTATCATTTCCCTTTTAAGTGTTTGAATATGTCCCCCAAGTATGTAAATACATGGCTATTTAAGTTTCCTAATAAAAGTATGCTTTCCCCTGTCCCATTAAATAAATGATGAACAAATATTTAGAAAACACCATTTTGTCGGATTAGAGTATCTTGTGGGGGGAAGGGAGAAAGTACCCATATATTAGCATCAGCCTCCAGCCCTGGGTATGAAGGGGTAAATAGGCTCCTCAATCAGTGGAAAGAAGGTGAAAAAAAAAAGAGTGTGCAGAGTTAATGGATCCCCTAAGTGCCACCAACTGAGGGAGCCTGGAGTCCATAGATGGTCTCGCCTGCACTCTGGTGCTTGGCAAAATGTTAACATGCTGTACTAAATCATATAGTCACCTCTGAGCTTGTTCAACAAACACACTTAAAAAGGGTCACCAGATCTTTTCAGGGACCTGTAATTTGTTGGAGCCAGAAAGAGCTGAATTTGAAAAGTACAGCTTCCCTGCTGTAGAGATCAAATCCATTGTCCGAGCTGTGTTTTGTTAACTTTGTACATAGGATCTTCTTTAGCAACTCGGGAGACACAGCTGCTCTTTACATCTAGAAGTGAAAGAAGCCAGTCTGAATGGAATATGTGGACTCTGCTGAAAATGAAACATTTGCTTTACTGAAGGACTTGGGGGCTCAACCCTGCATGTGAAACTTCCGCCAGAGCTCAAAGTGGAGGGAAAAAAAAGGGAGAAAGCTATATAATTTGTTTGAAGTTGTCCAGCACACAAAAACTGGCCAACAGATGGGAGAAAGAAGGAAAACATTATATTTTAATTTCTCAATTTAGATGATTAGTTGAATCAAAAGAATATGAAAAAGGGGGTTGTCAATGCTTTCCGCACCTCCCATGTTTTCATAACTGTTCGGATAATAGAGTCGCTTCTGTGTTACCCATCCAGGAAAGATTAGAAAATCTGAATGTTTGATCTGCATGTGCTTCTTTTTTGTCCATGGGGAATCTACTGTTCTAATAGATTTAGAACCTGTATTTGATATTTCCAAATCCTTTGGGGAAGCATAAACAAAAGGGCAGAATCACAAAGTACCGCCTAAGGAAAGGATTCTCTTTGTGTTACAGCTAGTGCCTCTTAATTCCATCTACACACGAGCTGAGCCTGTGAATTCTCTATGAATGCATCTGCTTGACAGTAAGAGCAAAAATAAGAAAGACCTGAAAACAAGGGAGTGATTTCATAAAAAATAATCAGCCAAATGAATCTAATGAATTGACTGATTTTTTTCTCCTTTGTTGCCTCCCCAATTTTCACTTTATTCTGACTTTGATGAAATGTTTCACCCAGTCCTGAACAAATGTTAAGTACCGGCTATTCTATTCTTAAAGTCTAGTTGGAGATATATTTTTTGTATCTGATCGCTGATATGTTAGAATCAAACATATAGGCAAATCATCATAAAGTTCCAAAAAATAAACATGAGGCTGCTTCTCTGCGAAGTTATTTCCCGGACATTATTTAAAAACTCCAGTCTGCAAACAGAGGTAATTTTAGTAAGGACATCATAGGAATAACTGGAAAACTTCAGAGCTCTAAGAGGTTTTCTTTATCTAGAAGCGAGCTGAAACCAGTATTTAGACATATTTAGAAATAATCCCTATTTAACAAAAAAACTTGAATACTCCCTTGAAGTTATCATCCTCCACCCTGCTCTTAATGTCAAGTCTTTGCTTTCAGCCTCCCCTGGCACCACTTTTCAATTTATTTGTTTTTAAATTTTTATTTTATATTGGTTGGTTAACAATTTATAGTATAGAGTATAGTTGTATAGTTGGTTAACAATGTTGTGTTAGTTTCAGGTATACAGCAATGTGACACCACTTAAGATTTTTTGTTGTTTTTTTTCAGGAGAAAATATTTCTTTTGCTTCGTTCGTTATTTACAATGAAGTCGGGATACACGATAATATGTAGGACACAGAATAATTTTTTGTTGGGGGAGGGGTGCTTTCAGGTTTTCCTCTAATTAAGTAAAAAGCTACCAGCCCCGCTCACTGCAAAGATGAAATCTCATCACTTAGCACATTAGAAGAGCAAAAATAAGCTTCCCCATATTTCACGAACCGACTCACACTCTTCATATTTTATCCTCAATAATGTATGCATTTTCCAGCTGGCTAGGACTGCAATCTTTCTGCATTTTGGACATTCGTCACTCTATTCAGCCAGGCAGGAGAAGCCCCTGTGTAGAGAGCTCCTTGCACTGCAGGCATAGCATCTGTGAAGGAGTCACTGACATCTGATGATTCAAATTGCAGAAATGATCCAGGACGAATTATGAACGTCTGGGTAGTGCCCAAAGATTTTGAGCTGGAATGACTTTGCCCTTGGAGCCTTGCAGATTTGGGTGAACTCTTGAGGCCACGAGCTTTCCTGGATGCAGCCCTCCGTAGGACACTGCCCCATAGGTTCTGCTCTCCGTGTCAGTTATCATTCAGGCCAGCGGAATGCCAATTTAGCTTTCCTGAGCCTGAAATGAAAAGGAAGTGGTTCAAGTTTTAGCTTACAAACCCTCAAGGCAATTGGAGCTTTCTTTGAAATGTAAAACAGTCTTCTATCAAGCGCTGCTTAAGGTATCATCCAACTATCAAAGTCAGAGATGATTTGATAGAACCTTACAAATCCCCATAATCTATGGTAAATAGTAGTAGCTAAGGCTTTGGCTCTGTGTTTGCATGTAGGGCAGAAGCAGGAGGATCATTTATCCAACTTTAGGGTAATGAAGTGTTAACAAAAACCACATGAAGCTATTATTACAACCACAGGCCACAGACTGCTAAGAGGGCAAACTCTCTGGAGACGTACCTATTTTCAAGGAATCTTTTGCATCTCAGCTTACCTGAAGGCATTTGCTCAACACAAGGTGATGTAGCTGAAAGACTATGATTCATTAGCCCTAATGAACAATGCTGAGCCTATTGTCTCTAAAATATAACCCACTGACATTGATATATATGTACTTTAACTCATTCGTCCCAACTTTATTAGGTACATATGTCTGCAGCAGACACAAATGAAACATTCTACAACTAGGCTCCAAGCCAAAAACTAATTTATTCTTTAATGTGCTAGTGATTACTTGGTGGTTCCTTGAGCAGAGATGACAGGTCTGAGCTAATGGAGTTGTACTGTAAGTTAATATAAATCATGACAGAGCAATTAATTACAGAAACCACTGCAAATCCCTTTGTTAGTTTTCGCCATCACCAGAAGGATTTAATAATATTCATTTTGCTAAGTTCCAGTGACATTTACAAGTCTTAAACCATTTTTAATCAAATCAATATCACTGGCTGCTAAATTTAGTTGTGCTTTGCTTGCAAGTCCTGGACTACATCGATACTAATGTTTCCTACCTTCTGTTCAAATGAATCACATTGAATACCCATACTTCCTCTTCATTTGTTTACATTGAGTAATTGGGATCTGAAAAAAGTGAAAACCTCAAACCCTGACTATCAGCAGGAATGAATTAGCAGATAGAGGAGGAAATCTATCAATCAGTGATTACACAGGCATCATTGTATCTAATGTCCTTCATCAGTTTCCCCTAATTGGCCTAAAAAAAAAAAAGAAAAAACCTTCATGATCATGAAACCAGATTCACATTTGTGCAGACTTTTTCAAATGTGCCCTGTTAAAATGGGATTGAGGCACTGGAGCGATATGCTTTCGTAACAAAAGAGCCTAACACCCATTCAGACACCATCTCCACTTAATCTCTGCACATCCTTTGTTCTTTCAACACGTAGAGTCGACATCTCTTTTTAAAGTTAAATGAGTGGAAATTTTAGTTTGTATGGATGTACAAACGCTAGATCATCTCTATATAGAATAATAAACTATTCTTAATCAGGAATTGATTGCATTATAGATTTTTGGAACAAAATAACCTGCTGTTCCTGGATGGCAATGTTGTTAGATCAATATCAAAACCTTTTTGGTTTCCGTTTTTTCCCCCTGCAGAAGCTCTATCTCTGGAAAGAGTACAGCTGCCGTAGCAATGTGCCTTGCACACATTCAGTAGATTTTCTGTATGTGTTCTACCTTTTTTGCATAATTGCAGATTTTTATTGACATTTTATTGACCTGCTTTCAACATGATCTGTGGTGTCCCTGAATCTGAGTCTTAAAACGTTAGGGAAGCTTTCTTTCCAGAAAAGTCACTGTGGACGTGCTTATGTATTTGTCATGCTCCAGAGGTACTCGGCACTTTGTGCTTTCTGCTGTGATCATTTCTGCTCCTCTTTTCTTCCTTACCAGATGATACATTCCTGTAGAATAGAGACTTTGCTTTATCCATTCTTCCTCTACACTTTTGATACCTTGCAAGGCTCTTTTCACATGATATTGCTCAATAAATGTTCAGTAGCCGGATGAACATATGCTACCCAGATGGGAGAGTGAGGAGGGTGTAAAACTCAAATTAGTTCATCAAATAACTTGCAAAAGCTGTAGAAGAATAGGTTGGCTGCAGGAAAATGTTAACCTGGGAGGAATGTTTGGGAGCTGAAGTTGGGAGGGAAAATCGACTCGATGAAGACTAGAAAGGAGACCAGCATTGGGGTAACTCCATGTTTAGGGCTTAAAAGCTAATAGTATCTTTATACTTTTGTAGAAGCTCAGCCCTGTCTCATGCTTCTGTTTCTGACCCTCTTGGATTGGGTGGATCCTGACTGGGTCCTTCCCTTGCCCAGTGCCTCTTGTGCCAGTTTTTAATGAGACCATGTCAGCCAAGCAGAGCAGAAACTTTTTTGTTGATCAAGGAATGGAGAACGAAGAGCTTGTGCTCAAAAGACCTGTTTTCTCTGAAGAGGAAAATGGGGGGTTGTAAGGAATAAGAGGCAGGTGCACCATCAAAAACTGGGAGAGAGACTTTCCTGATGGTGCTGTGGTTAAGAATCTGCCTTGCAAAGCAGGGGATGCAAGTTTGAGCCCTGGTTGGAGAACTACGATCCCACATCATTTTCAGTTCAGTTGCTCAGTCGTGTCTGACTCTTTGTGACCCCATGGACTGCAGCATGTCAGGTTCTCTGTCCATCACCAACTACTAGAGCTTGCTCAAAGTCATGTCCATTGAGTCAGTGATACCATCCAATCATTTAATCTTCTGTTGGCCCTTTTCCTCCCGCCTTCAATCTTTCCTAGCATCAGGGTCTTTTCCAATGAGGCAGTTCTTTGCATCAGGTGGCAAAAGTATTGGAGTTTCAGCTTCAGAATCAATCCTTCCAATGAATACTCAGGACTGATTTCCTTTAGGATTGACTGGTTGGATCTCCATCCCACATGCCACAGGCCAACAAAGCCTCGGTGCCCCAACTACTAAGCCCTTGCACCACAGCTAGAGAGTCTGCACAGAAATGAAAGATCCCTCATGCCGCCAATAAGACCTGACACAACCAAAAAAAAACAAAAACAAAACTAGGGAAAACTGTGGAGATTCCCAGAAACAGCTCGGGCGTGTGCAGTTGCTCAGGTTCCTTTGCACCCAGCACTCACTGTGCCTGGGAAGGTATGTCTCCCTGGCTCCAGGCAGAGATCGTGGTGTGGTAACAAGGCAGGGGATGGGGAAGGGAAGGCTACTCATTCCAGTATTCTTGCTTGAGAATCTCATGGACAGAGGAGCCTGATGTGGCTAAGATCCATAAAGCTGGGAAGAGTGGGATATGACTGGAGCAACTTAGCCTGAATGCACGAGGCAGGAGCAACCTTCAGATTCTTCCAGGCTTCCCCTGCATAGTCAGCTGCTCTTGAAGTTAGGCTAGGACCTGTTCAGTAAGGCTGATCATCATGTTTCCTTTGAGGGGTAGCTGAAAAAGATCTTTGATAAACATCAGGTGTTTTGGAACAAGAATAGAAATAGGTTAAAGCAGAGATCTTTCAACTCCCTGGGATGTGTATGGGTGACACTTCCGGCGCTGGAAACTGCTGTGTACTGCAAAGAGGTCTGAATTAAGAGTAAGGGTTTGAACCTCCTGCCACTTTGAGCTTTGTGAACTTAGAAGAACCCAGATATGGCTTTGACCTTAGAGAAGGATTACAAAAGATGGTGTTTATGAGAAGGGCCAGAGTTGAATAGACCACCCTCTACTTTCCAGGGGTCTGTAAATGGCACCAATGGCAAGAAGGAGATCATTTAACCTCTTAAAGTTGTGGGACGCATACCGGAAGAAATGGATGAGTAACAGCTTTCTCTTCATGTCGTTTACTGTTGTAAGAGTCTGATCTCTTTTCAACATGGAATTAAAAAAAAAACTTTTCTTTGTTCACTTCAAACTGTGTTCTGATAAAATGGCTAGGTATTTTACCTGGACCTGTAATTTTGGAAGGGAAATGAGTTATTTTTATTTTATATTTTGATTTTCAAAATAAGATTTTTTTTTCAGTTTTTAAAAGAAAATATATGATCATTCAATAAATTCAGAAAGAAGGGGAAGGAAAAATATACATACACATAATCCCACTGGAGATCACTGTTAATATTTTAGGGTATATTCTTCTTGTTTTTCTAAATATATTTGCTGTTACTTTATATAGTTATAATGCTTATAACTATATAAAGTTATATAATGCTTATATAATGCTATCTATTGCTGCATAAAAAGTTGCACCAAAATGTCAATAGTCATTTATTATCTGTGGGTCAAGAATGTGTCTCTAGTAATGCCATCTCTAATGGCATATAATATACCCATGTATAAGGAACCAGGACCCAGTTTATAATACTTTTTTTAGCAAAATACAAGACCTGTGGCAAATGCTTCTACTAGTACTACTATCGCCATTTGTACTTCCTTTACTATTACTATTATTGTTCTTAATGCTAGTACTGTTGTTGCTACCTATATTTCTTGAGTGTTTACTATGACTATTGAAATTTTTCTCATATATTAATCTATTTGTCTACACAGCCACCGTCTGAGGCGGGAACTATTGCTCTCAGGTCCAAGCTCATACTGCTCTCTGCAGGATAGGCCAATAAATCCAGAGCTAATTTGTTGGAGCAAGGAATAGCAACTTTATTCAGAAAGCCACCAGACCAAGAAGCTGATGGATTAGTGTCCCAAAAAACCATTATCACCCAATTTAGAATTCAGGCTTCTTTCATACTAAAATGGAAGGAGGTGTGGCTGGTTGTTGCAAATTTCTTGATTCTGAAATCCTTTGTTCTTGCAGCTGCCCTCAAAAGGTCTGGTAACAATGTTCCCATAAAGCTCCAACAAGACACAAGCAATTCTTCTCCAGCTTTCTATCTCTGATTAAATGTTATAGCTGGAAAAATATTATACATTTAGAAGTTAGAGGCTTGATAATGGGCTATCCTGTATATTTCAGGCTATAGGCATCAATCTTTTACAGAAGGTACAGAGCCAGCATGACTAAGCACAGTTAGCAGAGCACAAAGATTAGAGCTAAAGGAAGAGATTAAGTATGGAGTCAGAATGTTCTCCTGTCATTCTATCATTAGGGAAACAGAGGCACAGTTATTAAGCAGCAAGGCTGAGATTCTCATGTTAGCAGTTTAGCTTCAGAGTCTGCTCTGAGTGGAAAAGGTCCAAAGCCTTGAGTCTGGAGATCAAGGTTCCAGTCTGAAACCCTGGCCTGAATAGCTGTATAATCCCACAAATTCTCTGTGCCTCAGCAATTTCAGTTGGAAAAATGAGAATAAGAAGTGTTAACTTGAAAATATTTGCTCCTCACAGCATGGCAAAAAGAAAAAAAATTAGGTGACTCCAATTGTTACTTGCATCTCTTGAATAACATTAAGAGGAATCTTAAGTCTTAACCCAGAGTGGTGTTTCAAAATCTTGCTGCTGTTTTCTCACCTGCACCTATTCCATCCCGCCTGTGTCTCAGAGCATCTCTCTTGTGTCCTCATTCGCAAACCTGTTCCCCAGGTTGCCCTATATATCTGAGGTTTTGTTCCAGTCTCCTTCACCCGTTCCTCTGCTCTCAGACAGTTTCTATACATACCCCGCTTTTTTTTTGTTTTGTTTTTTTTTTCACACACACAAAAAAGCATGAACAAAACAGCCAGACCTCTTCCTTTGGATGGAGATGAGGAGAAGCTAGGTGCACAATGAGAAGACATCTGAGCAGATGGGAGTGGGAGGTGAGCAGTGGATACCGGATGGAGGAGGATGTGACCTTTCAGTCCAGAGGAGGATTAGGAAGGAACTGATGCAAGACTAGCAGTTAAGTCTTAAAATTAAGCATCAGGCTTTCTTATGCATCCTTGATAAATAAGATTTCTTCTTTGGCCTGTGACATAGTAGATAGAGTGACAAGGGTATGGTAGCAGGCTGGACTGTTACCTACTTGAGGGTATGGATCTGCTCTTCCTTATTGCTGCATCTACAGGGCCAAGGACAGTGTGGGCAGGTAGTAGACACGCTATACATATTTGAAGGAATAAATGAAGGAAGGCACATACTCAGAGAAGGGCTTACAGAATTTGAATTTTTATCCTAACAACTGACCTTTCCATTCCATGAAGGGAGCTATTTCGCAGTGTTCTCTAGCATATGGATTATCTCTGTCTATGGCATCCATTCTTCCTCCATCTGTTGAGGAATTTCATCCCTTTCAAAGTTGCATGAGGAGGCCTCGGTATGTACTCTACACATGGTACAAACGGTATTTTATTTTTAAAAGGATGCAACAATATTACCTAGATTTGGCAAACATCATGCAAAACTTAATTTGAGGATCGTTTCCTATTTTTTTTCCCCTTTGATAGAATGGATTTAATAGACGAAATTAATTCAGTTCCCTGACACACATAAAACCTAACAGTATTCAGTATCTGGCTTGTTTGCTTTTATTCTTAAAGAATCTGAAGGGAGTTGACATTTTGTTTCATTCATTCACAGTCTCTTTTTTCATATCTAATGAACACACTCCACAACAATGGTGCTCAGATCTCTACCATCTGCAGGAGACGGCACACAGGTCATAGGCTAAGAACAACACCACATCAGTATTGAATAAAAAAGTGAAACTTCAAAGGCAAAACTGGCTATGAGGTCTATGCTTTCAAGACCTCGTAGCTAGTTCCTCCTGTTTATTATTTTTTTTTGTTTGATTGGATGATAATGTAGTATGTCATTCTGTGGTCTGTGACCTGTGGTCAATTCCCCATGGAGGAGCCAGATTGGGGAATATTTTTGTGAGCACATTTGTCCTAGTAAGGGGAAAAAAAAACAAGAAGAGTGGGCACAAAAGATGTTTGAGGAGAGGGAACAAAGTCCTTTATTACTGAGAAAGATGATCTTGGGGGCTCAGCCAAGAGTCTTTTTATCTGAGTGGTAATAATGATAATGATTTTCTCTGTAAATAATGTAGGCAAGAGGGAGATTGCTATTGGTTTGCTTCTCTCCCCCTAGTCAATTGCAGTCTGTATTGTGGCAAGCAGGTCAGACTCACCCCAGGCTGCCATGATTAGACTATGTTTCTACCTCTGAGTAACCCAGGCATCAACTTTTTAAAGTGTTGAGCTAGTGAATTAAGTCTTAATGGAAAAATTCTCCTAATACAGGACCTCTCTGGGCTATAAATAATTAATGTCAATTTATGGCTCAAGGGATGTCTCAGAGGAATCAATATAGTAAATTAACCCCCACTCCCACACTTAACAACAAAGTCTATTTTTAGGTATAATTAAGCCATATGAAGGTCTGTACTCTGTTCAAAAAAATCTTAGATATAATTAGCATCAGTTTTATTTTTATTGTATTTTACATTTTATTAAATATTCTTAAAAGCTAGAAGCTGCACAGAAGTCCAAGTTCTAATGGACCTAGAAGTTGAATGATTTAGAAGACAGAGTTCTTACGGATATGATGGAGACACTGGCAAGACAGAGACAATAAAATCAAAAGATGCCAGGATTGGGAAACAAGCATTGTGTATTAATGTATACATATAGAATATAGATTGGTATAGGTGAGCTTTTGTGAAAAGCAAAAATAAAGACTCAAGTGTAGAGAACAAATGTATAGGCTCTTGGGATGAAGGGGGGTGAGATGATGAATTGGGAGACTGGGACTGATATACATACAGTACTGTGTATAAAATAGGTAACTAACGAGAACCGACTGTATTACACAGGGACCTCTACTCAGTGCTCTGTGGTGACCTAGAGAAAAAAGTGAAAAGTGTTAGTCACTCAGTCATATCAGACTCTTTGAGACCCCACGGACTTTAACTTGCTAGGTTCCTCTGTCCATGGAATTCTCCAGTCAAGAACACTGGAGTGGGTTGCCATTCCCTTCTCCAGAGGATTTGCCCAACCAAGGGATGGAAACACATTGTGGACAGATTCTTTACTATCTGAATATCTGAGTCACCAGGGTGGTGACCTAAATGGGAAGGAAATCTAAGGAAGAGGGGATATATGTGTGTGTGTGTGTGTGTGTGTGTGTGTGTGTGTGTGTGTATGATTTACTGTACAGCAGAAATTAACAAAATATTGTAAAGCAACTATACTCCAGTGGAAAAAAAGATGGCAGGGTGAATGTGTTCTGAAACGATTCTTCTCTTGTCCTCCCCTCACCCAGTTTGTAAGAAGGAGATGGAAAAGGTGGTTCTTAAAGGTATGTGTACACGTCAAAACATGGTAATGATGATGACAAAGCTGCAGTACCAACCTTTATTTTTAGGAGAGTCTTTCTATCTCAGATTTAAAGTGATGCCTGGACAGGGCCCTTGCTTGTTTTTAGAGCATGTTAGACAGGGATGGGGATGACATTGACAGCCTTTGTTCTGACATCCCTAAATTTCCCATTTGCCCTCTTTCTCTTTGCATCAGCCCCAGCGTTGCCAGCTCCGGCCAGCCTCTCCTTTTCAAGCAATCTCATCCATCATGGGAGCTGTCAATTGAGTGCTTCTGAGGCCTAGGGCTTACTGAAGATGTTCTGAGGACAGTGTCCATCTGTCACATATTATTACCAGTTTTCTTAAACCTTAGTGAGGGAGGAGCAATTCTGGCCTAAGGGAAGGTAAAAAAAAAAAATTAGAAAATATTTAGGATTTCTAGCAAGTCTAGCTTTCTTTCTTGAAGTTTGTACCGACTCCTCATTGCCATCCCTTCATTCTAAAAATATATTGTATGGGGCTTCCCTGGTGGTCCAGTGGCTAAGACTCTGTGCTCCCAAAGCAGGGGGCCTGGATTTGATCCTCCATCAGAGAACAAGATCACACATGCCATAACTAAGTTTTCACATTGCAACTAAAGATTCTGCGTGCTGCAGCAAAGACCGGACACAGACAAATAGATAAATAAATGTCTGACTCTCTGTGACACCATGGACTGTCCATGGAATTCTCTAGGCAATGATACTGGAGTGGGTTGCCATTCTCTTCTCCAGGGTATCTTCTTGACCCAGGGATCGAACCCATGTCTCTTGCATTGCAGGCAGATTCTTTGCCATCTGAGCCACCAAGGAAGCCCCAGGGAAATAAATTTAAAAAAAAAAATTAAAAATATTTTGTGCCTTGTATTGAGCTAGAGGTGATTAATACAGGATTGCTGCCTCTAATATACTTTCTACCTTAGTGTGGAGAGACAGACGAGAACAATGAATATGTTCCATCATCATAGGGCCTTCAGAGAGCCAGGGGCTGGGGAGCCAGTGGGCAGCAAGTAAAGTGTTTGGAAGGCCTTTTGGAGGAGATGCTTGATTGTGATCCCAAAGGGGAGTGTTGTAGCCAAGCAGGATCAGGAGGGTGAGCACAGGGGTGTGAAAGTGGAGATCTGTTCCTAGGGCTAGGCAGAGCTGAATTGCTTTCTTCCTCCTTGAGCCTGAAGTCAGGCTTTAAAGCTGGAAAAACTCCCTTCTTTGCAAGCCTCAAAGGAATCCACAAGCACCCAAACTTTCAAACCTCTCTGAGAGGTGGTGACTCCTATGGGTAAAGAGATCACTATCAGGAAAGAAACTTTTGATGGTTCTTACCCTAGCTTCTCTGGATCAGGAAGATTCCCTGGAGAAAGGAATGGCTACCCGCTCCAGTAGTCTTGCCTGGAGAATTCCATGGACAGAGGAGCCTAGTGGGCTACAGTCCATGGGGCTGCAAAGAATTCAATAGGACTAAGCAACTAACACTTTAACTTTCACCCTGGCTTCCAAGGTGGCTATAGTGATAAAAAAAAATCTACCTGCCAATGCAGGGGACATAAGAGACTAAGGCTTGATTCCTTGGTCAGGAAGATCCCCTAGCAGAAGGCATGGCAGCCAACTCCAGTATTCTTGCCTGGAGAATCCCATGGACAAAGGAGCCTGGCAAGCTACAGTCCATAGGGTTGCAAAGAGTCAGACACGACTGAAGTGGCTTAGCATACATGCACCCTGGCTTCAGTTCAGTCATGCCCTGGTGGCTTTTTCCCTCTGTCTGCTGTGCTTGAGCATCCTTCCCAGAAACTGCTTATTGTTGCCCATTGACCTGAGATGATCTTACTTGCATGTCTGTTTTCTGGAATATTCATAACAGACCAAATTGAAACTTCACTACAAACAACTTCTTCTAAAATTGTAATGTGGTTTCATGAAGTCCATCCCCTAATAGACACAGTTCTATGGTTAAGATCTTCTGTGGAAATTGACACTTGTCAGGTTTTTCTGGTACCCAGATGGCTGTGCTGGACAGCCTACATCTGTGTGATGGTGTAACAGAGAAGAACACGCTTGACTCCATATGTTTCTTCAGCTCTAAACCTTGTGCTCTGTTACCTGTACTTAGCCATGCTAGTTCTGTACCTTTCATAAAAGAATGTTGTTTCTAGCCTGAAATACATGCCAGCCCATTCTTGAGGCTCTGCCTCCAGGCTTGAACTTAAAGGTATAGTAAAAAGTGGCAGAACAGAAACAACAATTATCTCATTGGAGTTTTATAGGAACACGCTGAGCAGACCTATGGGACAAATGCAAGAATAAAAGATTTAGGCACCAAAAGGTTTGCAGCAACCAGCCACAACCCCTCCCCTTTTGAAGTCTGTTGGCTTTTGAATAAAGTTGGTATTCTTTGTCCCAGTGTTTTGTCTCTCCATTTATGGGGCTGTCATGCAGTTAGCAGTATGAGCCTGGACTCAGTAACAGTCGTGAGGAGCCTCCTCTTACTTAGGAGAACCTCCTACTTTTTCCTGGGAATTTACTAAGAGAGTCTCACAGAGCTCACATGTTCTCACTTGACACACAACAGCCTGCCAGCTTCAGTGCCACACACATCTAATCCCCTCCTCCTCCATTCCCCTTTTCCTGGGAGAAGGGATTCTAGAAGCAGACCGACTGTACCTAATTCTGGCTCTAACACACACCAGCCGTGTGGCCTTGCAAGTTTCTTAACTTCCTTGTGCTTTCATTTCTCTGTCTGTGAAACCTAGGAAAATGCATTTATCTTGAAGGTACAATGAACAAATATTTGTAAGGCATCTAGAATGATACTTAGTTGTGTCCGACTCTGTGACTCTATGGACTGCAGCATGCCAGGCTTTCTTGTCCATCACCAACTACTGGAGCTTGCTCAAACTCATGTCCATTGAGTCGGTGATGCCATCCAACCATCTCGTCCTCTGACATCCCCTTCTCCTCCTGCCTTCAATCTTGCCCAGCATCAGGGTCTTTTCCAATGAGTCAGTTCTTCTCATCAGGTGGCCAAAGTATTGGAGTTTCAACTTCAGCATCAGTCCTTCAAATGAATATTCAGGACTACTTTCCTTTGGGATAGACTGGTTGGATCTCCTTGCTGTCCAAGGGACTCTTGAGAGTCTTGTCTGTCACCACAGTTCAAAAGCATCAATTCTTCCACGCTCAGCTTTGTTTATAGTTCAACTCTCACATCCATACATGACTACTGGAAAAACCATAGCTTTGCCTAGATGGACATTAGTCATAAATATTAGTTTTTTTAAAAAAATCACTATTAACACTATTGCTGTGACAACCTACATCTGCTGCCTGCAGAGTTACTTGATGAAGTCCATTTCTCGCTATGTAGGCCAGTGGCCTCACCCACGGAGCAGCCTCTGAACACTTGCCCGGAGTCCTATCCTCTGGTACCATAGGAATTGTTTTCATGCTTCACAGTGAGTTGACACATTTGTGTCCTGGACCTGAAGAAGGCTGACATACTCCTGAGTTCTACCAAATCCCTCTTGAATAGCTTCTGGTTTTCACTCCTCTAACCAAAGATGCCTAAACCTAGCTCATAAGCTTTTACCTTCCATCTTCTGCTTCAGCTTTCCTGGTCCTTCTCCATACCAAAACTTCCTCTTTCCTCCCTCAGTTAGGAAGCCAGAGTTCCCACACCCATGAGAGAGAGAGAGAAAGGGAGTTGGGATTCGGGTGTGGGAGGGCGACGTGGAAGGAGAGGGGTGTGATTTGCACTAACAGCTGTCAGCCAAAAATGCAGGAATATTGCTGGTCCTATTATTAGAAGATCCCATTGGCATCGCTGGATTTCAAGTGAGAGACTTAGAACAGAGATTTTGAACCTTCTGGGACGGAAGAAACCAATTAATTTGAACAACGTGGTATGCTTTTAGTTTGTACTTATTTTGAGACTTATCTACCTCTTCAGTCTGAGAGGGGAGTGGGGACCTAAGAGGATGGGCTGGAAGGCCATGGGACAAGGGTGGACTGGTTCATCATATGCCAGACTATTCCACTCAAGGCTCCACTGTTGAATCTTGAAAGAGACAGTGTCAAGTTAAACAAATGAATGCCTTACCCAATAGCTGTTATGAAGCTTACTTTTTATCATTTGATTTGTTTAATTTTGTGGGTTTGCATTTTAAAGAATATTTCCCAGAGCAACAAAACAGTTAGGTTAAGTTTCCAAGGGAGGTCAGCACTTAGGACCAAGGACCTAGCCAAAAGTCTGAGATCAAGATAAAGACAAGAGCCAAGGCTGTTTTGTACCCTTATAAAAATAATTCAAAAGGTAAGTCTTTGATTATTAAGTATATAAATGGTACAGCCATATTGGAAAATAGTTCAACCATTTCTTTAAAAATTAAGGTTACATTTATCATACGATCTGGCCATCTTCACCCCCGATGAAGAGAAATGAAAGTCAAGGTCCATACAAAGTCTTGTCCATGAATGTTCACTGCTGCTTTATTCGTAATAGCTTCAAACTGTGGAAACAACCCAAATGTCCATGAACAGATGAACGGATGAACAGATCATGCTGTATAATGGAATCCTACTCAGCAATCAAAAGGAAGGAGCTATTGACACAAATGACAATACAGATTAATTTTAAAATAATCACAGGGAGTCAAAGATGCCAGGCCAAAATAAAACTTTAAAAGAATACTGTGTGATTCCTTTATATAAATCTTAGAAAATATAAATTAATCTTTAGTGACAGAAAGCAGATCAGTAGTTGCCTGAGGATGTTGAGGGTGGGGTGGAGAGGAGTGGGAGGGAACAATTATAAAAGGACAGGAGAAAACTTACGGGAGTGGTGGATGTGTATTATCTGGATTGTGGTGATGGCTCTAGGGTGTACATGTATGTCAAAACTCAGCAGAACGTATATTTTAAACATATAGTTTGTTAGGTGTCAGTTATATCCCAATAAAGCTGTAGAACAATTCTAAATAAAATAACTAAGCTTTTAGTGTTTTTCCATTTCAGGGCTACTTATCAAAAAATGATATTCTGATGGCTTTTTCCATTTTATTTGGGAAATCCTAAAACCTTCAGCATGACCCATGCTAGTCAAACTAAACACTACTGCCTTCACAGTAATAATAATAACTAGTACTCATTGATAGCCTTCTGTTGAACAGGGGTTATGCCAATACCTTACTTACATTATCTCATTTAATGGCCAAAAAAAAAAAAAAATCCTAGTGTAGGTACTACTATTAGTTCCATTTTACAGAAGAGGAAATCAAGGCAGAGTGGTTAGAACACACGAACACAAATGAAGATAGCCCCAATTCAAAACTATGAAGAGTTCTCCTCCTAGGCTTCCCTTTTCACTGATAGGACATAACTACAAATTTATTTGACAGGAGCAAAGAATTCATGCAGAAGCAAGGGCCTGTTGCTGTAACCCTGTAGCTATTTCTCATGCTCTCTATTTGGCTTCCTGGCCTCTGTGACACTAATTCTTTATTTCAGTTTTTAATTCCCCATAGCATCATCTTTCTGCCTGTTCTCAAGATTTTCCATTGCCCTGGTTTTCTCTCTGGATTCTGCACTTTTTGCCTCTACGGTCTTCAGTGCCTGCCCATGCAGAGAGCTTTGTCAGATGACTTACTCTGCTTTGAATAGATACACCTATCTATTCTTCAGGTATAGATTCTTCAGGTAGAAGAAATATATGGACAAGGAAGGGATGGATTTCATTCAAGATCAGGATATGGTCAAAGTCTTTGCAAGGAGTACAAAGTAAAAGGACTAGATAGCAAGACAAAATAAGATGGGGCAGAGATAACAGGGAAGAACAAATCCAACTCCAAATTAGATCTGTTCCTTTTCCTTAAGCCTTTGTGCTCTGTTGCCTGTGCTTAGTCTTGCTAGCTCTGTACCTTTTGTAAAAGAATGTTGCCTATAGCCTGAAACATACAGGATAGCCTATTCTCAGGGCTCTGACCTTTAAGGGTCCATACATATAGAGGTATGGAGTAGGAAATGGCAACCCGCTCCAGTATTCTTGCCTGCAAAATTCCATGGACAGAGGAGCCTGGTGGGCTATAGTCCATGGTGTTGTGAAGAGTTGGACATAACTGAGTGACTGAGCACACGCAGAGATAAAAAGTTGCAGAACCGAGAATAACATTTGTCTTGGAGTTTTAGGGGAGCACAGTGACCTGACCTACATGGAAGGCTACAAGAACAAAGGATTCCTACACCTAGAAGTTTGCAACAACTAACCACACCCTTCACTCTCCTTGCCTCAAAAATACTTTGCTGAAATCCTTCAGGGAGTTTGGGGTTTTGTGAGCATGAGTCACCCATCTCCTTGCATGGCCCTGCAGTAAATCTTTCTCTGCTCTAAACCCCAACATTTAAGTTTGTTTGCATTTGATAACAAGGATAGGAGATTGGCAGAAACTTTGGCAGAATCTAGTGTAAGAGGCAGCAGAGAAGTAATACTAACTTTTTCTGCTAAGTGCACAGAGCAGGAGGGCATCAGTGCAGTCTGCTGAGTGCCAGGCAGGTAGAACTAGCAGGAAGAGAAAGCAGGGATGACAGAGCAGCCTCTAAGAAGCCTCTGAAACTTGGCCTTCAAGAAGCAAGGTGTCCATTGATGCATCTAAAAACTGAGAGCCCAGAACACTGGGCGAGCTTTGCCTGGGTTGACAAAGATTGCCAGAAGGTCCTAAAAATAGGGCTTCACAGCCTTTTCACAGTTCTGCCAGTCTCCCAGATTAGTTTGGACTCTCTCTTTTTTTATTTTTAATCAGTAGGAGAAAAAAGAAAGATGACAATAAAAACCATATGGAAGCCTCTTCTCATGCTGTAACTCTTTGATCTTCTCTCCAAATAGAAGAAAGTAACCTTCCCACTCTTAAATCATTCCAAATGCTTTTCAGCTTCTAGATACACTACTATTTCAGGTAAACTTAATATCATGGTTCACTCCTTCATTTATTTGTTTAAACACTGACTGAGCGCTCATCAAGTAACAGTTTCTATGCCAGGAACTGAAGGTAGCAAGAAAAATTCCCTGTCATTGCCTCCACCAAGTCCACAATCCAAGAGGGGAGTCAATTAAAAGACAGACTGTGCACAAGAATTTCAGGAGCCTCAAGAAGGGATGTTTAAGGGAAAGGTGGAGTGTAGGGGAAAGGGAGATGGAGGTTAAAGAAGCTTTCTGAAGGAGATGACACAAGAGTCACAAAGTCATTCCTAGTTTTCTCAACAACTGTAAAACTTCCTTTCATAGAGCTTGGAGACTCTAACATCTCTAATTCTGCCAGGATAGTCTTCAGAAAGCCCCTATGTACATGGACTTAAAAAAACAATCAAACAAAAAAAAAAACCCAGAACAATATAACGTAAGCAGAAAGAAAATTCTGCAGGTTTTTACACATAGATTTAAAGTGATTTCCTGAGAGTAGTCAACATAGAGAACTTGTGATCCAAGGACCTGGAATATCTTCAAGAATCAGTACGTTCAAGGATGAGTGGGTGAATTAACAGCTTTAGAGAAACAGGATTGTTCATTCATTTATTCACTCTCATTCATTCAGTAAATAAATATACTCCTTGTAGACACTGGTGACTCAAAAATGAACTGTTTGTTTATAGGTCGACAATAACCTTTTGTTCATCTACAGTTTTGCCTTTATGGAAGATATTTATCCCCAACTAGAATGGTCCCTTGTCACTGGTGTCAAAACCAGGCTACCGTTCTAGGTTGTCCTAACCCAACATGACTTTTCTCTTTGGTTTTTACTGAAAAAACAAGTGTGTACTGACAAAAGGACCTTGGCACACAGACATCCACTTTCTAAATGCTTGTGAAGAAATCCTTGAAGCAAATAAGATCTAATGGACAAGGGGCGAATTTGTAAATGCTGCTGCTTGATAAATGTGTGTAATAAAAATTACTATAGTTTGTGCTTGTAAAATAATAATCACTTTTAAAAACTAGTTTTCAGTAAGTTCTCTAAATCCTGAACTAAATAAGTTTCGTGCAAATCAATATGCTTTCTGAAAATCTATTTTACCTTTCCGTTTTAAAAGGCCTATCCGTGCCATTGTTCAGCTTAGGAAGCTGGGCTGCCAGTTTGATAAGACTCTGAGTGTGGTCTGAATGCTCTATGCTAATCTCCTCTACATCAGGCTGGAAGCTTATCTTGACAGGAAAACTTGGAGCGGGCCTAGTGGAAGGATTTTGGCATCACACATTGGAGTGGAAAATATTCACAGGCTGTAACAAAGTCTGGCTTGGGCTGCTGTAGGAAAGGCAGCCACTGGCTGGGAGACAATTCGTGTAGGAAAGTCCTGGGTGCCTCTGTGAGAGGCCTACAGGATGGTGTTATCCACCGAGAGGGGGCAGGATCAGGGAATCATGTGTGTTTTCATGAGAATTGAGAGGAACGGCAGCTAACACAAGCCAAGTTAGAAAAAGAACACAACCACTGAGCGCTTCCATCACAGCCTTTTGGATCCAAAACGCTTCATGTGCAAAAATAATGTGCCAGCTGAAGAAAGAATACTTCAGGGGTTTTAAAAAGCTGAAGTCTAGAAAAACCCTCAGGCACAGGTGTACCTGTTTGTGTGAGGATGTCAAACCCAAACTGTATAAAGCAGCCCTCCATTTCTCTCAAAAAGGTTTTGCATCTATTCCTGACCTTTCTGGTAAAGATAAAAGTGCTTTTTTTTTTTTCCAAGCGTGTCCCTGTTTGGTGAGAAATTGCATCCCCCACCCTTTGGCGGGAGGCTTGTTTTTGCTTTTAATATACTTGTAAGCTCTGAACTTTGTCACTGAAAAATATTTAGAAATGCTGATTTCTAGGATGAGAGACAATGGTGGTATACATATTTTGACTAAAAGTTTTTTTAAAAAATGCCAGGGACTTTGTGATGACCTCTTGTGTTGCTGTCCCTGAGTACTGTGTGACTTTTCTGGAAAAAGGAACTCATGACTATTTACTCCACTGAACCTGGAAGTCTACGGTAAAAACAAAATATGACAAGCCAAAGTGGTAAATGAGATTTCACACTGCCTGCCTCCTCCAGATAGAGAAACTTTAATAATAAAATGACGTTCACACAGTGAGGCCTGCTCTACCCCACGGAGGTTGATTGTATGGGTTGAGTTGTGGACTGTGCTCCCTTTGGGAAGGCTGAAGTAAGGGGGATGAGCTGTGTCTATTTGCAGAGGTGTGGGCAGAGGAGCTGAAGTTGCCCTGCCCTCTCAGTGGGAGGGAGATGCATGATCCTTTTCAGAAAAAGCGGAAATGCCATTCTGTTGTCAGTTCCTTAACAGCAAAGAGCATGCTCTGTCTTTGATTTCCTCATGACCAGCATGGCACCTGGCACATAGCAAGGGGTCACTGTTAGAACTGAACTGAGTTAGCGTTCTGGGCTCCACTGGGAGTGTTAGATATTGAAATGAGCTCCGCACTCATGGAGAAATCAGGAAGAGGCAGAAAACCATATAGGGAGATTGACCATATAGGGAGATTGTCCAGGCAGATAAAGGAGAGAGGCTAGTGGATGGCAGTAGCCAGAGGGTGCTCCTAAGATGTTACAGGTATGTCATGGGGCAGGAACACTGGTTTCCCGGGAGGGTGTTTCCAAGGCAGCACAAGCCGGGGAGCTACAAGTTTGGGGATTGTCTCAAACACAGGTTGTATCCGCACAGGGATACCTGGCACCCTGTGCTGAAAGTGATGTCAGTGCATTCATACTGAGCAAAGCTACCATTCAGCAGTAGCCCTGGCAACTTCTTAGCTCTGCCCATAAGCCCTGAGTTTGCCTATGTCTAATACCACTAAGGAGGGCATGGCAACCCGCTCCAGTATTCTTGCCTGGAGAAATCCATGGACAGAGAGGAGCCTGGCAGGCTGTAGTCCATAGGGTCGCAAAGAGTCAGACAAGACTGAAGCAACTGAGCATGCACAACACCACTGAAGTCTTTCCTTTAAAATGTATTTTAAAACCACTTATGTAGATTATGTTTTAGAGCTTTTAAAAAAATATATTTATTTTTTATTGAAGGATAATTGCTTTACAGAATTTTGCTGTTTTCTGTCAAACCTCAACGTGAGTCAGCCATAGGTATATATATATCCCCTCCCTTTTGAAACTCTCTCCCATCTCTCTCCTCATCCCACCCCTCTAGGTTGATACAGAGGCCCCGTTTGAGTTTCCTGAGCCATAAAGCAAATTCCCCTTGGCTATCTATTTTACATATGGTAATGTAAATTCCCATGTTACTCTTTCCATACATCTCACCCTCTGCTCACCCTCTGCTCAGACTATGTTTTTAGAGCAACTTTAAGCTCATAGCAAAATTGAGTTGAGGGGAAGGGACAGAGATTTCCTGTGTATCCCCTCCCCATCCCCAAACACAGCCTCTCCCATTATCAGCATCCACCACCAGAGGGTACATTTGTTGAAATGGATAAACCTACATTGATATGTCATTTTTACCCAGAGTTTACATTACATTCACCCAATAGTTTACATTATTGTTGACTGTTGATGTTGTAATACCACTTAAGTCTTATGAAACTGTAACAGCATAAGAATTACTTCAGGTTTTCTCTCCAATAGCCTTCTCAAACATTCCTCCCCACCATTGTTCCAAGTTCAGTGACTCACACCTGCACGCTCCTTCTAAACCTAGGAGAGCTGGATAGACAGCATCATGTGAATTGGATTCCTATCAAGAACTTTTTCATCTCATGCCACTGACCATCACAGATAGTACACTCTTGTGCATACTCTAGTATATGCTTCCTGGCCAGACCTCAGTTTCTACCCCACATAGCAAGAACCCCCTTTTCAGGGACAGAATGATCAGATAAATTGTTTGGAATCCCAGCCTAAAACCGTAACTAGGAAAAGCAGACAGTCAGGGGAGCTGGGGGGAGGGGACGTCTGGATCTCTTTTTTACCAAGATAAAGACACATCTGTTCCATTTGTTTTCCTCTTGTAGCTCTGTCATTGATTTTTGGAAAATAGTTTGTTTACTTGTTTAACTGTGAAAGTTTCAGGGTGTTGTTTTCTTTTTTTATTGCTTTGGGAAACTCTTACTCCTGACTCATCACATCTCTCTCCTTCTAATTTTCTAAAAGTAAGTATACTTTTAAATAGAGAAAAAACAAGTGGAAGAGGGGAAATGCATTTCAGCCCAATGGTGTTTAAGAGCATGTGTTAGAAATAGAAAGTGATATAAACAAAAAATAACCAAGGAAAGTTTTCTATCAATGCTGTGACAAATTATCACAAATGTAGTGGCTTAAAAGAAAACAGATTTACTTTCTTATATTTACGGAAGTCAGAAGTTCCCAAATCAAGGTGTCAACATAGCTGCATCTTTTCTGGATGGAGGTTGTAGGGGAGAATCCATTTTCTCACATTTTCTAGCTTCTAGGCAAAACGGGGTAAAAAGTAATTCAACTCATTCTAATCCAGTATTTATTATGTTATTATATATCAGATATTATGATAAACCATATGAAAATATAAACAGGATTAAAGAATAATCCTTAATTTCAAGGAGACTACAAATTCTAGCTAGAGAAATGGGCCCATGAACAACTAGCAACAATAATCAACAGAATAGAAATATAATGAGTAGATATATAAATCAAATACTGTGGGAACAATGAGGAAGATAAAATACATTGTGATTGGTGATGCCAGGATACTAATCCCAAAAGTGATATCAGCACACCAACTTTAAATATAACTGAAATTAAAGAAACAATATTTATACTGGGTTTTGAAAGATGAATAGAAATCCCATAAATGGACAATGTGGAAAAAGGGCATTGCAGGTGTAGGAAATTCCTTGAGGAAAAGCAGAGAAAATAAGCAGAGAAAATGAGCAGAGAAAATAAGGAAATGCTTACTAGTCTGCTATGGTAGAGTCGTTTGATGTGAAGAGGAGCATGAGTCTGGAAAAGTTGAGATGGAGCCAGATTTATTTAGCAAATATTTATTGAATACTCATTGTACTCTGGGAATAAAACAAGGGGCAGAGGAAATGAACACCCCTGTCCTCATGGTGTTTATCCTCTAGTTTGGAGATGGAGGAGGTGGGACCGATGCCAATAAATGAAATTGCTATAGATTATGTAATGGAGGAACATAAAGTGGGGAAGGGAGCTGGGCAAGCACTTTCAAAGGGGTTGATTCAGGAAGGCCTGCTGAGAAGGTAACTAATGATCAATGACTTGAAGTGGGTGAGAGAATATTTAGGGGGAAGAATGTTCTTACAGATAGCAGTGAATCCAGTAGTTTTTTAATATGGCTTCCTATCAAGAAACAATGGCTTCTCAAAGAAATACAATCCAGAGCCTCTAAGGTTTTGCACTGGAAGGAATGTTTTCCAGTCACTGAAGGACACCATCTAGGCTGTCAAGGATCAGAAGGTCTTCTTTCTAGTGAGAAATCTTACAGACTACCTTTTAATAAGAAATCTTACAGGCTACCTGTCATCATTGCCCATGATTCTGATACCATTAAAAGCTACTGGGTTTTCCTAAAACACAACTTAAATTTTTATCATTCTTATCCTCAAAAATATTTAATGGCTTTCCATTTTTAAATGGAAAACAAAAAGTCATAGTGTAGCAGGAATTAAGAGCCCTAAACACTATGGGTAAGAGGCTTACCTTCTTCAGTCTCCAGGTGCCTGGGTATCTGTTTTCTCTCTCTCATTGCTGTATAGATACAGGCTAGATGCTCTTCTTGCTTGCTCCTCAATATTAACTTCAGACTGTCTTTCCCATTCTTGATTATAAACACTCATGTGTCACTTGGGGGAGGGACTGCTTTACCTCCTGCCCCAAGGGGTGCACGTTTCTATTAGGTTGGTCCAAAAGTAATTGTGGTTTTGCATTGTTGAACTTTGCCATTTGATGTTGGAACACATTCTTAAATAAATGTGGTTATGTTATACATCATTTTAATGCATATTTCTCACTTTATGGTTTTTTTTTTTTTTTGCTAATGACATTACTTGACTTTTAATATTTATTTTAGACTATGGAAATGGTGTTAGACAAAAAGCAAATTTGAATGATTTTTTTATTTGAGTTCAAAATGGGCTGTAAAGCAGTGGAGAAAACTCGCAACATCGACAATACATTTGGCCCAGGAACTGCTAATGAACATAGAGTGCAGTGGTGGTACAAGAAGTTTTGCAAAGAATACAAGAGCCTTGAAGATGAGCAGTGCAGTGGCTGGCCATTGGAAGTGGACAATGACCAAACGAGAGCAACCATTGAAGCAGATCCTCTTACAACTACACAAACGTGTTGCTAAAGAACTCAACATCAACCACTCTATGGTCATTCAGCATTTGAAACACACTGAAAGGTGAAAAACCTCAGTAAGTGGGTGCCTCATGAGTGGACCACAAATCAAAAAAATCACCACTTTAAAAAAAATTTTTATTTTTACTTTATTTTACTTTACAATACTGTATTGGTTTTGCCATACATTGACATGAATCCACCACGGGTGTACATGAGTTCCCAAACATGAAGCCCCCTCCCACCTCCCACCCTATATCATCTCTCTGGATCATCCCCGTGCACCAGCCCCATTTTGAAGTTAGTCTCCTCTTATTCCACGCAACAACTAACCATTTCTTGATTGAATTGTGACATGAAATGACGAGTGGATTTTACATGACAACCGGAGATGACCAGCTCAGTGGTTGGACCAAGAAGAAGCTCCAAAGCACTTCTCAAAGCCAAACTTGCACCAAAAAAAAAAAAAAGGTCATGGTCACCGTTTGGTGGTCTGCTGCCCATCTAGTCCACTCCAGCTTTCTGAATCCCAGTCGATTACACCTGAGAAATATGCTCAGCAAGTCAGTGAGATGCTTTGCAAACTGAAACGCCTGCAGCCAGCATTGGTCAACAGAAAGGGGCTAATTCTCTAGGACAACACCTGACCACACATCTCACAACAAATGCTTCAAAAGTCAAACAAATTGGGCTACAAAGTTTTGCCTCATCCACCACATTCACCTGACCTCTTGCCAACCAACTACCACTTCTTCAAGCATCTCGACAACGTTTTGCAGGAAAAGTGCTTCTACAACCAGCAGGAGGCAGAAAATACTTTCCAAGAGCTCGCTGAATCCTGAAGCATGGATTTTTATGCTACAGAAATACACAAACTTATTTTTCATTGGCAAAAATGTGTTGATTGTAATGGTTTCTGTTTTGATAAATAAGGATGTGTTTGAGCCTAGTTATAATGATGTAAAATTCATGGTCTGAAACAACAATTACTTTTGTACTAATCTAATGACTCCATACAGTACTCTTTGTGCAGGAACTCTGGTAAAGAATGTTTTTTCTCCTGGGCCTTGGTAAAATCCCAGGAATATTTCAGTACCCCTTGTGGATTTAAGTCTCTGGCTGAAGCTCAGTTACCTATCCTTGAATTTGGCTTTGGGAGTTAGAGAAGGCTTCACACAGAGGAGGTGGCATTTGAACTTGGCTTTGAAGGATTAGAAGGATTTTGCCAGAAGTAATGGAAGAATTCTCACCGGCAAGAAAGATAATTACTGGCAGAACTTTTTTTTCCGCTTCATAATATTCAGGAAAATTTAGACTTCTAGTCCTATATACTTATACATCATGTGTTTATGGCTGAAAGTAAATATGATTAACTAGATAAAACCCAACTTTACAAATCCTCTTTTATGTGCAAAGTATTTCAAGGAGGAGGTTTGATTTATTTACATTTTTAATTAAATGAAAATTACAGATAAAAGATGCTATACCACTCATCTTCCTAGGAAAAGAAAATATTGCAATGTAATTAAAAGGATGCCTCAAATTATAATTAGATTGGAAATTTAATTATGACTAGAATACTTTATCCTTATGCACACTGACACCTTGTTGATACATAACCTTTAAAGTATTTTTATTATATTTACTCTAAGATCTTAATCTGTGGACTGAATAAAATCCTTAGGTTCCTAAGAAGGGCTAGAATTCAGCATAGAATCCAAAGTGCTGCTTTTTATCTGGAAACAAAAAAAGTATTGTGTTTCAGAATTCCTGTTCTGATCATTACTGGATTTTTATTACAATTTAATACTGCAAAAAATTCTAAAAATCTCTAGCAGATATCAGTTAGTACAATATTAATAACAAATTTCTTAGCTAGAGAGAACATCCTTTGGTTCATATCTGATAGAGTTACTTGCTTCTAAATGAAAGGACTGAAGGAATTCATATATATATACACTCAGGAATCACATTTTCCAGAAAGAATACTCTTCCTATGGAATGTTAGCTGTACATATAGAAATGTATCATAGCAATTTGGTGGAATTTCTTCTGCAGATGAGCTCTGGTTAAATACATTTGCTATAATTAACTTCCTGTGGCACCATTTGACACTTCTTGCAGCTTAGGAAACAATAACTTTCACAGTAAAAATGATTTAGTTACAGCATAATGTGCTCCGATAGAAATGTTTTGAGATAAAGATCCTCAATATGCAATTATTATTAGCTTGATATGGAAAATACTGTGTGATAAAAACTGTTTGAAGAATTGCCACTTTAACTTATCTGGGTGTGAAGAATGCACTTAATAATAAATTGAAGGTCTTTATTCATGAGTCAAAGTCTGAATTTGTAGCCTTTGTGGAAATCTCCATTCGAAAATGCATGTTTGTTAATTAAATCATTAAATAAATATATGTTGAAAATGTATTATGTGCTTGATATTTGCTAAAGTTTGTAGAGTATATCTTCTCTCTAATTTAACCACAGTCATTAATTTGATTAGCCTTCATGGTCATAAAAGAAGGAAAGTCTTGCTTTTATAAACTCATGAGGAAAAACACACAACATCTGATTAGCTAAAATAGACTCATTTTCATTCTACTGAGATGTAACCAACACGCCCCTCCTTTTCTGAACCAATTTTCACCAGACAACTTCTGCTCCCAGATGAACTGAATTTCTACAAATGGCCTGCCTCTGTGGTCCTCTGTATAGGCAAACCTCTCATTGAAGTCCTTATCTCTTTTGAAGGGACTTCAAAGGTCCATTGAAATCCAAAACTTTCCTTGAAGTTAAGTCAAGTTTTGCCTGTTTTAGGGCTGCAGGATTTCATCCAGAAAAGCCTAGGTGGTTAACAAGGAAAGAGCATGTTAACCTGGTTGGATTTCATCACAAGTGGAATTTGGTCTGACAATTTTGGCTCTGTTAGGGGGTTTAAAGCATATTCAGCTGTGGAAATGATAAAAGGATTCCCCTACCTGGTTTTATAGCACAATAGCTGAAAGACCAGCAGGTATTTCCAAGCATCTTTTAGTGCACATCCCAAACTGCTACACCAGCTGGATCTTCAGTGAATGAAACGACCCTGCTGTTAAAACATTTGAATCCCAGTCAAAGTCGTTGACAGTAAAAATCCAGGTGGCTATGCAAATTGGTCATTTCCTTAAATAGTAATTTGAGTTTCACCAGGTGAGTCCTGCTAATAATGACAACCAACATCTGTGGAGCCTGTTTCGGTTCATAGGACAACTTTTATGTTATTATCTCATTGTTGCTCTTGTTGTTGTTTAGTCACTAAGTAGTGTCTGACTCTTTTGTGACCCCATGGACTGTAGCCTGTCGGGCTCCTCTGTCCATGGAATTCTCCAGGCAAGAGTACAGGAGTGAGTTGCCATTTCCTTCTTGGGGATCTTCCCAACCCAGACATGGAACTCGTGTCTCTTGCACTGGCAGGCAGATTCTTTACCACTGAGCCACCAGGGAAGCCCCATATTTTCTCGGTTAGTTTTCATTAAAACTCTATGAGATGAAGACATGGAAGTTCAGACAGATGAAGTGATTTGTCTAAGGTTATGCAAGTAGTTCGGAGAAGGCAATGGCACCCCACTCCAGTACTCTTGCCTGGAAAATCCATGGACGGAGGAGCCTGGTAGGCTGCAGTCCATGGGGTCACTAAGAGTCGGACACGACTGAGCGACTTCACTTTCACTTTTCACTTTCATGCACTGGAGAAGGAAATGGCAACCCACTCCAGTGTTCTTGCCTGGAGAATCCCAGGGATGGGGAAGCCTGGTGGGCTGCTGTCTATGGGGTCACACAGAGTCAAGACACGACTGAAGCTACTTAGCAGCAGCAGCAGCAGCACGCGAGTAGTTAAGTAGTGAGTCAGGATTTGAACCCAGACATTTGAAGCCAAACACAGTGGGCTTTTCTTAAGACTGAGAGTCATTGGTAGTTTGGATGATTATCGACCTGTAGCTCTTGACTGAAAGAAGCAAGAGCTGCTTTGTCTTCTTTGGGGAGTCTATTTCTATAGGTTCCTCTTTGAAAATAGGATAGATTACTTTTTGTGCTCTGGGTTCATATTACTAAATCTTCTGGCTTTTCAAGAAAAGTTAACAATTCTATTTGGATGCCATTCCAATTTTTGACTGTTAACAGCTATGTTAGTTTGGGTCTTTGTTCTCAAGTTTTCGTTCCTTTTTGATAGAATTACACATCCACACCCTTTGCATATAATTCTAGGGCTTCTCAATAGAACAGACTGTACATCACTCACCTTATTGGCTTTAGGTTTGGTCATGTGATTTGGATTGCCCAATGAAATGTGGCAAAATGTAAGCTGTGACTTTAAGAAGTACCTTCTATCTCCCATCCCTATTTGCTCCTGCATTTACCTTGAGAGCCTCCTTTTACAGTCCTAGAAGGATGTGGAGCAGACTAGAACCTTATCTGCAGTTTGCATCCAAGCTCAGTGAATCCCAGCAGATGTCAGTGAGTTCCTGCTGGACCCAGCAGAGCCTCAGCCAACAGGCAGACCTGTAAGATATAGTTTTTTTTAGGTTTTATTGGGGTTTAATTGATTTACAATGGTGTATTAGTTTCAGATGTACAAAAGAGTGAATCTATTATATTAATACATATATTCACTCCTTTTATAGATTCTTTACCCATATTGACCATTACAGAGTGAGAAATAAATATTTTGTGGTTGTAAAGCTATTGAGATTTGGGCTTGCTAGTTATACAGCAGATCCTGACCATGTTAAACTTTTTTTTTTTTTTTTGTCTGACTCTTTGGAACCCCATGAACTATACAGTTCACGGAATTCTCCAGGCCAGGATAATGGAATGGGTAGCCTTTCCCTTCTCCAGAGGATCTTCCCAACACAGGGATCGAACCCAGGTCTCCCGCATTGCAGGCGGATTCTTTACCAGCTGAGCCACAAGGGAAGCCCCATGTTAAACATCTTTAAGCAAACATTACAGCCCAAATTAAGTACTTCTGTAGATTAGATGCAGCCTGTGGGTCAAAGCCTGAGATGTGTGAGGTGAATCCTTGGCAGTACCTTTGCCAATAGTTGCATTTAGATCTCAGGAAAAATTATATCAAATGTTTGGTGCATATACTATTTGGAACAAATGTTAGTCAGTTGTTTCTGACTTTTTGCAACCCTATGGACTGTAGCCTGCCAGACTCCTCTGTCCGTGGGATTTTCTAGGCAAGAATACTGGAGTGGGTTGCCAATCCCTGCTCCAATTTAGAGCAAGGAGACTGTTAAGTTCTGACTCCTAAACAATCTCTGTACTCCTACTCAGGAGAGATATATGAACTAAGGCATATGAGTAATTGAAGGTGTGGGAGTGAAAGGAGAGATTTTCCTTGTCATTGACCTGGATTAACAGGATCAGCCTACACATCCCCTGTCAGCACTATTTTTTAAATGTACGCTGAATCCTTAGAGAATGAATTTGTTCTCTATCATCCATGTTTGTTCCAGTCAAAAAATTTGAGAGTCCCTAGAAAAGCTAGAAGACTTGAACCTAAATTTAACCTTTCATCCTTCTTCAGCCTGGAGAAGGAATCTTAATAACTGAGAGAAATACCCCATGCTTACTAGGTCTTGGGAAATGCAGTAATTTCTTTTCTAGAACAAACATCACCTGGGGAATTAAACAAGAGTTACTGTCTGCCGAATTCAGAAGGAAATCAGCATAGGCAGACACACAGCAGAGGGGACAGCAGTGATCTCAAATTTAGAGACATGAGCTTTTAGATACCTTAGTTGTAGCTGAGAACCTGCGTGAGAGAAGGTCATGTCAGATCTTCTGGAATCATTTCCCTCCCTCCAAGCAAAGCCTTCTACACCTGTGACAGGAGCAGTTGTGTGCCCTGTCTAGACTAGACATGACTACGACCCAGCTGAGACATTTAATTTTTATAAATGTTTGATATGATGGCAGACCGGTACTGAGAGTACACATTCGTTATTGGTTACTTCCCCAGGCTAACACAGTCTAGGTTATGTACTTTCCTAACCTTATAGCAATGAAACTAATATAACTGTCTGTACTCTAAACTTCCATTTAAGTCATGCTGACAGGTCCTTAGACTAGTTATCCAGTGTGCTCTGCTAGCCAAATTTCATTTTGATTGTAAATACCATGAAGGAGCAATGCAGGATGCTATGAGGTTGTATTAATACAGGTCCCAACTAGACTGTGACATCAAGGAACTGTCACTGAGTAAATGACATTTAAAAGAACACATGAAGAAAGGGTAAATGGTATTCAGCCTCAGAAAGGAATGGAGCCATGGAGTCATGTAGAATGTTAGAGAAAAAATGGAGGAGAGACAAGAACAGAGAAAGTATTTGAAGTTCTGTACTAGTATTTAAGGGAGTCACAGGGTTTGAAAAAGTACCCTAGAAGATCATTGTAGTCTCTTCCCAATGCCCAGCTTACAAACAGCGTTTCATGCCATGAGCAGAAAAGAACACGTGAAGAGTTTAAATATTGCTGGATAAAGTGAGAAGTAAAATCAATAAGCATTATGGCTAAGAGCCTGGAAATGAATATCAAACAGACACGGTTTAAATCATAGTTTCCTTATTACTAGCTCTGTGACCTGGGGCAACTTACTTGTTTAACCTTTCCAACTTTTTTTTTTTTTAATCTGCAAAATAGGGAAAATAATGCATACCTTTGAGTGCCACTGCAGGGACCAAGTGAAACCGTGGAGGTAAACTCTCTAGCATCCTGACTATCACATCGCCAGCATCAGACATTTCTGGCAGAAAGATGAGCAGGTTCTGTGGAAGCTTGGATGTCAGGCACAGTGAACGGGGGCTTTAGTGTGTGAAAATATTGTATTTGTAAAAGTCTAATCTGTGTATTTATCGACACATTTATTAAGAAGTCAAAGCTGCCTTCCAGTTACTTTCTCTTAGGAAGGATATGTTTGTTTTCTAGGGCTTCTGTAACAAAAGACCACAGACTGTATAGCTTGAAATGACAGAAACGTGGTCTTTCACAGTTCTGGAGGTTAGAATTCCAAGATCAAGACATTTGCAGGGCCATATTCTCTCTGAGATAGAATCCTTCCCCACCTCCCCTTGGCATCTGGTGGTGGCATCAAGTCTTGGTGTCCTTTGGTTTGCAGCTCATCACTCTGATCTTAGTCTCTGTCCCACATGACTTTCTCCCTGATGTGTACATCTCTGTCTCTTCTCTTTAATGACATCTCCCTCATTGGATTAAGGTCTACACTAATGATCACACTTTAACTTGATTAAATCTGCAAAAACCTTATTTCCAAATAAGGTTGCACTCGGAGGGACTGATAGGACTTCAGCACACCTTTTGCAGGGCTTCCCAGGTGGCTCATACAGCAAAGTGTCTGCCTGCAGTGCAGGAGACTTGGGTTTGATCCCTGGTTTAGGAAGATCTCCTAGAGAAGGGAATGGCTACCCATTCCAGTATTCTTGCCTGGAGAATTCCATGGACAGAGGAGCCTGGTGAGCTACAGTCCATGCAGTTGCAAAGAGTTGGACATGACTGAGCAGCTAACACTCATCCGTTTTGCAGGGACATGATCAATCCACAGCAGTGAGTGAGTGAGTGATTACAGGGAAAGGCTTGTTCCTCAGTGACAGAGAGAACTCTTTCTATGGGAATTTGAAGTGTCTAATCATAAATGATTAAGGTCCCCCATTATTTTCATTCCTAGATTCTAGACAGGCTTGGATTATTAGATTAGGATTTTAAGTCCTTTAAATGTTCCCCTCCCCAACCTCAGTTCTAAAAGTTGTCTTAAGGATAATCTCAGGCATTATCAAAATTTTCTCTTCTCTTAGATAGAGAAAGGGAATTGAGGAGATCTATACACTGAAAGAAATTAATCAGTTTTTTTTTTTTTAACTATGCTGGAGTCATGATGATATAAAATAATCTATCAGCTTGACTATAGACTCATAATGTAGCTCCTTTTAATGGATATTATTGGAAGGTTCATGTTCTTTCAGTTGTTTTTAAGATTAAATCTGAATTATGACTTTGAGTAGGCTTCCCAGGTGGCATTAGTGGCCAAGAACCTGCTTGCCAATGCAGGAGACATAAGAGATGCTGGTTCAATTCCTGGAAGATCCCCTGGAGGAGGGCATGGCAACCCACTCCAGTATTCTTGCTGGAGAATCCCATGGACAGAGAAGCCTGGAGGGCCACAGTCCGTAGGTTCACAGAGTTGGACATGACTGAAGGGACTCAGCATGCATGCACGTGTATGACATTGAGAGTTTCTGTCTGGATGGGTTCTCCTGCCCTCATGCATGAATGTGTTGGGATGCATATGTAGGGTTTATAGTGATGAGATCATATATACTTTCATAAAGGGATGACAATTGATTTAGGGATTTTAAACTTGAGGAATTTTCCTTCTCTGGACTGGATAAAGATTTGAAATGTTTTAATTATATAGTATTTTTTAAATTTTATGTTTATTTGGCGATACTGGGCCTTTGTTGCAAGGGCATTCTCTAGTTGCGGTGAGCAGGAACTACTCTCTAGTTGCTGTGCAAGAGCTTCTCATTCTGGTGGCTTCTTTTGTTGAGGAGCATGGCCTCTAGGGCCTGCAGGCTCAGTAGTTGTGGCAAACAGGCTTAGTTGCTCCATGGCACGTGGAATCTTTCCAGACCAGCAATCGAACATGTGTCCCCTGCATCAGCAGGTGGATTTTTAACCACTGGACTGCCAGGGAAACCCTAGAATATTTTAATTATAGTAGAAAAAAAAGTCAGATCTATGGTGAAAAACACAAAGAGTTTACATACTCTTTTACTCTTGGTTGTATGCATTGTGTTCATGTGTGCTAAGTCGCTGCAGTCATGTCCAACTCTTTGCAACCCTCTGAACTATAGCCCGCCAGGCCCCTCTGTCCATGGAATTCTCCAGGCAAGAATACTGGAGTGGGCTGCCATTCCCTTCTCCAGGCATCTTCCTGACCCAGGGATGGAACCTGAGTCTCTCACATTGCAGGCAGATTCTTTACCCTCTGATACCGGGAAGCCCCGGTTGTATGCATTACCTGTATAATATTTAGATACCCCATCAATGTGCTCAAGCCCAGTTTTCTGATGATATGAACCAGCCCATCTGCTTGCATGACTTGGCTGAAAGTGAACATAGATGCGGACAGGGCAGTGCCTTCAATCTGTCACTAAGTCCCACCATGGACATCTGGGGCCACCATTCAGCAGGCAAAGGGAGTGACTGTTTCTCAGTCCTCCCCACTCCTACCTCCCTGATATTTTAAATATATCTCCTTCAAGCCCTACTCTCAGGCAAAGTCTCTTTTGACCTCAAACAAAAGGGCCAAGTCCCTTCTTAATAGATTAGAGAGACTTAGATTTAAGCTGGGGATTTCCTCATGTGATTTATTTTCCCTCAGTGCAGATATTTTACTAGGATGGACACAGTGACTTGAGTTGAAAAAATGGCTGCAGTCTGTGTTTCCTTAGGAAGGAAAAATCATTGCATGTCTGGAGCTTGGAGATTTAGTCCCTGGACAGAGATTTTTCCAAGGATTTTTCCCCTATAAACATAATATGAGAAGACAGTACCATTCTAGCTGGTCACCTGCATTGCCACTGGGGGAAGATTTGTCATCCTGGAGACTTAACCTGTGGGCCCAATAGTTTACTTAACTTGCAGGTTTTAACGCCAGAATTTGAACTCTGGAAGGAGGGGTAATAAGGGGCTTAAACATATCATTGTTGGTTTAACTATAAAAAAGAAGAAATATACTCTCTTCTGACCTAGGTCTTGACTTGTCCTTGTGTTTGTCCCTTCATCTCAGTCACACCCCCTCACCATTTATAAAAAGGGGCCAGGTAAATAAAAACAATGCAAGAAAACAATCAAGAAACAAAAATTAAAAAACTAAAACTATAAGGAAAGATTTTGGTTTAAAGAGACAATAGAATGCATAAAAAATTAAAAGAACCATATTAACAATGGAATAATGACAAATATGGCTAAGGTGTTTAAATTATGAATAAAAGTATTAATTTTATTTTTAGTAAAAATTATGTGTGTGTTAAACCACTAATCTAGGCAAAAAACATTAGAGGAAAGGAACAGAGGATAAGTAAGAGAACTACTTGAATGTTAACAGATCTAGGAGCATCTTTAAGAGTTTTTAAAATACTAACTGGAAGGCCTAAGGGATGCACAGGACTTTTAAATTCCAAGGGCCAACATCACCATATGGGCAAATCAAGTCTTTAAAATAACGCAACAGTATGTATCCCACCCATCACAATCTCATGGGTGGGAATTCCTCAGGGGTTCTCTGATAGCCTTTGGATTAATATTTTTAGAAAAGAAAGAATTGGGCATTGACCATTTTCCTTTACATTTATTAGAAAATGTTTGTCTTCAGTTCCAGGATTTCTTATCTGCCATTTTCAGGCGAGAATTCTATTATTGTATCCCTAATATTATTAATGATAGGATATATGTTGTGGTTATTGTCATTTT
This sequence comes from Budorcas taxicolor, assembly GCF_023091745.1. NCBI lineage: Eukaryota > Metazoa > Chordata > Mammalia > Artiodactyla > Bovidae > Budorcas > Budorcas taxicolor. Next base: position 130,735,452 of record NC_068914.1, on the reverse strand, counting down.
TGTTAGTAGTATTAGTGGTGGAAGCAGTGTTGGCATTTCTGTTTTATAGATGAGAGACTGAAGTAGGAGGGGGTTAAATTGGCTGATCACAGATAATATCGCAAATTAGTGGCAGGGCTGAGCCTGTGTTCCAGCAACTTCAGACCCCCAAACTAGAAATCAGGTCCCTGGTTGTTAGCCCAGGTCTCTGCTAACAACAGCATCTTCCTGTGCATGTTAAAATTAAAGATCTCAGTAGAGTAATGAAAATGTTATACAACTTAACAAATGGGACTTAGTTTTGAGGGACAGTTGAAAAATTTGTAATTTAGGAAGCTCTTCTCAAATACACAAGGAATTTCGATTAGAGAATCCCCCCAACACTGCTGCTGAAGATGGAAGTGAGTTGCTTTCCTGTGTCACTAAAGTTGAGGCCAAGCTATGATGACAAAAGCAAACAGTTGGGTGACATTGAGCAACATTAATTCAGGCTCCTCCTGCCCCATCTGTGAGTCCGCAGCTGTTTCTATTTTCTACCACCATGTTGAGAGGATATGGAAGCCACCTGGGTAAAAGTTCTTGCAGGGTATAATCATCAAAGACCACAGATGATTGTTGTTGAGCATGTCATTCCCTGCTTTCCTCTGTTCTCTGATTTCCATGGTCTGATTGAATTCTGGTCTTCCTCCATTCAGTGATTATCTGGGTCAATATTCCATTTGGCATCTGTAGCTGTAGAAGGGAGACAGGAGGGAGCCTTTCTCTTTGGGTCCAAGGAACAGATATCAGTCAGGCAGGTGTTCCCTGCTCAGCACACCTCTGGGTCAAAGGAGATGAATGGGAGGGTGAGATCATTGCTCTCCCAGACACATACACACACTCACTCCCATTCTCTCCCTCACTCTTCCTTTCTCTTCTTTATGGTTTCCTGACACTACATCCCTTGCTTTTTCTATTGCACAACAGTCAAGAAAACCCAAGGACTTTGTGTTTTCCTGCTTTTTTAAAAAGTTATATCTTGACAAAAAAAAGTCAGTTTAGATATTTTTTCCAACTTACCACTTTTCTCCTGGGTACTAGCATCTTTTAGGTAAGAGTAATGTTTACTTCAGATCTAGCCTGTGCCTAATTTTGAGATGAGTGTTATCTTTACCCTGAACTCCTCTTATTGTTATCCCATTGACCAGCTATTCTAAACTGCAGAATCTATACACCCAAGGGGGCATTTCTAAAGTCTATGTATCTTTCCCTGCCTCCCTGGAATTCTGAAACATTTTCCCAGGGAAGTTCAGGCCCCTGGTTGAGGATCATTGTCTGTAAAGAGAGGTTTTGATGATGGACACATGTATGGCATGGGAATGACTTGAAGGCACAAGAAAAAAATGGTTGTGATTCCCTGCTTGAAAGACACAATGTGTATAGATGAGCCAGGCAGTATTTATATTTTAAAGACGGAAGGCTAAACATGGAATGGTAGAATTTGTATTTCAATATAGGAAAGTGACTACTATAATACATATCACCCTGGGTCTGCATGGACTGTGGAACCAGAACCAAAAGAGTAAAAGAATCAGGGTAATCAAGAAGAGAGAAGAAGAAAAGCATTGAACCCAAGAGAAGAATGGATGTCATTCTCTATTGCTGTCTTCCTCTGCAAGCAGAGGCCAACTCTAAAGGAATAAGAAAACCAATAGAAATTACCTGATTTAAAAGTCCATACTGAGTTCCTGCTGTGTGTGCATAAGTCATTGGGGCCACAGAGAATAAAATTACTTCAGCCTGGGTGTATGCATGACAGATAAGCAGGTTTATAACTAAGGATTTTTCATGCATTGTCATAAGGGCATATAAGAGAAAGATGCAGAAGGCATTCTGGAGGATGTGTCATTTCAGCAGTATTTTTAAGGATGACAAGGAATTATTCAGGTAGAAGAAGAGGAGAAGGGCATGGGAAACAACTCATCCAATAGCAGCTCAGCTGGGGATATGACTACAGAGGAGAGGGGATATGTGTTATACACGTGGCTTTTGCACACAGTACATAGAGTGGCATGGCTGTGGCCAGCTGTTCAGAGAGTTAACCCTACATTGTGAACCCCAGGCACCACTGGAGGGCTGCAGCATGGAGGCCGTGATGTGATTGGCTTAAGAAAAGAGCAGTGTAGATGGACTTCCCAGGTGGCACTAGTGGTAAAGACCCCATCTGCCAATGCAAGAGACATAAGAGGCAAGGATTCAATCATGGGTCAGGAAGATCCCCTGGAAGAAGGCATGGCAATCCACTCCAGTATTCTTGCCTGGAGAATCCCATGGATGGAGGAGCCTAGTGGGCTACAGTCCATGGGGTTGCAAAGAGTCGGACATGACTGAAGCGACTCAGAACTCAGAGGGTAGGTCAAAAGAGAGCTTCTCACTGGGTAGGGTAACATCAAGTCATGGAAGCATCTTCCAGGCTTCCTTGTCCTCTTTCCTTCTCTCTTTCGCTGTTCTCTAACTCTTCTTACATTGTCAGTTTCTTTCCGAGCTTCATCTTTTTCTCCTTCTATTTCTTTTGACTCTCTTTTTCTTTTTTTCTTTCATCTTTCACTTTCTTTTCCAGTTTTCTATATCCCCTTACCATTTATTAGACTGATATATTTTTAAAATTCTCATAAAATGAATTGCCTGATTTCCCATTTACTGCTTCAAGAAAAAAAAGGATACCTCGTAAAACTGAATGAACACATACTGATCATTTTCCTAAATCACTTTTTCTTTTTTTTTTGTATATACAACAGTTTCTTTTTTTTTAATTTAAATTTATTTATTTTAATTGGAGGCTAATTACTTTACAATATTGTATTGGTTTTGCCATATATCAACATGAATCTGCCATGGGTGTTCCCAACCCTGAATCCTCCTCTCACCTCCCTCCCCATACTATTGCTCTGGGTCATACCAGCCCCAACCATCCTGTATCCTGCATCGAACCTGGACTGGTGATTCATTTCTTGTATGATATTATACATGTTTCAATGCCATTCTCTCAAATCATCCCACCCTCACCCTCTCCCACAGAGTCCAAAAGACTTTTCTATACATCTGTGTCTCTTTTGCTGTCTCATATACAGGGTTATTGTTACCATCTTTCTAAATTCCATATATATGTGTTAGTATACTGTATTGGTGTTTTTCTTTCTGGCTTACTTCACTCTGTATAATCGGCTCCAGTTTCATTCACCTCATTAGAACTGATTCAAATGTATTCTTTTTAATGGCTGAGTAATACTCCATTGTGTATATGTACCACAGCTTTCTTATCCATTCATCTGCTGATGGGCATCTAGGTTGTTTCCATGTCCTGGCTATTATAAACAGTGCTGCAATAAACACTGGGGTACACGTGTCTCTTTCAGTTCTGGTTTCCTCAGTGTGTATGCCCAGTAGTGGGATTTCTGGGTCATAAGGCAGTTCTGTTTCCAGTTTTTTAAGGAATCTCCACACTGTTCTCCATATTGGCTGTACTAGTTTGCATTCCCACCAACAGTGTAAGAGGGTTCCCTTTTCTCCACACCTTCTCCAGCATTTATTGCTTGTAGACTTTGGGATAGCAGCCATTCTGACTGGCGTGAAATGGTACCTCACTGTGGTTTTGATTTGCATTTCTCTGATGATGAGTGATGTTGAGCATCTTTTCATGTGTTTGTTAGCCATCTGTATGTCTTCTTTGGAGAAATGTCTATTTAGTTCTTTGGCCCATTTTTTGATTAGGTTGTTTATTTTTCCGGAATTGAGCTGCAGAAGTTGCTTGCATATTTTTGAGATTAGTTGTTTGTCAGTTGCTTCATTTGCTATTATTTTCTCCCATTCTGAAGGCTATCTTTTCACCTTGCTTATAGTTTCTTTTGTTGAGCAGAAGCTTTTAATTTTAATTAGGTCCCATTTGTTTATTTTTGCTTTTATTTCCAATATTCTGGGAGGTGGGTCATAAAGGATCCTGCTGTGGTTTATGTCAGAGAGTGTTTTGCCTATGTTCTCCTCTAAGAGTTTTATAGTTTCTGGTCTTATGTTTAGATCTTTAATCCATTTTGAGTTTATTTTTGTGTATGGTGTTAGAAAGTGTTCTAGTTTCATTCTTTTACAAGTGGTTGACCTGTTTTCCCAGCACCACTTGTTAAAGAGATTGTCTTTTCTCCACTGTATATTCTTGCCTCCTTTGTCAAAGATAAGGTGTCCATAGGTGCGTGGGTTTATCTCTGGGCTTTCTATTTTCTTCCATTGATCTATATTTCTGTCTTTATGCCAGTACCATACTGTCTTGATGACTGTGGCTTTGTAGTAGAGCCTGAAGTCAGGCAGGTTGATTCCTCCAGTTCCATTCTTCTTTCTCAAGATTGCTTTGGCTATTTGAGATTTTTTGTATTTCATACAAATTGTGAAATTTTTTGTTCTAGCTCTGTGAAAAATACCATTGGTAGCTTGATAGGGATTGCATTGAATCTATAGATTGCTTTGGGTAGTATACTCATTTTCACCATATTGATTCTTCTGATCCATGAACATGGTATATTTCTCCATCTATTAGTGTCCTCTTTGATATCTTTCACCAGTGTTTTATAGTTTTCTATATATAGGTCTTTAGTTTCTTTAGGTAGGTATAGTCCTAAGTATTTTATTCTTTTCGTTGCAATGGTGAATGGGATTGTTTCCTTAATTTCTTTTTCTATTTTCTCATTGTTAGTGTATAGGAATGCAAGGGATTTCTGTGTGTTGATTTTATATCCTGCAACTTTACTATGTTCATTGATTAGCTCTAGTAATTTTCTGGTGGAGTCTTTAGGGTTTTCTATGTAGAGGATCATGTCATCTGCAAACAGTGAGTTTTACTTCTTTTCCAGTTTGGATTCCTTTTATTTCTTTTTCTGCTCTGATTGCTGTGGCCAAAACTTCCAAAACTATGTTGAATAGTAGTGGTGAGAGTAGGCACCCTTGTCTTGTTCCTGACTTTAGGGGAAATGCTTTCAATTTTTCACCATTTAAGATAATGTTTGCTGTGGGTTTGTCATATATAGCTTTTATTATGTTGAGGTATGTTCCTTCTATTCCTGCTTTCTGGAGAGTTTTTATCATAAATGGATGTTGAATTTTGTCAAAGGCTTTCTCTGCATCTGTTGAGATAATCATATGGCTTTTATTTTTCAATTTGTTAATGTGGTGTATTACATTGATTGATTTGTGGATATTAAAGAATCCTTGCATCCCTGGGATAAAGCCCACTTGGACAGGGAGGCCTGGCGTGCTGCAATTCATGGGGTCACAAAGAGTCGGACACAACTGAGAGACTGAACTGAACTGAACTGAACTGTGTCATGGTGTATGATCTTTTCAATGTGTTGTTGGATTCTGATTGCCAGATTTTTGTTAAGGATTTTTGCATCTATGTTCATCAGTGATATTGGCCTGTAGTTTTCTTTTTTTGTGGCATCTTTGTCAGGTTTTGGTATTAGGGTGATGGTGGCCTCATGGAATGAATTTGGAAGTTTACCTTCCTCTTCAATTTTCTGGAAGAGTTTGAGTAGGATAGGTGTTAGCTCTTCTCTAAATTTTTGGTAGAATTCAGCTGTGAAGCCGTCTGGACCTGGGCCTTTGTTTGCTGGAAGATTTCTTATTACAGTTTCAATTTCCATGCTTGTGATGGGTCTGTTAAGATTTTCTACTTCTTCCTGGTTCAGTTTTGGAAAGTTGTACTTTTCTAAGAATTTGTCCATTTCTTCCACGTTGTCCATTTTATTGGCATATAATTGCTGATAGTAGTCTCTTACAATCCTTTGTATTTCTGTGTTTTCTGTTGTGATCTCTCCATTTTCGTTTCTAATTTTATTGATTTGATTTTTCTCCCTTTGTTTCTTGATGAGTCTAGCTAATGATTTGTCAGTTTTATTTATCCTTCCAAAGAACTAGCTTTTGGCTTTGTTGATTTTTGCTATGGTCTCTTTTGTTTCTTTTGCATTTGTTTCTGCCCTAATTTTTAAGATTTATTTCCTCCTACTAACCCTGGGGTTCTTCATTTCTTCCTTTTCTAGTTGCTTTAGGTATAGAGTTAGGTTATTTATTTGACTTTTTTCTTGTTTCTTGAGGTATGCCTGTATTGCTATGAACTTTCCCCTTAGCACTGCTTGTACAATGTCCCACAGGTTTTGGGTTGTTGTGTTTTCATTTTCATTCATTTCTATGCATATTTTGGTTTCTTTTTTGATTTCTTCTCTGATTTGTTGGTTATTCAGCAATATGTTGTTCAGCCTCCATATGTTGTAATTTTTAATAGTTTTTCTCCTGTAATTTAGATCTAATCTTACTGCATTATGGTCAGAAAAGGTGCTTGGAATGATTTCAATTTTTTTGAATTTACCAAGGCTAGATTTATGGCCCAAGATGTGATCTATCCTGGAGAAGGTTCCGTGTGTGCTTGAGAAAAAGGTGAAATTCATTGTTTTGGGGTGAAATGTCTATAGATATCAATTAGGTCTAACTGGTCTATTGTATCATTTAAAGTTTGTGTTTCTTTGTTAGTTTTCTGTTTAGTTGATCTATCCATAGATGTGAGTGGGGTATTAAAGTCTCCCACTATTATTGTGTTATTGTTAATTTCCCCTTTCATACTTGTTAGCATTTGTCTTACATATTGTGATGCTCCTAGGTTGGGTGCATTATATTTATGATTGTTATATCTTCTTCTTGGATTGATCCTTTGATCATGTAGTGTCCTTCTTTGTCTCTTTCCACAGCCTTTGTTTTAAAGTCTATTTTATCTGATATGAGTATTGCTATTCCTGCTTTCTTTTGGTCTCTATTTGCATGGAATATCTTTTTCCAGCCCTTCACTTTCAGTCTGTATGTGTCCCTTGTTTTGAGGTGGGTCTCTTGTAGACAACATATATAGGGGTCTTGTTTATGTATCCATTCAGCCAGTCTTTGTCTTTTGGTTGGGGCATTCAACCCATTTACATTTAAAGTAGTTATTGATAAGGCGTGCTGCAATTCATGGGGTTGCAAAGAGTCAGACACGACTGAACAACTGAACTGAACTGATGATCCCATTGCCATTTACTTTATTGTTTTGGGTTCAAGTTTATACACCCTTTTTGTGTTTCCTGTCTAGACAATATCCTTTAGCATTTATTGGAGAGCTAGTTTGGTGGTGCTGAATTCTCTCAGCTTTTGCTTGTCTGTAAAGCTTTTGATTTCTCCTTCATATTTGAATGAGATCCTGGCTGGATACAGTAATCTGGGCTGTAGGTTATTTTCTTTCTTCACTTTAAGTATGTCCTGCCATTCCCTCCTGGCCTGAAGAGTTTCTATTAAAAGATCAGTTGTTATCCTTATGGGAATCCCCTTGTGTGTTATTTGTTGTTTTTCCCTTGCTGTTTTTAATATTTGTTCTTTGTGTTTGACCTTTGTTAATTTGATTAATATGTGCCTTGGAGTGTTTCACCTTGGGTTTATCCTATTTGGGACTCTCTGGGTTTCTTGGACTTGGGTGATTATTTCCTTCCACATTTTGGGGAAGTTTTCAACTATTATCCCCTCAAGTATTTTCTCATGGTCTTTCTTTTTGTCTTCTTCTGGGACGCCTATGATTTGAATGTTGGGGCGTTTAATATTGTCCTGAGGGTCTCTGAGATTGTCCTCATTTCTTTTAATTCATTTTTCTTTTTTCCTCTCTGATTCACTTATTTCTACCATTCTATCTTCTACTTCACTAATCCTATCTTCTGCCTCCATTATTCTACTATTTGTTGCCTCCAGAGTGTTTTTGATCTCATTTATTGCATTATTCATTATATATTGACTCTTTTTTATTTCTTCTAGGTCCTTGTTAAACCTTTCTTGCATCTTCTCAATCCTTGTCTCCAGGCTATTTATCTGTGATTCCATTTTGATTTCAAGATTTTGGATCATTTTCACTATCATTATTCGGAATTCTTTATCAGGTAGATTCTCTATCTCTTCCTCTTTTGTTTGGTTTGGTGGGCATTTCTCCTGTTCCTTTACCTGCTGGGTATTCCTCTGTCTCTTCATCTTGTTTATACTGCTGTGTTTGGGGTGTCCCTTCTATATTCTGGCAGTTTGTGCAGTTCTCTTTATTGTCGAGTTTCCTTGCTGTGGGTGGGGTTGGATGGGTGGCTTGTCAAGGTTTCTTGGTTAGGGAAGCTTGTGTCGGTTTTCTGGTGGGTGGAGCTGGATTTCTTCTCTCTGGAGTGCAATGAATAAGTAATGAGTTATGACATATCAATAGTTTTGGAGTAACTTTGGGCAGACTGTATATTGAAGTTCAGGGCTGTGTTCCTGTGTTGCTGGAGAATTTGCATGGTATGTCTTGCTCTGGAACTTGTTGGCCCTTGGGTGGTGCTTGGTTTCAGTGTAGGTATGGAGGCATTTGATGAGCTCCTATTGATTAATGTTCCCTGGAGTCAGGAGTTCTCTAATGTTCTCAGGATTTAGACTTAAGCCTCCTGCTTCTGGTTTTCAGTCTTACTTTTACAGTAGTCTGAAGACTTCTCCTTCTATATAGCACCATTGATAAAACATCTAGGTTAAAGATGAAAAGTTTCTCCACAGTGAGGGACACCCAGAGGGGTTCATAGAGTTACATGGAGAGGAGAAGAGGGAGGAGGGAGTTAGAGGTGACCTGAATGAGATGAGGTGGAATCAAAAGAGGAGAGAACAAGCTAGCCAGTAATCACTTCCTTATATGAGCTCCACAGTCTGGACCACTCAGAGATGTTCATGGAGTTATACAGAGAAGAGAAGAGGGAGGAAGGAGACAGAGGTGGCCAGGAGGATAAAAGGGGGGAGTGAAAAGGAGAGAGACAGATCCAGCCAGTAATCAGCTCCCTAAGTATTCTCTATCATCTGGAACACACAGATTCACAGAGTTGGGTAGAGAAGAGAAGGGGGAGGGAGGAGACAGAGGCGACCTGGTGGAGAAAAACGAGAGTCCGAAGGGGAAGAGAGGAGTCAAGCCAGTAATCTCGCTCCCAAGTAAAAATGCATACTGAAGATTGGGTTCTTAAAGGTACAAAACTGATAACAAATACCAAAAAGCAAAGATTAAAAATCTAGAGCAGAGGTTGGATTTTCAAAAATACAATATTAAAGAAAAGAAGAAGAAAAAAAAAACAATGTCACAAAATTATTAAAAAGATATATATATATATATATAAAGTTTGCTTCAAAAAATAGGGTCTTTTTTTAATAATAATAGTAGGTTATAAAAATGAAAATTAAAAGAGTGATAGAGGACTTTAAAAAGCTAAAAAAAAAAGAATGATTGTAAAAATAGTAAAAATATATCTAGGACTTTTTCTCATGTTATTGTGGGCAGTGTGGGGTCAGTTCATTTTCAGATAGTTCCTTGATCTGGCTTATATTTCTCAGGCCCCTTCCTATGTAGTCGGTACTAACGACAGGGTTTTAATCTATTGCACCTGTCACTTCCAAGGCAGTTCCCTCTGTTTTAGCTTCTTCTGTTTGCTGATCTCTTCAGTGTCTGATTTCTACCCTGACACAAGGGGGGTGGTGGTGGACACATTTTTAGGCTTACTTGTTTGGTCGCACTGTGGGGAGGGAGGGACGCTGCAAACAAAAAACACTGGCATGTGCTTGCAGTGTCTCAGCAACATTGGGCCTGCCCCTACTCATGGCATGAGTGCCCTCCCTGCACACACAGCTCAGGCTCTAGGTTGCTCCACCAGTAACCGTCTGAGGCCAGCCCTGGGCTGCACGCACCTCCCAGGTCTAAGCTGCTCAGGTTCAGGCATTCGGGTAGTCCTCAGACGTGCAGACTCCATTGGGCCTGTGTTTTGTGCCCTTTCCATGCCCAAGCAGCTCAGGTGATGAGGTGTTCGGTGAGCGAGGTCGCTGCAACTTATCACCTCCCCTGTCCCTGCCGCTTGGTTTTCTGGAAGTACAACCGGCGCACCTTCTCAGGTGGATGTTGACTGTCCAGAATCCCAAGAAGTCTTAGTTAGCAAAGAAGCCTGCTTGCAGTTTGGTAGATAATGTTTCTCTGGGGCTGCAATTGCCCCCTTCTGGCTCTGGCTGCCTGTCACCAGAGGGGGATGGTCTGCAGCCAGCTAATTCTGTTCAGTCCTCTTTTCTGTGGGTGGTCCTGGTGGTGTCTTAGGTTAGGGCTTTTTGTGTGATAGCTATCCCGCAGTCTGGTTTGCTAGGCCAAGTTAGTTCACTATGATTGCCCTCGGGGCATTCAGGCCTGGTCCTTACTCTAAGCAGTGCAGCCCGTGCCTCTGTGCCCAGCCCCCACTTGCTAGTGGCGGATGCAGGCATCTGCACTGCTTCTCCACTGGGGGAGTTACCACTGGGCACATAATCTGTGGGTTTTAATTATTTATTTATTTATTTTTTCTCCCTGTTATGTTGCCCTCTGTGCTTCCAAGGCTTGCCACAGACTCGGCAGTGAGAATGTTTCCTGGTGTAAACAGGAAACAGCTCTCTTTTTAAGACTCCCTTCCAGGGATGGAGCTCCATCCCTACCTCTTTTGTCTCTCTCCTTTTTTTTTTTTGTCTTTTATATTTTTTCCTACCTCCTTTTGCAGACAATGGGCTGCTTTTCTGGGTGCCTGATGTCCTCTGCCGGCATTCAGAAGTTGTTTTGTGGAATTTAATCAGCGTTTAAATGTTCTTTTGATGAATTTGTAGGGGAGAAAGTGGTCTCCCCATCCTATTCCTCCGCCATCTTAGGACCGCCCCCTCAAATCACTTTTGTTTTGATTCGACTATCACAAACGGAAGCTACCAAAAGAGAAAGGGATTTCCTAAACTCTGAAAGAATTTCTTTTAAAATATTGAGAATCAGAGTTTAACAATGTACACAAAATCAGTAACAGAGTAAGAAAGAACTTGGGTTCTACTCAACAGAAACACCCTTTCACTCAAACACCCCTTCTATCTACTAGGGGAAGGAAAAAGACAAGAAGACAGGAAATGAGACCCTAGATAAGTGGCTAAAATACCTATGGGTTGTCAAACTTAAGTACCCTGCCATTTCCCCTTCACCCCACCAATAGCAGGAATGGGGATTTTAGAATAAGAACAGGTAAGTCAAAGAAAATGTAGACCTTTATGATCTTCCAACTCCATCTCTGCATTTATTTCCATCACATCATTTTTATTTTAAGAAGTAATAAATAAGATCTTGAGTAGGTTTTGTACTACAGATTGCATTATTAACTTAATTTGAAATGAGGACCATTCAAGGGTTCTTATTTCTTTTTCAAAAGTATTCATCAACATTAATTAGATCTTGTTTTGATCTATCTTTCATTTGTGTGGACCCTAATTTATTTTGGTTTTATGTAATAGTGACTTGGAGAAGGAAATGGCAACCCACTCCAGTATTCTTGCCTGGAGAATCCCAGGGATGGGGGAGCCTGGTGGGCTGCCGTCTATGGGGTCACACAGAGTCGGACACGACTGAAGCGACTTAGCAGCAGCAGCAGCAGCAGCAGGCTCATTGCCTTATATATTATGATATTTTGGTTATGATATTAGGTGAAGGGCTGCCATTTTATTCACTCCTTGAATAGCAGGCTTTGAGAAGAGGGAATAGTTCTTTTGGCTTTTTCATGACCCTCAGCAATTCACATGCATCTGGCTACTGACTTGCTTTCATTCCAGATAATTTTTTTTTCTTTTTGGTGCCAGGTCAAGTTGAAGCACTAAGAAAGAGAGAAAGGAAAGAAGGAAAATAAATAAAATTCTAGATCTGGATGAAGCTTAGAGATTATTTATTTTCAGAATTAACTCTGTGTCTTACCTAGGGCTCAGCCAGTCACAAGCATCATTTCCTTCCTATTGTAATTTAGAATACTTCCTCTCTTATACCTGTTTATATGAGAAGCTTGCCCTAATAATGATGAATATACTTTTCTTAAGATTTTTATTTCAATGAATGGCCCATATTTCAAACAGGAACTAATCCTCCATTTATGTATTTTAAACAGAGTTAATGAGCAGCTAATGGGCTTCCCTGCTGGTGCTAGTGGTAAAGAACCTGCCTGCGAACTCATGAGATGTAAGAGACACAGTTTCAATCCCTGGGTCAGGAACATCCCCTGGGGAAGGAAATGGTAACCCACTCCAGTATTCTTGCTTGGGAAATCCCATGAACAGAGGAGGCTGGTGGGCTGTAGTCCATAGGGTCACACAGAGTTGGACAGGACTGAAAAGTGACTTAGCAATGATCAACTAAAGCATATTGTATATAATTGGAAGAGACTATGGAGAACAGAAAACTGCCAAAGACCCAGTTCATGCCCTCAAGGAAGGACAAAACATGTACACAAGTTCATTATTGGAGAAGGCAATGGCAAGCCACTCTAGTACTCTTGCCTAGAAAATCTCATGGACGGAAGAGCTTGGTAGGCTGCAGTCCATGGGGTCACTACTAGTCGGACACGACTCAGCGACTTCACTTTCACTTTTCACTTTCACTCATTGGAGAAGGAAATGGCAACCCACGCCAGTGTTCTTGCCTGGAGAATCCCAGGGATGGGGGAGCCTGGTGGGCTGCCATCTATGGGGTTGCACAGAGTTGGACACGACTAAAGCAACTTAGCAGCAGCAGCAAGCTAAGGTGGAGATGATGAAGATCAAGGGGATCGGGAACTCCAAGTTGACAGCAAGTGGTTTGTAGAGTATGCCTGTGCTTCCTAGAATCACGGACTGTCCTAAACTACCACGAAAGGATAGATTTTCTGTTTTTAGAGTTTCTGTTGTCAACACGTGCTGGATCATGGACAAAGCAAGAGAGTTCCAGAAAAACATCTACTTCTGCTTTATTGACTATGTCAAAGCCTTTGACTGTGTGGATCACAAGAAACTGTAGAAAATTCTGAAAGAGATGGGAATACCATACCACCTGACCTGCCTCTTGAGAAATCTGTATGCAGGTCAGGAAGCAACAGTTAGAACTGGACATGGAACAACAGACTGGTTCCAAATAGGAAAAGGAGTATTTCAAGGCAGTATATTGTCACCCTGCTTATTTAACTTATATGCAGAGTACATCATGAGAAATGCTGGACTGGAAGAAACACAAGCTGGAATCAAGACTGCCGGGAGAAATATCAATAACCTCAGATATGCAGATGACACCACCATTATGGCAGAAAGTGAAGAGGAACTAAAAAGCCTCTTAATTAAACTGAAAGAGGAGAGTGAAAAAGTTGGCTTAAAGCTCAACATTCAGAAAACGAAGATCATGGCATCTGGTCCCATCACTTCATGGCAAATAGATGGGGAAATAGTGGAAACAGTGTCAGACTTTATTTTTTGGGCTCCAAAATCACTCCAGATGTTAACTGCAGCCATGAAATTAAAAGACGCTTACTTCTTGGAAGGAAAGTTATGAGCAACCTAGATAGCATATTCAAAAGCAGAGACATTACTTTGCCGACTAAGGTCCATCTAGTCAAGGCTATGGTTTTTCCAGTAGTAATGTATGGATGTGAGAGTTGGACTGTGAAGAAGGCTGAGTGCCAAAGAATTGATGCTTTTGAACTGTGGTGTTGGAGAAGACTCTTGAGAGTCCCTGGGACTGCAAGGAGATCCAACCAGTCCATTCTGAAGGAGATCAGCCCTGGGATTTCTTTGAAAGGAATGAGGCTAAAGCTGAAGCTCCAGTGCTTTGGCCACCTCATGCGAAGAGTTGACTCACTGGAAAAGACTCAGATGCTGGGAGGGATTAGGGACAGAAGGAGAAGGGGATGACAGAGGATGAGATGGTTGGATGGCATCACCGACTTGATGGATGTGAGTCTGAGTGAACTCCGGGAGTTGGTGATGGACAGGGAGGCCTGGCATGCTGCGATTCATGGGGTCTCAAAGAGTTGGACACGACTGAGCGACTGAACTGAACTGAAGAAAGCAGCTCCAAGAATATTTTCTCCTGCTAACCTAATTTTATAAAAAGAGAAAAAGGATTCTCACAAGGTATTCTCTTTCACCAGTCACCAGTCCCTGCAGTTAGATTTGAGAAGATGCTGTGGTTAAGAACACTTACCTTTGCTGGTTTTTTTCAGAGGTCCTAGGATGTCATGGGAAATGATGGGGAGAGGGGAGCAAGGTCCAGTTGGTGTCCTGCTGTCCTGATATGCCAACTGTCAGTTCTTTTGACTAATAATTGTTGTTGTTATTCAGTCACTGAGTCATGTCCTATTCTTTGAGACCCCAGGGACAGCAACTCACCAGATGTCCCTGTTCCTTACTATCTCCTGGAGTTTGATAAAACTTGTGTCCATTGAGTCGGTGATGCCATCCAACCATCTCATCCTCTGTCATCCCCTTCTCCTCCTGCCCCCAATCTTTCCCAGCATTAGGGTCTTTTTCCAGTGGGTTGGCTCTTTTCATCAGATGGCCAAAGTATTGGGGCCTCAGTTTCGGCATCAGTGTTTCCAGTGAATATTCAGGGTTAATTTCCTTTAAGATTGACAGGTTTGATCTCCCTGAAGTCTAAGGGACTTTCAAGAGTCCTCTCCAGCATCATAATTTGAAATCATCAATTCTAACAGGCAAATTAGCAGGAGAAAAAAACAACAACAGTTCAATTCCTATGCACCAAGATCTCCTAGAAATAGGATGCTCCCCTCCCAATGAGCAAAATAGACTGTCATATTATTATTAGACAAAGAAACAGTTATTTGTGAAGATTTAACAGATCATAGGGGATTGTACCTGTGGTAACAGACTAATGAAGAAATAGCAAAGTTTGTTTAGTTTTCTAAGCCTTGAATTTCCTAACTCTGGTGATAAAGATGGTTTATATCCTCCTAATATAAGGAGGGGACCTTCATATGAGATTTATTTCCCTCTTTCAGAGAGAAAGATTGGGGTTAGAGTGGGACATTTCTAGTATCATTTATTTTCCACCTGCAGTTTCTCAAGTAAATTGAATTTAAAATAATCAGTATGTTATTGAGGTATATTTGGGGACAGGCTGCCCTGTACCTCATGGAGAAGGCAATGGCACCCCTCTCCAGTCTCTTGCCTGGAGAATTCCATGGATGGAGGAGCCTGATAGGCTGCAGTCCATGGGATCGCAAAGAGTTGGACACGACTGAACGACTTCACTTTCACTTTTCACTTTCATGCAGGAGAAGGAAATGGCAAGCCACTCCAGTGTTCTTGCCTGGAGAATCCCAGGGATGGGGGAGCCTGGTGGGCTGCCGTCTATGGGGTCACACAGAGTTGGATACGACTGAAGCGACTTAGCAGCCCTGTACCTCAACAAGAACTTCAACCAGCATTGTAGACATTCAGGCCAGCATTATAGAAAGTCATCTGAGCACCAGAAACCCAGAAAATTTAAATATACTAAAGTGGACTTGGTCTGTGTCTATTGAAATTTCAATATAAATGGATAAAATATCAGTTCATTAGGTAAAATGGAGAAGATGGGTGACATTTACTAAATAAAGAGGCTTATAATATAGAATGTATATTTGGATTTAAATGATGAGCATCTTCCAGAAAGATAGCAATTTTAAGCAAGTCCTTGTTGGAAAGGTTGGCAAAAAGTCAAATGATGAAAACAAAGAGTGTTATAGGTAGAGAAGATGGCTTGGAAGAAGGTGATATAAGGCAGGAACAATGGGAGTAGTGGAGATTACAGATGACATACTTATTTTGGGCCTGAAGGCTTTTAATTTTAATTGAAATGCGGAGGAAAGGGAGAAGACATTTTAATACATATGAAATCCACTTCAATTTGATACTCAAAGTAGATAATTTCAATACAGTGAATGGCAACTTATGCAATGAAGTTTAGAATAGCAGTAGATTGAGAACAAGACCTTCAAGAAGAATGTGGGAGGTTCAAGAGGAAGGTGATATAATTATGGCTGAATTGCATTGTTGTATGGCAGAAACCAACACAATATTGTAAAGCAATTTTCTTCCAATTAAAGGATAAATTCAAGGAGAATGAGGAGTTTTACTTACAGATTGATGGTGAAGAGCAATTATTAAAATACTACTTATTTTTTGCTAACTACTAAATTTTCTTCTTTGCACTATCCTGTTTTTACAGTCAGTCAGTTAAGTTGCTCAGTCGTGTCCAACTCTTGGCAACCCCATGAAAAGCAGCATGCCAGGTTTCCTTGTCCATCACAAACTCCTGGAGCTTGCTCAAACTCAAGTCCATTGAGTTGGTGATGCCATCCAACCATCTCATCCTCTGTCATCCTCTTCTCCTCCTGCCTTCAATCTTTCCCAGCATCAGGGAAAGATTCTTTTCCAGTGAGTCAGTTCTTCATATCAGGTGGCCAAAGTACTGGAGCTTCAACTTCAGCATCAGTCCTTCCAATGAATATTCAGGACTGAGTGGTTTGATCTTGCAATCCAAGGGACTCTCAAGAGTCTTCTCCAAAATCACAGTTCAAAAGCATCAGTTGTTCAGCATGCAGCTTTCTTTATGGTCCAACTCTTATATCCATACATGACTACTGGAAAAACCCTAGCTTTGAGTAGACAGACCTTTGTTGGCAAAATAATGTCTCTGCTTTTTAATATGCTGTCTAAGTTGGTCAGGTTGTTTTTTTTTTTTTTTTTTTTTTTGCCTCCCAAGGAGCAATCATCTTTTAATTTCATTGCTGCAGTTACCATCTGCAGTGATTTTGGTACCCAAGTACTTTGGCCACCTCATGCGAAGAGTTGACTCATTAGAAAAGACTCTGATGCTGGGAGGGATTAGGAGCAGAAGGAAAAGGGGATGACAGAGGATGGCTGGATGGCATCACTGACTCGATGGACGTGGGTCTGAGTGAACTCCGGGAGTTGGTGATGGACAGGGAGGCCTGGTGTGCTGCAATTCATGGGGTCGCAAAGAATTGGACACGACTGAGCAACTGAACTGAACTGAACTGGGTGAATAACACTGCTATTTTTGCTGTGAAGCTCTGTACAATTTTTTTCAGTTACTATTTTTTATTTTATTACATTCAGATGTAAATATTTAATGAAATGTAGTTTCTTTATATTCTGTCATGTTTAGCAAACATTGAAAACATTTTTTTTTTCTGTTTGTGGCCTAAGTTTTCATAAATGTATGATTTGTTTTGTTTGGAGATTGTCAAGGGTATGAATTCCCCAAAACTACATCAATGTGGATGTTGTGCTGAGATTCCAAGATAAAAGAGTTGAGAAATTCATGTTTGTGTGGGTATTAAACAAAGTGATTTCTCTTTTTTTTTTTTTTCCTTTGACCACACTTTGAGGCTTGTGCGATCTTAGTTCTCCAAACAGGGATTGAATCTGGGCCCTTGGCAGTGAGAGCACAGAGTCTTAACTACTGGACCACCAGGGGATTTCCAAAATGATAATTACTAACGACTGAATATTACTCCAAGAGCTGAAAATCAAAGCAACGGAGAAATAATTTTATTAAATAAGAAATTATTGTTTATCCTGTGTTGCAAAAGCACAAAGCAAATTATTGAAATTTCTTGTTCTAAAGAAAAAAGATATTCTCACAACAGAGAGGATATAGCTTAATTGCAACATTTGTTATTTGCTCAGTCCTATTTGAGTCTTTTTGACCCTATGGACTGTAGCCACGAGGCTCCTCTGTTCAGGCAAGAATACTGGAGTTGAAAGGTTGCTGTTGCAAGCCATGTGTTATACCAGGATTGGTGACCTCTAGAAGAGAGGATTTCAACCCAGGGTCAGAGACAAGGCTTGACTGCTTGGAATGTTCTATGTAGCAAAGTTTTATTAAAGTATAATAGAGATAGGGAAAGCTTCTGACATAGACATCAGGAAGAGACAGAAAGAGTGGCCCCTTGCTAGTTTTTAGCAAGGTGTTTTATGTCTGTTGGAAAGCGATTAATCAGGTAAGAGAGACACCTCAAGGCTGAGGGAGTTTCACCAGGCCACTCGCCCACAATATGCATTTTTGAGATAGGATGGCAGGAGGTGTGTCATCCCCCAGCCATAAAACAATTGACAGGAATATTGGTTTGTTGAGCCATTATCAGCCCAAGGTTTGAGAAAAGAAAAAAATGTTAGTCTTCGGTGGAATCATTTTGAAGAAGGACAAATTCCAAAGCAAATGCATAGTTTCATTAACATAACTTTAGAAAAACATTTCCATAATAAAAATTCAGTGGTTAGCTCAAGGCAGAACCAGGTATCATCAACACAGAATTAAAAGAAGCCTCTTTTAATTTTGTGTAGAGCAGGGGAAAAAAAGTCTGCCGCTTGCAATTTATTTCCTCCTGCCATTTGGGACCTCTGGCCTTCCTCCCTGTTACCCACAGAGTGGGTTGCCATTCCCTATTCCAGGGGATCTTCCCAACCCAGGGAATTAACCTAGGTCTCCTTGCAGGCAGATTCTTTACCATCTGAGCCACCGGGGCTTTTCTCTAAATGAGGTTTACCTGTTTTATGATTTAATTGTTTCATATACAGTGATTTTGTGGTTTAGAAAAATGTTTAAATATCAGGGGAAATTTGCTGATATTATTACTGTTGAAATGTTTAAAAACCACTTAGGAAAACTCACTGACAGAACAATCAATACAAAAAGTATTTTAATTCTGTAATACATTTGAGGAAAGGGTGCTGTGAAGGAAGGAAGTGACAGATAGGGTGCTGGAGTAAACCGCCTTAACGGCAGCTTCTAGCTGTGTGATTTTTAATCCATGAGCAGGACCTTTGGGGCCTTCCCAGAACAGTATCCCCTGACTGTGTCCTCCACTTGCCTTTTATCTTTAGAAAAACTTTAGTCAAAGAATAAATTTAATCAGAGAAGTGAGAAAATGCAAAAAGAAAACAGTCAAGGAAATGTGCGTGCATGCTCAGTCATGTCTGACTCTTTGCGACCCCATGGACTGCAACCCACCAGGCTCCTCTGTCTGTAGGCTTCTCTAGGCAAGAATACTAGGGTGGCTTGCCATGCCCTCCTCCAGGCGATCTTCCCAACCCAGGGATCCAACCCAAGCTTCCTGCAGTTCCTGCATTGCAGGCAGATTCTTTACCACTGAGCCACTCATTAAAGAGGAGAAGATAGTATTAATAATAATCTAGCCTTTAAACAAAGTCAAAGACTGTAGTGCCTCCTCAAGGGCAGATAATATCCTGAACCATCTCCTCTGTGCTGTTTTGCAGATAATGAAACCCCCACCAGGTAGAAGTTAGCTGTATTCTGCCCACAAGCACATAGACCCCAGAGCAGTTGGAACAGAAGGTTGACGAGGTTAACTCATTCAATTACCTCACCACCAGCCAGTCAGAAGAATATACACAAGCTGATCACACACCATATAACCCCATCTGTCTTGCTGCTGCTGCTAAGTTGCTTCAGTTGTGTCCGACTCTGTGCGACCCCAGAGACAGCAGCCCACCAGGCTCCCTCGTCCCTGGGATTCTCCAGGCAAGAACACTGGAGTGGGTTGCCATTTCCTTCTCCAATGCATGAAAGTGAAAAGTGAAAGGGAAGTCGTTCAGTCGTGTCCGACTCCTAGCGACCCCATGGACTGCAGCCTACCAGGCTCCTCCATCCATGGAATTCTCCAGGCAAGAGCACTGGAGAGGGTTGCCATTGCCCATCTGTCTTACTCTGCCTTTAAAAACCTTTCCCTGAAAGCCTTCAAGGAGTTCAGGTCTTTTTTTTTTTTTTTTTAAGGTCTTTATTGAATTTGTTACAGTATTGCTTCTGTTTTATGTTTGGGTTTTTTGGCCAAGAGGCTTCTGGGATCTTAGCTCTCCCACTTGGGATTGAACCAGTAACCCCTGCATTGGAAGTCTGCATCTTAACCAGTGGACTGCCAGGGAAGTCCTGAATTCAAGTATTTTAAGCACTAGCTTCCCTGGACTCCTTGCTTGCAGTCCTGCAATAAACATATTTCTTTCACCACAACCCAGTGTCAGTAGATTGGCTTTGCTGCACAAGGGCAAGTGGATCCAGTTTGATTCAGTAACAATTTTAAACCTCTATCATTGGGAAAAATAATGATTTTTTCCCACCCACTGTCTAAAGTTCTAATTTAAGTTTGTATCAGTATAACAGTTCATATCTGAATAATCAATGACTTGCTTATTGATAATTGGTTACTGCATTCTCTATGGTAGGGCTTCCCAGGTGAATCAGTGGTAAAGGATCCACCTGCCAATGCAGGAGACGCAGGAGACATGGGTTCAATCCCCTGAATTGGGAATATCTTCTGGAGAAGGAAACGGCAACCCACTCCAGTATTCTTGCCTGGAGAATCCCAGGGACAGAGGGGCCTAGCAGGCTACAGTCCATAGGGTCGCAGAGTCAAACATGTCTGAGCGACACGGTATTTATGTTAACAAACGATCCAAAGAGCCATTGGAGGAATTCAGGTAAAGTGTTATCATGTCCTCCAGGGACTGGACTTTGTTCAAAGATAATCAAATAATTAAGGAGAAAATTAAATCTCACATTCTTTTTCCTTCCTTTGTCATTTGACTAACACGGTGCTTCTTTACTTCAAAACTTTAAAAATAAATACAGATTGACTCACTGATCCGGCATACTGGGTTTCTCTTCTTTAACTTCTGATTCAAGGCTGATACACTAACCCTATTTTTAGTGATGGTTTTAAACCACTTCTTCACTCTTCTCAAGGTAACCTTGGTGATAGTGTTACATTTGTTCATTATCATTTTTTAAGCAGCAACTATCTCTATTGATTTGTCTGTGGCCTTTGATTCAGTGAATCACAACATATTGCTATTTGAGTGTCCCTCAATTTGGCAAAGTTTAACTATAGTGGAATGGTTCTCAGGCTACATTAGTGAATAAGCCCCAGTCATTTTGTTTAATGGTGTTGAATCTGAGGTGAAAATGTTACATTCAAAGTTACCTCAGGAGCTAATTATCAGGCTTTTTACTTTTTCAGTTTTTATTAATGACCTGCCAACATCGTATAGTTCATGAAATGCTCTGAACGTGTACATGCTGATGATATGACCTCAGACCCAACAAGAACTCAGGCAGTATGAAGGCATTGTGTGTTTAGAAATTTATTAAGTGATGTTCACAATACAGATACTTATTTTACACAGAATATACAAGTTCAAAATTTTTAAAACTACACAGAGCAATCCTGGGGACTTTTACATTCAGCTACTTTATAAGTAGAAATAAGAGCACAAGTAGCTGAAATAGATGAGGAAGTGTATATCTGGGCTTTTACACACAATCCTATCCCATATTAAAAACAGTATATTTTTTTAGTTGGTAAAAATTTCACATTTCAGACATATGTTATTTCCCACTAAAGAATTCAAAAACAACATTTAGCTTCATTACACCCATCTCTTTGAATGTAAATGTGCAGGTATAATTTCTCAAGAATTTTCTTAAGTTCAACCAGTTATTAAGTGGCCAAAGTTCCCCACAGTAACAAAAGATTCTTTGAGACTAGCTTGCCAAGTGCAACTTCGTATTCATCCATCTGCTCAAACATACATAAAGTTGGATTGTACATTGAATATATTCTATATGTTTTGGACTAACTTCTAAACTCACAGAAACGTTTTTCCTCCCTTCCTTGTAGTGGAGGGCAGGGTACTGGATCACATTTAGTATAATCAGATTTCCGACAGTTCTTTTGCATCAAAGCAGAGGAATTGCTTTTTTAGAGACAGAAAGAGAACAAATCTGGTTGGATGGCTTTTGTGCCTGGGTTTTTGGGACATCACTGGACTCATCAGCAGTACAGACCTTGGGTTCCCTGGAGTCTCTTCAGAAGCTTGCAATAAACTTTCCTTATCTGTAGAAGCTGTGCATATACTAATGACATAGAGTTGAGAGGGATATGATTTTTGTACTCAAGCAACTTATATTTCAATGGGCTATACAGTGGTTAAGAAACTGTGTTCTGAGCAAAGTTGGGGCTTCCCAGGTGGCTCAGTGATAAAGAATCCACTGAGAGAGAATCCTGCCAAGAATAGAGGAGACACAGGAGATGCAGGTCAGATCCCTAGGTCAGGAAGATCCCTGGAGTAGGAAATGGCAACCCACTCCAGTATTCTTACCTGGGGAACCCCAAGGACAGACGAGTCTTGTGGGCTACATAGTTTACAGGGTTGCAAAGAGGTGGACACAACTGAGCACACACGTGAGCAAAGTTGCCTGGTTTCGGTTAACTCCTTCTGCTACTATTACTGAATCCACATTTCTACTGCTTGCCTTATGATAATTCAATAAATTTAGAGATGAGTTGTTGGCACAAGGAATAATGACTTTATGAAGAGCCAGCAGACTGAGAAGATGGTGGACTGGTGTCCCAAAGAGCCATGTTGTCTGAGTCCGAATTCAGGCTTGTTTTGTATTAAAACAGGAAGGGGTGTGGTTGGTCATTGCAAACTTCTTGGTGCCAGAATCCTTGGTTTCTTGCATCTGTCCATATAGGTCAGGTCATGATGTTCCTGTAAATTTCCAACAAAACAAACGTTGTTCTCTGTTTCACAAATTTTTACCTCTATATGAATGGAAAATTATACTTTTAAAGGTCAGACCCTTGAGAGTGGGCTATCCTGTATTTTTCAGGTTATAGGCAACATTCTTAACTTGCATAAAAAGCAATAGAATACAAATAGTAATGTAAAAGAAACATTCAATATGGAGTCAGATTTGTTCTTTCCTTGGAAGAAAAGTTATGACCAACCTAGATAGCATATTCAAAAGCAGAGACATTACTTTGCCAACAAAGGTCCATCTAGTCAAGGCTATGGTTTCTCCAGTAGTCATGTATGGATGTGAGAGTTGGACTGTGAAGAAAGCTGAGTGCCGAAGAATTGATGCTTTTGAACTGTGGTGTTGAACAAGACTCTTGAGAGTCCCTTGGACTGCAAGAAGATCCAACCAGTCCATTCTGAAGGAGATCAACCCTGGGATTTCTTTGGAAGGAATGATGCTAAAGCTGAAACTCCAGCACTTTGGCCACCTCATGCGAAGAGTTGACTCACTGGAAAAAACTCTGATGCTGGGAGGTATTGAGGGCAGGAGGAGAAGGGAACAACAGAGGATGAGATGGCTGGATGGCATCACCGACTCGATGGATGTGAGTTTGAGTGAACTCCCGGAGTTGGTGATGGACAGGGAGGCCTGGTGTACTGCGATTCATGGGGTAGCAAAGAGTCAGACACGACTGAGCGACTGAACTGAGCTGAACTGAACTGAATACATTGCTATTAACTGAGTAACTTTGGGCAAGTTGCTTATCCTCTCTGGCTTCAGTTTCTTTGTCACTAATATGGGGATCATAATCAAACCCACCTCATGGAGTTGCCAAGGGTTAAATTAGATGGTGGTGATTTAGTCGCTAAGTCTTGTCTGACTCTTGCAACCCCATGGACTGGGAATCTACCAGGCTCCTCTGTCCATGGGATTCTCCAGGCAAGAATACTGGAGTGGATTGCAATTTCCTTCTCCAGGGGATCTTCCTGACTCAGAAATTGAACCCAGATCTCCTACATTGCAGACGGATTCTTTACTGACTGAGCTACAAGGAAAGCCCTTAAAATAGATAATACATTTTAAAGGTTTACATTAGTGACATACATAGAAAATGATGAAAAAACAATTAACTCTGATTCTTATTTTTTTTAATGAACATTGAATAATAAGGTAAATGCTATAGAAGTATAAACAAAACATTCCAAGAGCACAGGAGGAAAATTGATCAATTCTGACTTGAGATGGTGATTGGATTTAGAGAGAACCTCGTAGGAAAGATGATGTCTGATAATAATAGTCACTACTAGACGGTAATTATATTGCAGTCACTGAACTTTAGAGATTTCATCTCATTTATGGTGCTCTGTAAAATGATTCTTCTTTTACAGAGGACATTGAAGCTCAGAAAGGCTGAGTAATTTGCTCCAAGTCCCCAAGCAGTGCCAGAGTCCCACCAAGGTTTAAGCACACTAACATGGAATACTAAGACTAAGAGCATGGAGATGCTCTTAACCACTAAACTCCATCTCCTTCCCCTTCAGCTCATCTTGAAATGATGCATGTGAATTTGCTGGTTAAAGAGGGAGGTAGGCAGAGAAGAATCTCAGGCAGAGGAAAAATATGTACAGAAGTATAGAAATATACATGAAAACAGCCTGGGACCACATGTAAAGGGCAATTTGGGCCATGCTGAAGAGTTTGGATTTGGGCTTGTGGATAACGTGGGGAGCCAATGAAGGATTTAAGAGCCACTGAGAGAAGTCACTTAATCAGATTTGCATTTGAAAGAATTACCATGGGCACTAGTTCTGGATGGGGTGGAGGGTGATGACATCAGAGGTGGGAGCATTTGGGAAGACCTGGGCAAGAAGTGGTGAGAGCCTGAAATTAGACAATGGTGGAGAAGTAAAGTGAAAACAACAGATTTGAGAGGTGTTTCTGTGGTGGATGGAGAAGGAATTGGCAGCCCACTCCAGGACTATTGCCTGGAAAATCCCAGGGACAGAGGAGCCTAGTAGGCTGCAGTCCATGGGGTCGCAAACAGTCGGACACGACTGAGCGACTTCACTTTCACTTTCTGTGGTAGGTTGAAGAGTTTGATAACTGATTGTCTGAGTCAGGGAGAGAAAAGCTGAGGCT
Source organism: Budorcas taxicolor (assembly GCF_023091745.1). NCBI lineage: Eukaryota > Metazoa > Chordata > Mammalia > Artiodactyla > Bovidae > Budorcas > Budorcas taxicolor. Next base: position 130,710,848 of record NC_068914.1, on the reverse strand, counting down.
GACTCAGGTCTCTATCTCAGAGGTGGGTAATTGAAATTAATGGAGCAGTGAATATATATTTACTTAATTTCCATCTAAGGATGTGTTAGGTAAGTGAAAGTGAAAGTTGCTCAGTCATGTCTGACTCTTTGTGACCCCCATGGACTATATAGTCCATGGAATTCTCCAGGCCAGAATACTGGAGTGGGTATAGCCTTTCCCTTCTCCAGGAAATCATCCCAACCCACAGATGGAACCCAGGTCTCCCCCATTGCAGGCAGATTGTTTACCAGCTGAGCCATAAGGGAAGGCCAAGAATACTGGAGTGGGTAGCCTATCCCCTCTCCAGCAGATCTTCCTGACCCAGGAATCAAACTGGGGTCTCCTGCATTGCAGGCAGATTCTTTACCAACTAAGCTATCAGGGAAGGCCTGTGTTAGATAAAACCAGGCTTAAGAAATAGAAAAACTTTGAAAGGATATTTTAAGGTATGAGGGGATATTTTCAGAGGTTTAAACTTGACAATGCAAACTTCTATTGTCTCTAAGAGGAGTAAAGGAGAAATTAAAGGTACTGGCACCTTGGAAATGTTCCAATTGCTATTACAGGCTCTTAGAGGGTCAGTGGAAGTGGCAAGTATGCACAACTTTCAATTACAGTAAAAGCTCACTGATTTGGATTAATTGGGGTAAAGGGCAGACTGACTAAATAAAAGTCTGATTTATAGAAAAAATTTAAATAAACTCAGTTTGATTACTTTTAAGTATTTTCAGCTAAATTAACTCTTATTTTCTATTAAAAGGGATAAATTACTAAGAATGACTTGTAAATAATATGAAAAGGACCTAATCTGAAGGGCAATTATATTTATTAATTTATTCATTCATTTAATAAATATTTAGCACATGCCAGACAATATTATTGAATATGAATGACACTTCTAAGCACCACAATTGTTATGCTTTTAAATTAACCATTTCCTTTCTTTCCTGAGAAATCCAAACCTTGTAAAGTCTTAGATATCTGACCCCAAGATGAGTTGCCTTATAAGCAATTTTCTGTGTTTTGCAGAAAATAAGAACTCCACTTAAATGGTCATGACTAGTAAGGCAGAAACTTGAAGTTTTTCCATAGCAGAGACTCCTATTGGTCTCTGTGCTTCTGTTCTTACAACTCTTGCATCCATCTTTCTCTCTGCCCTGGGCATAGGTTCTAAAATGTAAATTTGACCCTGTGGGTTCCAAACTTCATCTCCTTCCATTTTGGATGTTATATACAGGATAACATGGAAGCAGGTTCTCTGGCGTGAAATTCAGGACTGGTGGTATATGAATCCTTATCTATCTCTGTGTAACTCACTCAAAATTTGCCCCTTGCTTGTTTCACATAACCTGCTGCTTCCTGGCTCTGTATTTTTACATATGTTGTTCCATCTGCTTAGAAGTCCATTCAGATGTTGTCCTTGAACTTTTTATTCATCTTTCAAAACTCTGATCAGGAGATATTTTCTCCTTTCTCTCCCTCTTGGGCTCATGCCTTCCTTTGCTTTACTTCTATGCTTTTGATCTCACATGTACCACATGAATATTTGTTTGGGTAAATGATTCTCTCCCCAACTAGGTAATACATTTCTTGAGGTCAGGGACCTTACTAGATTTATCTTTGTCTCTGTGGTATCAAGTACAGCACCAGACACAATACAGACACTAAGAACTATTTACTGAAGTGAGTTGTGCGAAATGTTCTTAGCTCATGTGGATTCTATCAAAGCTTCTTGTTTTGCTTTTTTATCCTGGTCTCTAATAATTCAGTTTACTCTCACTTATCATATGAGAAGGAAGAAGTACCTGGTAAAATTGAAAAATCAGGTAATGTCATTTCTTTTTACTAATTTGGCTTGAAAGGGTGTTTTCTAAAGATGGATATGTGTTTTCTTGCCTCTAGATTTAATTTTTCTGTATACTCTCTCTCATTCCTTCAGCTTACTCCCATCACATCTTCTATCAATGTCTCCCTATCATTGTCTGTATAGGTTCAAAGTCAACTCCATAATTAAATAAGAACTTTCTCCTTAAATCTTAGTTCAGTGATGTATCATCAAAAACTCAGAAGATTTCACATTTGGAGGTTAGGCATATTTAAGTGCTGTAGTTCACTGCCATAAATTCCTGCTACATTTGATCCTCTGCCTGTTAGCTGTCTCTACTGTCCAGCTCTCCCGTCTTAAGGCACCTAACAGTAAATGCTCACTATGACAGGAAGAGAAGTAATTAATTAGATTAATGTTCAAAGAGTTCTCTTCAAGTTGTCAGTACCTATATTTATATCATATTGCTGCAATTTTGGCAGAATTATTTGCTTTTTATGAAAATCTGATGAAGCAATTTTCAGATTTCCTAACATGAATCAAAAATTTGAAAAACACACAGAAACATATCCATCCTCCCGTTAACATTTCTCTATTTGAAGCAATTTCACATTTTGTAATTTGGGCTGGGAAAAACGATTAACCAAATATTTTAACAAAGGGTTTTCAAACAGACTTTCAAGACCAGTTGTAAAAAGCCAAGTCATTCTGATATAACTTCACCTTTAAAATAGTTAAGTAATAAGATCAACTTAAGCATTTTTGGTCTTTGCTGACCAATAGCAATGTACAAAGAGAATGGTGAAAGGATTTTTCATAATATTTGTAGGAAAGTAATTTAGTAATTTGAGATATTTCTGAAGTGCTACAGGATGTACAATAGTATGTATAAGGCTTTAACACAAACCCACACCTACACAGAGCATTAGAAGAGAAAACAAACACAGAGTGGTCTCTGAAACTAACCAAAGAAAAAAGTAGTAGAACTCAAAAGTGGGAGGATTTTCTAATGTTACTTAGTGAACTAAAGGCCATCCCATATTTCCACATACCTAAATGTTCTAGAAGTTGGTGTTTAGGATAGTACATGTAATTAGAGGTAAGGATGTCTTCAGGGACTTAATAACATTTTGCCCAAAGGGACTCCTATTGTTACCTATTAGTGAGTTAGCAGAAAACGATAAGACATAACAATAGATATTTTTTCCATGTCCTTGGGCTCTGTTCAAAAATGCTGATCATTTTACTTGTGGCCTACATTCAGAAATTTGACTTTATTTTATATCACTGAAACAGACACAGTTAATGCTGGTGAAAAGCTTTTGTGAGAAGCTTCACCTCATCGTTGACTATAATGTGAAAGAAGTTAATCAATTAAGGATTGATTGATCCTATCATGAAGGATCATAAATTCTACAACCATTGTCACCAGGACTATATTCGGCCTTACTGTTTGTATTATTACTCATCAAATTTGCATTATTACTAACAACACAGACAACAGAAGGAGAAACCCTCTCTCTGGTGTTTGTTTAAAGGAACCTCCAGCAGGGGTGTCCTTAATAATAGTCTGTGAGATGCCAATCAGTGCACAGATTCAACTCTACATTTCAACTGTGTTGATACATAGTACTTTAGCCTCTTGAAAGTGCAAAATGCATGAAATAATCTATGTTTAGGATCCAAGGAAAGTTATTTTGTGCCACCAGATAAATATCCATTTAAAAACAGACAACGTCAGTTCTGTTGGCTTTCAATCCTGGAGATGGGCCTTTTGATAATCTTGATGGTGGCAGCTTAATTGCTAAGTTGTATCTGACTCTTTGTGACCCTATGGACAGTAGTCCACTAGGCTCCTCTGTCCATGGGATTTCTCAGACAAAGACACTGGAGGAGGGTTGCCATTTCTTTCTTCAGGGGATCTTACTGACCCAGGGATAGAACTTGGGTCACCTGCACTGCCGTCGGATTCCTTACCTTAATCTTGGGGGATACATTTTGGAATTGGGTTTTGGTAAAGGCAAGAGCGGGGCCGAGAGAAGCAACTCCACATCCAAGGAGCAGTGGCTGCACGGGTGCAGGAGGGCCTAGAGGAGCTACTCCACATTCAAGGTCAGGAGGGGCAGCGGTGAGGAGATACCCCTCGTCCAAGGTAAGGAGCAGCAGCTGCGCTTTGCTGGAGCAGCCGTGAAGAGATACCCCACGTCCAAGGTAAGAGAAACCCAAGTAAGATGGTAGGTGTTGCCAGAGGGCATCAGAAGGCAGACACACTGAAACCATAATCACAGAAAACCAGTCAATCTAATCACACTAGGGCCACAGCCTTGTCTAACTCAATGAAACCAAGCCATCCCTGCAGGGCAACCCAAGACAGGCAAGTCATGGTGGAGAGGTCTGACAGAATGTGGTCCATTGGAGAAGGGAATGGCAAGCCACTTCAGTATTCTTGCCTTGAGAACCCCATGAACAGTATGAAAAGGCAAAATGATAGGATGCTGAAAGAGGAACTCCCCAGGTCAGTAGGTGCCCAATATGCTACTGGAGATCAGTGAAGAAATAACTCCAGAAAGAATGAAGGGATGGAGCCAAAGCAAAAACAATACCCAGTTGTGGATGTGACTGGTGATAGAAGCAAGGTCCGATGCTGTAAAGAGCAATATTGCATAGGCACCTGGAATGTTAGGTCCATGAATCAAGGCAAATTGGAAGTGATCAAACAGGAGATGGCAAGAGTGAATGTCGACATTCTAGGAATCAGCAAACTAAATGGACTGAAATGGGTGAATTTAACTCAGATGACCATTATATCTACTACTGTGGGCAGGAATCCCTCAGAAGAAATGAAGTAGCCGTCATGGTAAACAAAAGAGTCCAAAATGCAGTACTTCGATGCAATCACAAAAACGACAGAATGATCTCTGTTCATTTCCAAGGTAAACCATTCAATATCACAGTCCAAGTCTATGCCCCAACCAGTAACGTTGAAGAAGCTGAAGTTGAACAGTTCTATGAAGACCTACAAGACCTTTTAGAACAAACACCCAAAAAAGATGTCTTTTTCATTCTAGGGGACTGGAATGCAAAAGTAGAAGTCAAGAAACACCTGGAGTAACAGGCAAATTTGGCCTTGGAATGCAGAATGAAGCAGGGCAAAGACTAATAGAGTTTTGCCAAGAAAATGCACTGGTCATAGCAAACACCCATTTCCAACAACACAAGGGAAGACTCTACACATGGACATCACCACACGGTGAACACCAAAATCAGATCAATTGTATTCTTTGCAGCCAAAGATGGAGAAGCTCTATACAATCAGCAAAAACAAGACCGGGAGCTGACTGTGGCTCAGATCATGAGCTCCTTATTGCCAAATTCAGACTTAAATAGAAGAAAGTAGGGAAAACCGCTAGACCATTCTGGTATGACCTAAATCAAATCCCTTATGATTATACAGTGGAAGTGAGAAATAGATTTAAGGGACTAGATCTGATAGATAGAGTGCCTGATGAACTATGGACTGAGGTTCATGACACTGTACAGGAGACAGGGATGAAGACCATCCCCATGGAAAAGAAATGCAAAACAGCAAAATGGCTGTCTGGGGAGGCCTTACAAATAGCTGTGAAAGAAGAGAAGCGAAAAGCAAAAGAGAAAAGAAAAAATATATGCATCTGAATGCAGAGTTCCAAAGAATAGCAAGAAGAGATAAGAAAGCCTTCCTCAGTGATCAATGCAAAGAAATAGAGGAAAACAACAGAATGGGAAAGACTAGAGATCTCTTCAAGAAAATTAGAGATACCAAGGGAACATTTCATGCAAAGATGGGCTCGATAAAGGACAGAAATGGTATGGACCTAACAGAAGCAGAAGATATTAAGAAGTGGCAAGAATACACAGAAGAACTGTACAAAAAAGATCTTCATGACCCAGATAATCACAATGGTGTGATCACTCACCTGGAGCCAGACATCCTGGAATGTGAAGTCAAGTGGGCCTTAGAAAGCATCACTATGAACAAAGCTAGCGGAGGTGATGTAATTCCAGTTGAGCTATTTCAAATCCTGAAAGATGATGCTGTGAAAGTGCTGCACCCAATATGCCAGCAAATTTGGAAAACTCAGCAGTGGCCATAGGCCTGGAAAAGGTCAGTTTTGATTCCAATCCCAAAGAAAGGCAATGCCAAAGAATGTTCAAACTACCACACAATTGCACTCATCTCACACGCTAGTAAAGTAATGCTCAAAATTCTCCAAATCAGGCTTCAGCAATATGTGAACTGTGAACTTCCAGATGTTCAAGCTGGTTTTAGAAAAGGCAGAGGAACCAGAGATCAAATTGCCAACATCCGCTGCATCATCGAAAAAAGCAAAATAGTTCCAGAAAAACATCTATTTCTGCATTATTGACTATGCCAAAGCCTTTGACTGGATCACAATAAACTGGAAAAGTCTGAGAGAGAAGGGAATACCAGATCACCTGACCTGTCTCTTGAGAAACCTATATGCAGGTCAGGAAGCAACAGTTAGAACTGGGCATGGAACAACAGATTGGTTCCAAATAGGAAAAGGAGTACATCAAGGCTGTATATTGTCACCCTGCTTATTTAACTTATATGCAGAGTACATTATGAGAAATGCCGGGCTGAAAGAAGCACAAGCTGGAATCAAGATTGGTGGGAGAAATATCAGTAACCTCAGATATGCAGAAGACACCACCCTTATGGCAGAAAGTGAAGAGGAACTAAAAAGCCTCTTGAAAGTGGAAGAGGAGAATGAAAAAATTGGCTTAAAGCTTAACATTTAGAAAATGAAGATTATGGCATCTGGTCCCATCACTTCATGGGAAATAGATGGGGAGGGAAACAGTGGAAACAGTGGCTGACTTTATTTTGGGGGGGCTCCAAAATCACTGTGGATATTGACTGCAGCCATGAAATTAAAAGACACTTACTCGTTGGAAGGAAAGTTATGACCAACCTAGATAGCATATTCAAAAGCAGAGACATTACTTTGCCAACAAAGGTCCATCTAGTCAAGGCTATGGTTTTTCCAGTGGTCATGTATGGATGCGAGGATCAGACTGTGAAGAAAGCTGAGCACTGAAGAATTGATGCTTTTGAACTGTGGTGTTGGAGAAGACTCTTGAGAGTCCCTTGGACTGCAAAGAGTTCCAACCATCCATTCTAAAGGAGATCAGCCCTGGGTGTTCTTTGGAAGGAATGATGCTAAAGCTGAAACTCCAATACTTTGGCCAGCTCATGTGAAGAGTTGACTCATTAGAAAAAACTCTGATGCTGGGAGGGATTTGGGGCAGGAGGAGAACGGGACGACCGAGGATGATATGGCTGGATGGCATCACTGACACTATGGATGTGAGTTTGAATGAACTCCGGGAGTTGGTGATGGACAGGGAGGCCTGGCGTGCTGCAGTTTATGAGGTCGCAAAGAGTCGGACATGACTGAGTGACTGAAATGAAAGGCAAACCTGAAAGGAACCTGCAAGTAATGTCCCTGGGCTATCTGATCTGTTTTTTTTTTTTTTTTTTTTGGCCCAGGTACCAGTGTAGCAGCCCATGAATGCATTAATACATATGCACTTGCTTGGGGAAGGTGATAGGGATGGGGTGGGTGGTATTTTGGATAATTCCCAACTGGTCATGATATCTAAAATAAATGGAGAGAGCCTTAGTTGCGCTATTATGCCCATTAGTGCAATTCACCCAGCATTATTAAACGCCCGTTATGTGAAAGATCCAGGGATCCAAAGTCAAGTTGATGAAGTAAATAGTCATAAAAACTCTAATCATGAAAATTCATGATCCAAAAAGCTCTGCTTAATGATTGTCCTTGTGAATCAGCCCTTTCCCCAGTGTCTCTTAATCCCAAACTTGGCTGACCTGGCTGTAGGTCAAATATTACTTCTGGTACTCCCTCATTTTTTCATTCAGTTTTTCATTCAGTTAACACATTTGTTGAGCATTGAATATGCATAGGTACCTCACTAGTTGCTAAGACTGGATACAAGCGCTAGGGGAAAAAACAAATCTTTGTTTTTGTGGAGAAGGCAGTCTAGTGTAATAAACTAATATGTTCAGCTGGCCTATAGGATTCTAATTTACAATCAGGCAGCATTTAGACATCTTTATAAGAAAAGGCAGAAACTCAGCTACCTGCCTTATTATATCTGTTTTCTCCTGGAGTCATTTCCTATGCTAACTGCCTTCAATAGCTGATGATTTTTTCCTACTTATACCACAGATTTTCATTCTCACTCTTTCTCTATTGATTCCAGCTGTTATAAAATTCTTGGCTGAGTTAGTTAATTAGTTCACTCTGCCTGGACTTCTGTTTGTGGCTCTTGCCTTCAACTCTGAGCCTTCAACTCTGACATCTGGCCCTCCCTCCTCTCTTAGTGGTACTCACCCCAGAACCTCCAGATGCATTCTGAGGTTCGTCTCTGGTCTCTATGAGGCTATTGCTACTGGGGTCCTGTCATTTACCCAGACAGTTTAGGGTGTTTATGCCAATATGAGTGGATGTCTACAGATAGCTCTAGTTGGGCCTATTCTCAATATAAATGAGTGTATCTATTGTTTCTCTCCACCATAAGCAGTACAATGACCAATCACATTCATGACCTAGCATGTAAAATAATAAGTATTGATTTAGCTTATGTGTCTGTGAGTGGACACAGCAGTTCTGTTCTTGCCTCGTTAGTCATTGGAAGAACAGATTTACTGATTTTTGCTGGGCCCCAGGCCTGGACAACTGGGCTGACTCACTCCTACTGTCCACCTTCCAACAAGCCAGCCTGGGCCCATTTTCATGGCAGAGGCAGAGTTCTAAGAAACAGAGAAAGCAGAAAAGGCTTCTTTAGGTCTAGGTTCAGAAATGACACAGCATCAGTTTCACTGATTTATTTTTGGTCAAAGTAAGTTATAAGTGCAGCACAGAATTTGAAGTAGAAATGTTAAATCTGGCCCAGAACAAAGTTCTGCAGTCATGATTGTAAGGAGAATGGAAAACTGAGACTGATTTGTTGCAATCAGTCTTCCACAATGAATTGGTTTACTTTTTTTTTTTGCTGTTCCAGGTCTTTGTTTTGGTGTGTGGGCTCTGTAGTTGTGGCCCGCTGGTTTAGTTGCCCTGAGGCACACGGGATCTTATTTCCCCTGTGAGTGTGCTAAGTTGCTTCAGTCATGTCTGATTCTTTGCAACCCCATGGACCCTAACCCGACAGGTTCCTCTGTCCATGGGATTTTCCAGGCAAGAATACTGGAGTGGGTTCCCATGCACTCCTCCAGGGGCATCTTTTATGTCTCCTGTGGGTTACTGACCACTAGCACCACCTGGGAAACCCCCAAAATACCAAGAAAGACCCAGGGATCAAACGTGGGTCAATTGCATTGTAGGCAAATTCTTTACCATCTGAGCCATCTGGTGCCCACATGAATCAAACCCATGTCCCTGGCACTGGAATGTGGATTCTTAACTGCTGGACCACCAGGAAAGTCCTCTTCAACTTTTAAAAACTGTGTTTCTCTAGTTTTAGACTTGACCTTGGTTAGGATTGGGGATGTGGCCTTGAAATATGGTGGAGAGAGAACAGAAGATGAACATGGTGTTTCCTCATCACTCAATGAAGTGATGGGGAAACTCTCAGCCTTGAGAGTTGCACACAGTGGCCCAGGAGGGAGTGAGGCTGGGGAAGGGTAAGCAAATGAGGAGGAAAAGCCTCCTCTTTCCAGATGTTCAGCTGAACATCCTGCTCTCACTTTCATCTCAGCTTCTAAGAACATGAGGACATTAAGGAATCTTCTGGGTGTCTTCTCACCATGAGTTCTGTGGGACCTTCACCATCTGGATGGTAGAGCTACCAGGAAAAGAATGTTGGTTACTGGAAGCGGTTTCTCATTGTAGATCTGAAAGTGCACACCTATTTCCAGACTTATACAAAGACGCATAGGATGCAGTGAGTGGGATGGAGGGGTGTTCAGGATAAAGGCTACTTCATATTTGTAAAGATATAGTCACTTCTTATTTACCAAGCACACCTATTTGTCTTCAGAAATCAAGTCTCTTTCATTTCTGTTTTTCATCCTTTCAGTTATTCATATTGCTGGTCAAGTGGGCCGAGTAATATTTCCTATTTTTGTGGTATTTTTTAGACTCGTGATTCATCTTCAGGGACACATAAATACAGAAAGATTTTGTTGAGAAGGTAAGTCTACTTACTCAGAGTCTTGAAGTATTATTGTTGAATGATACACACTTGTACCATATGAACTTTAGGATAAATGGTTTTGGACTATCTTGGCTAAGCAGTATCCTCTTAAGCAGTTGATGGTGAGTATACGATATTTAATTCACTCTACTTAACTACGCTTTGTGTTGCTTTGTAGTTTATTTACATGTGAACACTTACTTTAGCATTGGGTTAGTGTTTTATTTACTCATAAGAATGCATTAACTACAAAGAACAATCTCTCCCTTATCATCAGACAAATATATTTGATTATCTCTATTTGAGTAAGACATATAGGATGATGGCATCTCAGACTTGACAGAGACTATGGTAATTATTTCACAACTATATTGACGCAAAGAGATGACAGTTTATTTTTCGGCATTATGTATCTTTCTCCCCTGTGCTGGATTAATCCTCTGAAACCCCCGTGAATTTTTTACTCAAATCCTTTGACTAAAAGTTGTCATGGTGTATGAGATTTTCAGGCATTGTTTGATAAAGCAGTTCCTGGCAATGAGTTGGCAAGAGGTCTTTTTTCACTTTCTTGGCTCATCCTTCCACCTCCAGCACAGCGCTGCCACCAGATGGGGGACGGAAGGTGAAGTGTAGAAAAAGATACCACCTTATGTGACCCCACAGAACCTGTCATATTTCTGGCTAAGAAATCTGAAGATGGAAGATGCAGTGGCATAAAAGTGCGTGCCATAGTCCAGGGGCAAAGCAGGTGATTCTGTTTGGCTGAAATACAGAATGATGATGATAAACCAGCGCAGGTAGCTTGGATCTGTGCTAATCCTCTAGAAAGTAGGAAGCTTTTGAAGGTTTTTCTAGCAGAACATTTCAATATCTGGTGGCACTGAGAAAGAAAAAGTTAAGAGTAGAGTTTTAAAGATGGAGAGGATGGTTATTTAGAAAACTGTTGCAAAAGACTAGACAAGATAGGGCTAAAGCAGCTACAAAGGTGGATTTGGTTTGCGGGTTTGATTTTTCCTGTGGGAAATTTTAGAGTCTGCATTGATAAAATTGGATGTAAAGGAAAGGGAGAGAGAGAATTAGATAACAAATTTAGAGCTTCTCACTTGGGATGATAATATTATTAATAGAGTTGGCAGAAATAGGAAAAGGAACATGTTTGGGTGGAAAATGAGTTCAGTTTTAGATGTGCTAAATGCAAAGTAGAAATCCAAGTGGAGATGGCATATTAGCAGATAGAAGTTGTGTCTGGAGTGCAGAAGAGAAGTTGAAAGTCAAAACTGTAGATATGGGAATCACAGGGAGTCAAAACTGTAGATTCTGCAGATATGAGAGCAGCCAGAGGCATTAAATGAACCAGATTGCCCAGGAAGGAGGTGTGCCCTGAAAACAGATGCACGACAATGATGGTGACAAACTCCAAAGTGGTTGAGAGTAATGGAAGAGAAGTCAAATGCAAAGAAAGATCTTGTCTTTAGACAGTTTGGTATCTGATGGAAAGTTCGTTTGCAAGTTTCACTGATTGTCTAAGCCACTTAGAGTGATACTTATTTGGATATATATTCTTCACATTCAGAAAGATGAAAACTAGGGATGGAAAAGCCAGCATGTCTTGTTCTCCTGTTATAAAGAGACATATTTTTCTTATTATCTGGGCAAAACCATTTCATCTCTCACTGCTGACAAGTGCTCAGTCATGTCCGACTCTTTGCAACCCATGGACTGTAGCCTGCCAGGCTCCTCTGTCCATGGGTTTTCCCAGGTTAAGAATACTGAAACATGTATACTATCATGTAAGAATCGAATCGCCAGTATGTCTGATGCAGGATACAGCATGCTTGGGGGTGGTGCACAGGGATGACGCAGAGAGATGTTATGGGGAGGGAGGTGGGAGGGGGGTTCATGTTTGGGAACGCATGTACACCTGTGGTGGATTCATGTCAATGCATGGCAAAACCAATACAGTATTGTAAACTAAAATAAACTAAAAGTAAAAATTTAATAAAAGAAAAAAAAAAAAAAGCATACTGGAGTAGGTTGCCATTTCCTTCTCCAGGGGATCTTCCCAACCCAAGGATTGAACCTGCATCTCCTGAATCGGCAAGTGGATTCTTTATCACTAGTGCCACCTGGGAAGCCCTTGTCTCTCTGTAGTCCTGATTAAAGCTAATTTCACGCTCATAGGTGTACTCTCTCATTGTTTCTCATCTCAATTGTTTTATATTAAGGCACAAAATCCCAATCAATTCTTATAATTATTAGTTTAATAAGGTACAAAATAACCTATATCCATCAACAGATGAATGAATCAGCATCTATATCTGTCTACATCTATATCTCTCTATCCATCTATCCACCTGACAGAACATTATTCAGCCTTAAAAAAGATGGCAATTCTATCATTTTAGACTACATAGATGAAGCTGGAGGGCATTACACTAACTGAAATAAGCCAGACAGAGAAAGACAAGTACTGCATGGTATCACTCACATGTGGAATCCAAACAAAAAATTTAACTCAAACAAATGGAGAATAGAATGGTGGTTGCCAGGGCTGGGAGTTTGGGGAAATAGGGAGATGTTAGTAAAAGGGTGCACATTTTAAGTTTATGTGATGAATAAGTTCTGAGGGTCTAAAATGTAACATGATGACTGTGATTGATAACACTGTACTGTGTAATTGAAATTTGCTTAGACAGTAGAACTTGAAAGTTCTCACACACACACAAAAGGGTAAATAGGTGAGGTGATGGATATGTTTATTAGCTCAATGGTGGGGAATCTTTTCACAATATATACTTATATTAAGTCATATGTTGTAAATATCTTTACATTTTATTTCTCAGTTATACCTCGATCAAGCTGAAAAAACTATAAATATAATATGCTGATTATAAATTCAAATAAAGCAGAAGGGTTGATTTTTTAAGTTAAGTAAATGTTTAACTCTCTCATACAATTATTTACTTTCACTTCCTGGGAGCTTCATTGTTTACATTTTTTGTATGTGTTTCTAGAAATTTCCATATCTGTATAGTTTTAGATACTTGCACAGATACACATGTACATACAGGAAAGCCTCAAGATCTGCGCTGAACTTCTATAACATCAAAGCCACAGATGCTTTGACAGTTCAATCTTCTTCCTTTCCTTCCCTACCATTTTCTGAGAAAGTAAATGAAGAGGATACAGAATTTTTTCAACAAGGAAATGAAATATGATGCCTTCATCAGAAAGCAGAGACATGGATCAATGTTTTAGTTTTAAGAATACATTTTTTTTTATCTCTTGTGGGATCCTCAAGATAGCTCCCAATGATCCTAAGACTTTGACACAACTAGGTAGTGATTTTCCCTCTTTATAGGAGCAGATGCAATAGTACAATGTGATTGTGCTATCGTCATTGTCCTTTTCATGTATATCCTGGGGAGAATAAATCATAACTGCTAATCCCTTTAAATAAATTGTGTTTATTTGCTTACTCTTTAGCATATGTATAAATTATAGATGACTTGTCCTTTTATATCTCAAAGAAGACGAAAGACTTTGAATTCTATCATAGATCTGAGATTTCTGTTTATGATAATGCTTATTTGCTTTTCTAAAACTTGATGTTCTGCTATTATGAACAAGAGTCCTCCCCCAACTATGGGTGGGAAGCACCAGCTCAGGGGTAGAACCATTCACATCCAGACTGAGGAGTCTTACATTCAGGAAAAGTGCTGGAGACAGTATAGGTAATACTTGGCTCCCCAGTGCCTCAGAGGGTAAAGAATTCACCTGGATCGCAGGAGACACAGGAGATGCGGGTTTGATCCCTGGGTTGGGAAGATCCCCTGGAGAAGGGAATGGCAACTCACTCCAGTATTCTTGCCTGGAAAATCCCATCGACAGAGAAGCCTGGCAGGTCAAAAAGAGCTGGACATGACTGAAGCGACTCAGCACACACAGTAATAAAGGTCTAAAGAGAAAGTACTTCCTTGCTGCACATCTTATCAGAATCCTCCAATCTGATTAACATGCAGAGGCCCAGAGTAATTTCTTCATGAGCTTCTTAAACTAGAGAAGGTTTTATTCATCTTTGTGTTCAACATCATACGTAGCACAAAGGCTTACACTACGTGGGCTCACTAGGTGTTTGCAACAGGGAATTAAAAGTTAAATTGGCATTATGATTGCGCTCTCAGTCAATTTCAGATCCATAGGACAACAGATGAGTTGCATGGCCATTTTGGCCTCAATTTTCTCATCTGTGATACAGGATGAATAATGCTTCCTTTTACATGATTGATGTATAGTAGGCATGACTGATGTTGGAATAATTTGTGTGAAATGTTGCTGAATGCAAGCAACAAGTAATTCTTTAGTTTCATTTGGTGTTTCCCAGAGAAAAAGTAATTGCCTACTGTTTGTTTTGATAGTGATTTGAAAATAACAGTGACTCTTGTGAAGCAATTTTCCCTTTGATTTCTTTGTAACAAAAATGTTTGCTTGCTATACTTCCACTTTCCACTATAGTAAGTGTGTTAACTTCTAGGAACGGCCCTGGAAATGTAAGTGACATGATGAATTATTTTTCTTATTGTAATTTCAGTCACTAACATCATTACTTCTCAGTTTCTTCATGCTTTTGGATACCATTGTTTGCGGGGAGTATATTACTGTAATGTGAGGTTCATACAATATAGAATAACTGTATTCATAACTCTTCCACCTACTTGGCAGAATAATCAATGGGCTGCATTTTATCATTGCACATGGGGACAGTTATGCAGTGTTCCATAGATTATAGACATTTTATAGGGCCCTAGGAAGAACTAGATAAAGAGGAATTTCTAGATAAAAATTAAGTTAGAAAATTAATGATAAATATACCTAGGATATAATGGAAGAATAAGAAATTAGAATTTATTTTATGTCAGTGGCCTAACATCATCACTTTTCATGTTGCATGTTTGCAGTTGTTCTAATTAGTGCTGATGGTGGCTCTGACAGTATTATTCAGATTCCATCTTTCCACATTGCAAATGCTTTGTTTATAGTTTCCTTTGTACTGAGAACAAATAGGTCAACCTTAAAAATCATATGCTTATCGGTGTTTCATTTCTTAATTTTGCTGTTGATATATTTTTCTACGTATCTGTGTGTATGTGTGTGTATGCTCAATTATTGAGTCATGTCTGATCCAACTCTTTATGACCCCATGAACTGTATAGCCCAGCAGGCTCTTCAGTCCATGAGATTTTCCAGGTAAAAATACTGGAGCAGTTGCCATTTCCTCCTCCAGGGGATCTTCCCAATTCTATCATTGCTCTTATAGAATTGCATTATGACACTTAGGTTATATATCTGTCTTGTCTTGAGGAAAGGACAGTGTATTATCACTGTATCAAAGTACCCAGCACCATGCCTTGCTCATTATGGATGCTCAATATTTGCTGAATAAGTGCCTGAATGAACAAGTATACCAAACTACAATGTAGTGTCTTGAAACAATTCATCCATGAAGAATATTTGACTTTTTTCCTCAGTGATTATTAGCTCTCTCCTTCCATCCCACATTACTTTATTTGCAGATAGGTAAGTTGAGGCTCACTAGTAACTTGTCAAAGTATTTATAATTATGCCAGGGGTCAGTGTTTCTAGCTATAATGGGCAATTTGTACATTTAAAGAATACCACACACAGGTACACATATGCATGCATGCTAAGTCACTTTGGTCATATCTGACTCTGTGAAACCCTATGAATTGTAGCCTGCCACACTCCTCTGTCCATGGGATTCTCCAGGCAAGAATGCTGGAATGGATTGCCATTTCCTTCTCCAGGGGGTCTTTCCGACCCAGGGATCAAACTTGCATCTTTCACATCTACTGCATTGGCAGGCAGGTACATATGTGGGCCATAGCAAAAAGAAAGTGGAATGCCATCAGCCCTTTCTGATCTCAATAAAGAGGGTAAGTGTCACTCTCAGAACTAACTTCATTGTCTCATTTATCATTCACTGAAAGAAGTTACTTCTGAGTTATGATAGTGTTGGGTTGTGAAAATTTTAGTCCATGAAATTATACTCGCTGAAAAAAATAGCCTTCTCTTTCTTTACACTTGTGATGTGCACATTTATAAGGCATAAAGCTTTTCCTAGGTACCAGAATGCCAAAGTACATTTTATTGAGCTGACTTATGACATGGTTTGGTCTCTTAAGAGATTACTGCATCAAATGAAGGTATAAGTAGAACGGGAGATTTCTGTACTGTGCATGGTCCATCAACATTAATGAGAGTTGTAAATGCTCTGCAAGTATGAGGTATGAAGAGGACCAGAGAAGTTGTTTTTATTGGCATTTATTCATGGGCTGATTAGTGTCTGTGGCACCTATAAACACATAACAGATAACGTTCCTGCCCTGAGAAGCTTACAGTCTAACTCAAAGAGATGACAGCTGTTGGGGTATGTTTTAGTGAATCAGGCGTCTTTCCTCAACATCATGACACCCATAGGAGACTGGAATATGGTCATTGTTGCAGGGGATTCATTGCTTTAAGTCAAATAATAATTCAGAATGATTCCAGCCCAAACACTACAGCTGCTCTCACCAGTGGGGAGTGATTATGTAGGCTCTGATTATGTAGGCTCTGATCACTCATGTTAAAGGAGAAGATAAAGAACTAAGACAGAATTTTGGAAGATGGAAACAAGCAAATAAAACCGCATAGAGAGAACTTCCAATTGCCATATCGGCTATAGCAAAGCATCCAATCTGGAATTAATCATTTCAGTCATGTATAAGTAGGTTTGTGTCTCCCTTTTCATAAGCGTCTCGCCCTACTATAAATGACATTCTGTTTTATGAAAGCATAATGTGAAAATCTACTGATAAGCCAAATAATAAAAACTTTATAGCATGTCAGGGCTTTTTTATTATTATTATTTAACCTCAATCAAGTTATAATACTGAACACATGTATCCTTGGCCTAAATCACCTTGTCAAGTTGAACTGTATATTCAACTTCATTTACATGACATATGATCTAATGCTGGAGAACAACAATACCATTGTAGTGTTAATTGAAAACTCCAAACCGAGAGCCAGAAGAAACCACTGGTCTGATTGCTGAGGGTCCTGAGGAAGGGGATCTATTCCCACACCTGCAGTTGGTCCATAACACTAACATTGTTACTGACATCTGGGTCTAATCAGTCCAGAGGCCTTGATATGCTGCTCTTGGGGCACATAAATTTAGCATTACATTCATTTTAAAAGCCCCTTCTTTCAGTTTTTTAAGGACAAGATAGATTCATGGCTCCACAGAGTCTAACAAAGTAGAAACCACAAACAGAGTAAGCTACTGCCATAGGCCTTGTGGACTGGACGTACCAACTCTTTGCCACTTAAATAATGGAATTTTATGTTCAGCCCCAGCTATCAAAAATGTGTTTCCACCGAAAGTGAAGTCTGATTGAAATGCTGTATTGAAAATACAAGCAAATCCTCAGAAAGTGAGCCAATTTGTATAAATCAGACTTTATGTAAGGATATGAGATAATATCTAATATAAGAAATATAAGCTTCAGGGTCATAATTTGCCTCATTCCCTTTGTAACTGGAAGGCCTTTTATGACCAACCCTTCAGAGTGGGCTTTCAGGAGGTTTGCATCTAAAGGGGACGTTTTAGAAGAAAGGTTAAAGATTTGTAGATCTTTTAGTGGGACTTTGGATAGATGGTTACTGAAGATAAAGGGTCTGCTTGACCCAGTAATTATATTCTGCAATTGTTCTGCAGAGTGTAGCTTTTATGAAAAGTTTGACTTCCACTCAACATGAGTGAAAATGAAATACCTTCTTCTGTTTTGTGAAGATACCCTGGATAGTCAGACTTCTGAAGAAGAAATAAGCCTGCACAATTTTTTCAGGGGTATTTATTGAAGATATAAACACAAAATGAAACAAAACCACCAGTAGTTCTGCAAACAATTCATTTGTGTACTTGAGGCCAAGTTGCTATGGAGCAGAATTTTTAATTTGCTATGTTGTTTGTAGTTTTCTCTCTTTTCCTGTCTTTCCTCTTTTGTATCACTAAATCTAGAGGGATGGGATGGGGAGGGAGGTGGGAGAAATATTCAAGTGAGAGGGAGCAAGGGTAAAACTGGTTGATTTGTGTTGATGTTTGGTAGAAACCAATGCAATACTGTAAAGCAATTATCATTCAATTAAAAATAAATAAATTTTTTAAAAGACACAGGAATCAACAGAAATTTTTTTTAAGAAAAGAATTTCCTGTGTTGCTCAAGGGGCCAGGGAGTTGGTAAAATAATTCTCTAGGCTGATAAAGTTTGGTGTTTGCTGGCTACACTGTTCTGTTTATTTATTGGCTCGAATGTGGCTCTTGGCCTTTGAGGACTTCCTATGAATTGGATAGAATTCTTTCTAATGGACATTTCTAAATGATTGAAATTAATAAATGAATGAGGTTAGTGATAACCAAATAGAGGTGGGAAGAGACAAGATCTTATTCCTTGGATATATACTCAATAATAAGACAGGCATTTTTCTCCTCTAATGCTATAGATAGCATTTGGTGATATGGTATTTCATCTTAGCCAGTGTTTCATCATCAACTCAACTTTTTTCCTTCTAGTCCTATTTTGCATTTAAATATGCATAAGTACAGTCTTCTGCATAAAAAGTATGAAAACCAAACTTGAATGTTTACATATAAAAATATACTGGTTCGTTAAGAACAACTTGTGTTAAAAGGAGATTTCCAGAATTTAGGGGTAGAATACAGATGAGAATGGTCTACACTGCTTGTAGACCACTGATTATTCTCAATGGTCTACAAGAAGTGTCATGTAGTTTAGGGCATGATATTCATAAAAATGGCCTTGATTCATGAAGAAAGTTTCATATAATGTTTAAGCTACTTTAAGCAAAAACAGGATATGCTTCACCATTTAAAAAAATCCTTCCTTCAAAAAAATCCATTCCAAAGAGAATGTTTTAATTATCAGGAAAATTCAGGGATATAAACATGGATATTTCAACAGATCTCTCTACATCTGTAAAATCAGTGTAGACATTTGGATTTATGAACAGTATCAGAAATAGTGGAGTGCCATGAAAAGACTACTTACTGTATGCCAGAAACTGTACTGGACATTCTGCGGTGCTACAGATGCGTAAGGCCACACTCTTCTTCTTATCTAGCTAGTTAGCCAGCTTGATTCTCACATAAAACTGATTTGTGGCAATATTTGTGCTTCAGTCTTTGATTTGGTTTCTAGAAACGAGATGTTCTCATATCCAATGTGTTGTGATTAATATATGATATTCACATTATACTTTTTGTGATTTATATTGTGAAAAGAACGTTACAGTCAGGAGAGTGCAGCTATATCTGTTTAAAGTATGATGCACATTTATTCAGGTATAGAGTCTATTTCATTCATTTAATAAAAAGTGATAGGCATGATAGTATGTAGGACAAGTTCCCACAAGACAGACGAAAGTGTAAACAAATTCCTGTAATGTATATGGTGAAAATCTCATATCTGCTTAAAAACTCTACAGTATTCTGTTTAAATATTTATAAGGCCCCATTCCACCAAGCTTAGTTTTGTAACTCCAAATACTTTCAGGAATTGAGTATGTGATTGGCTAAGGGATTTGCTCCCATGGATGGAGGAGCCTGGTGGGCTGCAGTCCATGGGGTCGTGAAGAGTCAGACACGACTGAGCGATTTCACTTTCGCTTTTCACTTTCATGCACTGGAGAAGGAAACGGCAACCCACTCCAGTGTTCTTGCCTGGAGAATCCCAGGGACGAGGGAGCCTGGTGGGCTGCCGTCTATGGGGTCACACAGAGTCAGACACGACTGAAGCGACTTAGCAGCAGCAGCAAGGGATTTGCTGAAGATGAGAAACACAACCAGTATCAAATTTTAATTTGTTTCCTGGAGAAATGATGGAATACATTGAGTTGTCCACAGATGTGGGTTTACACCCATTTCCAGTTTGCAGTGGCAAGGAAACAATGGAAATTTGAGACAGTTACTGAATCCCAAAGCAGAGACATCACTTTGCTGACAAAGGTCCATTTAGTCAAAGCTATGGTTTTTCCAGTAGTCATGTATGGATGTGAGAGTTGGACTGTAAAGAAAGCTGACTACTGAAGAATTGATGCTTTTGAACTGTGGTGCTGGAGAAAGTGCTTGAGAGTCCCTTGGATTGGCAAGGAGATCCAACCAGTCAATCCTAAGGGAAATCAGTCCTGAATATTCATTGGAAGGACTGATGCTGAAGCTGAAACTCCAATACTTTGGCCACCTGATGCAAAGAACCGACTCATTGGAAAAGACCCTGCTGCTGGGAAAGATTGAAGGCAGGAGGAGAAGGGGATGACAGAGGATGAGGTGGTTGGATGGCATCGCCAACTCAATGGACATGAGTTTGAGCAAGCTCTGGGAGTTGGTGATGGACAGAGAAGCCTGGAGTGCTTGAGTCCATGGGGTCGCAAAGAGTCAGACGTGACTGAGTGACTGAACTGAACCGAATCCCTTAATTCTATGCAGTCTATATTTCATGCCTGAAAAAATGACCAGGAGTCAAACTAGAGCCAAAGTAACGTGAACAAAAGAGCATTTCTCTAGATCAGCCACAGCCTGAATAACTCTAGACTTCTCATATTTTCCCCAAATATTATGAATCGGTACCATTGATTTAGCCTATTACATAGTCCTTGTCAGGTGGTTTATAGGCTAACTTATTCAGTCATTGCAACAGAACAAAATGAATAAAGAAATTGTGGTTCATAGAAATGCATGCCCAAGACCACACAACTAATGACTGTCTGACATCTTATACAGTTTTTCATAGCCCTTATCACTGTTTATATTTATGGACTGGCAAAATTATTGATCAGTGATACTTTCTGCTTTGTAAGGGCAGAGACTGTTTGTGTTCTGCATTCAGAGCCTGGAACAGTGTATATTAATCTCCTAGTTAAGCTCCTGTCCTTATCATTCACATGTAGCTGCTTCTAATCCAAGTGGCCCTGATGATATACTACCCTCTGTTTTGCACTCCAGTGACCTTCAGTAGCAAAGAAGGATGAGAACATTTACCTTTCCTGTGACTTTTACTCATATCTCAAATGAATTTTGTGCTCCAGGGCTTTTATTTTTAACCATCTCCTCTCGCTGGCCCCTCCAGGCACAGTCTCCAATGGAAACAGATTGGAGAGGGATGTTAACACCACTTGCTTTGCTATATTTCATACTGCCCTTTCCTTATGACATCTATGGGCCAAACTCCTCAAGCCTCTCTGCCATGAGGAGAGAAGGTCATTCTCAAGGGCTTCAGTCTCTCCTGCAAGTCAGACTTTGTGAGCCTGCAGGATATTCAAGGCTAGGCTATCAAACCAGGGTGCTTGCTGTGCTTGAGCATGCCTTATTCCAGGAAGGAGTGGTCGGCTTTGCCCTCTGGGGTAAGACAGAACTTGTGGACCTGACTCACGAAACATCTTGCATCCAACCACTTCCAAGTCAGCAGCAACCTATAATCAAGGAATTAGCATAAAGTAAAAAGTTGAAAAAGTTGGCCTTAAAATGGAAGAATGAAGTAAGTCAGAAAGATAAAGATAAATATCATATACTAATGTATACATATGGAATCTAGAAAGATGGTACTGATAAAATTTTCTTCAAGGCAGCAATGGAAACACAGACATGGAGAACAGACTTATGGACATGGATGAGGGTGGGGAGAGGAAGGAGAGGGTGAGGTGTATGAAAAGAGCAACATGGAAACTTACATTACCATGTGTAAAATAGATAGCCAATGGGAATTTGCTGTATATGATTCAGAGAACTCAAACAGGGGCTCTGTAACAACCTAGAAGAGAGGGAGGTGGGAGGGAGGTTCAAGAGGGAGGGGACATAAGTATCCCTGTGGTTGATTCATGTTGATGTATGGCAGAAACCAACAAAGTTTTGTAAAGCAATTATCCTTCAACTAAAAAAATAAATAAACTAAAAAGGCTAAAAAAAAAGAGCTTGGAATGAAAATAGCAAAAAAAAAAAAAAAAAAAAGAAGAGTGTGTATACTTTACATTATGCCTCAGCTAAAAACACATTTCTAGTGCTACTTTTGGACTAATTCAATAGAAACTCTAGCCATTCTCCTCTTCTTTCAGGATTTTTTTAAAAAACAGTTTGAGGACCTTTGTGCAGGCTGTTTCCTCTGCCCAACCCATGTTCCTGTTTCCATATTGCCACACTCCTTTCATCTATCAGGTCTCAGCCTCAGTATAACTGCATCAGAGTGGTGACAAAGACCTTGATCAAGAAACTTCTTCAAGAAACTTGACAAACTTCACTTGTTCTTGTCATTCTCTATCTTAGCACACTGTTTATTTCCTTCATAGTGCTTGTCACATTGTTTTACTTACTTTTTAGTGTCTGATTCCTCTACTCCAAGCAAGTTGAAGACAGGGCAATGTCTTCCTTAATCAAAGGCTCTTCGGTAACAAGTCTTAGTAAGAATTAGAAAAGGTGTCCACTCTTGTTCATTTTGGCATATTTTGCATGATACAATCTAATTCACCATTATCTTAGACCAGATCTTGACACCTAAGGATTCAAGTTTGTATTTACTGAATGAACATGAACTTATAAAATGCGATTTTCTTCTCTTCTGAAATATTCACCTCTCTTCCAGCCCAGATTCTATAGTTTCTTCAAGACTCAAGGTACCAGTGGTCTTTTCTCCTTAGGGAACACTCTTAGGTAATTACTTGAATATTACCTAGCTGTGTTCTTCTTCTGTTGAATGTTTTTAAAGAGCTTTCCCCCCCCCCTTCAAATTATATGATTATTTGTAGGCCTCAAAAAAAGTAAGTTGAGCTTGAAATAATCTTGGTGAGAAATAAGAACTTAAAGTCATGTTAGCACTGAAAGAATAGTGAAGACCAAGAAACACTTGAAATTTCAGAGTTTTCTTCCCAGCTATTAGTTTAACAGGTAATAGATACTACATAAGAAAAACTGGAATATGACCAGGATCATAAATGATCAAATCTCCAATAAATTCTAGTAGCATAATCATTCAATAAAGATGCATCTACAAACATTAATCTGTTTGAAGATAGGAAAAAGTGTAAGTAAAGCATACACTGTGAAAGGCAGAATCATTTAGCTAGTGTAGTTTTCAGGTATGTAAAAAAATTGTTTTAGGAGAATTATACAATACAGGGTGGTGGAGAATAAAAGTGTATGAAAATGTATCTACAGATAATCAAATAAAAGCACACTAGACACAGTGCCAGAGAACAGTTTGGATTAGATTTTTTTTTTTCCAGTGGAATTCTTTCAAGTATTAACCAATTTAACCTTTGGAAATGAAATATTTGTCTTATAATGGGAAAGTTGCCTTTCATTGTTAAAGCTATAGTTTGTCCTTGGCTGCTTTATTCTTCACTAAAGCATTCTTTTTCTAAGTTTTATATGTTTAATATTTACCATATGAAAAGAAACAGCATCAACAAAAGTCTAGAGTAGAGGCATGTATAGGTTCCAATCACGGTTTTTGATTCTAGGATAAAATCATATCAGTGATCTCAAGGCCAATGCCCAGATTTTGTTTGTTTGGACTTTTTGGGATAAGCTTGTCAGTTAGGCTGCTCTCCCGACTGCCTCTCAGCCTTTCTATCTCCACCTGGGTCACTCCAGTCCACACATCTTGTTATTGTTGCTTAGTTGCTCAGTCATGTCCGAGTCTTTGCAACCCTATGGACTGTAGCCCACCAGGCTCCTCTGTCCATGGGATTTCCCAGGAAAGAAGACTGGAATGGGTTCCCATTTCCTTCTCTAATCCACACATCTGATCTCACCAATAATTTTTAAAAAAAACTTTCCAGTTTAACTTAAAAGTAATTGCCACTATTGCTGATCTAACATCAACCAATCATTTTTGTTATTCTTCCAATGAAGCATGTTCATCATCAATTTATGTAGAGGACTGTTTGCTTTATCAACTTCTCTTTCTATTAAGTCAGGTCACTGGGTAGATTTCATTATTTCTCTTTACTACAATCATATGTTTGTGAAAATTATAATTCATGCAGTAATTTAATAAAATGGAAACTATTTTTATTCTGCTGATGGTGATAATATCTCCCTATGCATCAATTTCCCTGTCTGTAAAATGGAGATCACACATTTGATGTGTTATCTTGTTACTACAATTGTTAAGGAAATGCTGGTGACTCTAATGGATAAACCCCATATTCTAAATGGTTTAACAACATAAAATGTCTTACTTGTCCAGTGTGAGTGCTCCTGGTTGGGTCGATCTCTTATAAAAGTGGTTCAAGGACCCAGATTGTCTCCATATCATGAATTCATCATCTTCCCATGTGGTTTCCAAGTTTTCAGAGGAAAGAGAAATTGACCATGAAGAAGATGAGCTGACCCATGACAACTTCAGCCTGTGAATGACACATATTACATATACATACATTATATATGTTATATGTGTTTCTCCATTCTTTGAATTTTGCATTTTTGTGAATTGAATCATACTTTTGTTAATTTCACATTTGTGTGAATTAAAGCATACTTCTGTTAAATTAATAATCTGTAATTTTAGTTCTCAGTTTGCTTTATATTTCTGAAGTACTGACTGGGCTTCCCTGGTGACTTAGACAGTAAAGAATCTGCCTGCAATGCAGACGACCCAAGTTCAATCCCTGGACTGGGAAGATCCCCTGGGGGAGGACATGGCAACCCACCCCAGTATTCTTGCCTGGAGAGGACAGAGGAGCATGGTAGACTATGGTCCATGGGTTAATAGATAGTAGAATATAACTGAGTGACTAACATTTTCATTTTCTTTCTGAAGCACTGATTAGGAGAAATGTGCAGCTAATAGACCCATATATAGCAAAGGGTTAATCATAGACATTTTAAAGGATTATACCTTGACAGCTTCTACTTCTAATCTTGACAAAGTAACTGGTACTGAACTTGCCCTTCCACCAAAAAATTATAATAGTAGGTGAAATAATTATGGAAAATATTTTTAGAAATTGAACAATGGGTGATTCAATAGTATGATTCTTGAGAGAAGGAAAACACATGAGACAATACATGAATGCTTATATGAATACTCCTACTTTTTTATAGGCACTTTCCTGTGTAGAACAAGTGTATGAAACATAAGTAGAACAGCACTCTAAGGTTGCTGCAGAGCGTATTGGAGTTTCAGAGCTGTCCCAGACCCTAGAATTTTCTGGGCATAGTATCTAAGAAGTAAAATCTCAGAGGGTGGTGTCTAAAGTCTCTGCATGGGTTTACTGTATGTCCATGAAAAATCAATGAGATGCACATGCTCCAGGCAAGATAGCTAGAGGCATAGCAGAGATTCCTGATACAGTAATGGGAGATGAAATTTCATCCACATCAGAGTAGAGAGACCATACTAACATACTTAGGTATTCAACTGAGACTCCATTCCATTGAGTAGGGAGCCTGCAACATAAGAAAACTTACAACTAAAACAGAGTTACCTTAACAAAAAATATAAAACCAGGCTTAACAGGTTCAAATGTACTTAAGAGTAATTTAATTGCCTTCCAGAAGAAATTTGACTCCTCTTAAAAGAATAGCAAGGCGAGATAAGAAAGCCTTCCTCAGAGATCAGTGCAAAGAAATAGAGGAAAACAACAGAATAGGAAAGACTAGAGATCTCTTCAAGAAAATTAGAGATATGTAGGGAACATTTCATGTAAAGATGGGCTCAATAAAGAACAGAAATAGGGACCTAACAGAAGCAGAAGATATTAAGAAGAGGTGGCAAGAATACACAGAAGAACTGTACAAAAAAGATCTTCATGACCCAATCACAATGGTGTGATCACTCACCTAGAGCCAGACATCCTGGAATGTGAAGTCAAGTGGGCCTTAGAAAACATCACTACAAACAAAGCTAGAGGAGGTAATGGAATTCCAGTTGAGCTATTTCAAATCCTGAAAGACGGTGCTGTGAAAGTGGTACACTCAATATGCCAGCAAATTTGAAGTACTCAGCAGTGGCTCAGGACTGGAAAAAGTCAGTTTTCAATTCAATCCCAAAGAAAGGCAATGCCAAAGAATGCTCAAACTACCAGATAATAGCACTCATCTCACACGCTAGTAAAGTAATGCTCAGAATTCTCCAAGCCAGGCTTCAGCAATACATGAACGATGAACTTCCAGATGTTCAAGCTGGTTTTAGAAAAGGCAGAGGAACCAGAGATCAAATTGCCAGCATCCGCTGGATCATCGAAAAAGGCAAGAGAGTTCCAGAAAAACATCTATTTCAGCTTTATTGACTATGCCAAAGCCTTATGACTGTGGATCACAAAAATCTGTGGAAAATTCTGAAAGAGATGGGCATACCAGACCACCTGACCTGCCTCTTGAGAAACCTATATGCAGGTCAGGAAGCAACAGTTAGAACTGGACATGGAACAACAGACTGGTTCCAAAAAGGAAAAGGGGTACATCAAAGATGTATATTGTCACTGTGCTTATTTAAGTTATATGCAGAGTACATCATGAGAAATGCTGGGCTGAAAGAAGCACAAGCTGGAATCAAGATTGGTGGGAGAAATATCAATAACCTCAGATATGCAGATGACACCACCCTTATGGCAGAAAGTGAAGAGGAACTAAAAAGCCTCTTGATGAAAGTGCAAGAGGAGAGTGAAAAAGTTGGCTTAAAGCTCAACATTCAGAAAACTAAGATCATGGCATCCGGTCCTATCACTTCATGGGAAATAGATGGGGAAACAGTGGCTGACTTTATTTTTCTGGGCTCCGAAGACACTTTATATGGTGATTGCAGCCATGAAATTAAAAGGCGCTTACTCCTTGGAAGAAAAGTTATGACCAACCTAGACAGCATATTAAAAAGCAGACATTACTTTGCCAACAAAGGTCCATCTAGTCAAGGCTATGGTTTTTTCAGTGGTTATGTATGGATGTGAGAGTTGGACTGTGAGGAAAGCTGAGCACCGAAGAATTGATGCTTTTGAACTGTGGTTTTGGAGAAGACTCTTGAGAGTCCCTTGGACTGCAAGGAGATCCAACCAGTGCCTCCTAAAGGAGATCAGTCCTGGGTGTTCATTGGAGGGACTGATGTTGAAGCTGAAATTGCAATCCTTTGGCCACCTGATGCAAAGAGCTGACTCATTGGAAAAGACCCTGATGCTGGGAAAGATTGAGGGCAGGAGGAGAAGGGGACAACAGAGGATGAGATTGTTGGATGGCATCACCAACATCGATGGACATGGGTTTGGGTGGACTCTGGGAGTTGGTAATGGACAGGGAGGCCTGGCATGCTGCAGTTTATGGGGTTGCAAAGAGTTGGACATGACTGAGCGACTGAACTGAACTGAAGGGAAGATCATGCAATTCAGACCCCCTGTTGCATATCATTTACACTAGAGATTGAAATAAACATGAACTAGGGGTGCACAGTAAGAAGTCAGTCATTATAATAAACCATAGATGACCTAGATATTTGAATCAACTGACAAAGCCTTTTAAACAGCTATTATAAATATGCTTAAGAACTAGAGGGAAATATATTCATAATGAATGAACAAAAGGAAAATCTCAGCAGAGAACTGGAAACTATAAAAAGTAACCAAATGAAAATTCTAGGATTGAAAATATTTAAAATTTCAAAACTTTAAAAAAAATCACTCTATAGTCCTAATAGTGCATTCAAAGGGTCAGAAAAGAACAGTGAATTTGAAAGTAGAGTGCTATAAATCATTTAATATGAAGAACAGAGAGAAAAAAAGACTGGAAAAAAGCAATAGAACCTTAATGACATAGCAGATATTCTATAATGACTAAATGATCAGTTCTAGTTCATCAGGGAGGTACAGTAGTCATAAATGTCTGTGTTCCTAATAACAGAGCATGTGACCATGTGAAGCATAAATTTATAGAACCAAAGGGAAAAATAGACACATTAACAAATACAGTTGAAAATTTCAACATTATGTTCTCAGTAGTTGATAGTACAAGGAGATAGTACAAAAATAGTAGGAGTGGAGAAAAACTGAACAACACTAACAGTCACCTAACCTAATTAACATCTGTGTGTGCATGTGTGCTCACTTATGTCCAACTCTGTCCCCATTGACTGTGGCCCACCCAGCTACAGTCCATGGGGGTCTCTAGGCAAGAATACTGTAGTGGGTTGCCTTCTCCAACAGATCTTCCCAACCCAGAGACCAGACCCATGCTCCCTGCATTGGCAGGCAGATTCTTTACCACTGAACCAATATAATACCAAACCCCAAAATAATAGAATCACATTCCTTTATAATGTGTAAAAGTACGTTCAACAAGTTAGGGCCAGAAGACAGAAACAACAGAATTAAATTATACTTCAATAATATTGAGGTATTAAGCTAAGTCCCAGAGACTTGCAAATTAAACAACAAACTACTACATAGCTCTTAGGTCAAAGAAGAAATCACAAGAGAAATTAGAAAATATTAAAAATTGAATGATCATGAGAGCACAGCATGTCACAATTTGTGATATAGAGCTAAAGCAGTGTAAAAGAGTATTTACAGCTTTAAATGCTTATACTGGAAAAGAGAAAAGTTTCTAAAACAGTAAAAGATTTCTACCTTGAAAGCGAAAGTTGCTCAATTCTGTCTGACTCTTTGTGACCCTGTGGACTGTAGCCCACCAGGCTCCACTGCCCATGGAATTCTTCAGGACAGCATACTGGAGTGGGTAGCCATTTCCATCTCCAGGGGCTTTTCCCAACCCAGGAATTGAAACCGGGTCTCCTGCATTACAGGCGGATTCTTTACCAGCTAAACTAACAGGGAAGCCCAATTTCTACCTTAAGAAGTTTTTTAAAATGTAAGGAAAAATAAGATAAGAACACATATCAATTGAAGAACCAAATTTGGTTTCTTGAAAAGACTGATAAATATCTAGGAAGATAGACCAATGAAACAGAAAAAAGAAATCCACAAATTAACAATACAAGTAATAAAGGAGGGCATCTCACTACAGATCCTTAAGTTATTATAAAAATATAAGATTATGAGAACTTATGCTAACAAATTTGATGATAGGTGTACAGTTTCACTAATGAGTTCTATTAAGCATTTAAAGAAGAAATAATACTGATGTTAAACAAACATTATTTGATGATGTCAGCATAATCTTTATAACTGAACCTGACAAAGATGTAATCAGAAAGGAAAATCACAAACCTGTACTATTCATGAACATAATAGCAAAAATCGTTGTCTAAATCCAGTATTTGGCCACCTGATGCGAAGAGCTGACTCATTTGAAAAGACCCTGATGCTGGGAAAAATTGAAGGCAGGAGGAGAAGGGGACGATAGAGGGTGAGATGGTTGGATGGCATCACTGACTCAATGGACATGGATTTGGGTGGACTCCGGGAGTTGGTGATGGACAGGGAGGCCTGGAGTGCTGTGGTTCATGGGGTCACAAGGAGTCGGACACGACTGAGCGACTGAACGAACTGAAATATAGTATATAGAATCACACAATATAAAGACAATAGTACATGAAAACCAAGTAGAGTTTATTCCAGCAATGCAAAGTTTAAGATTGGGAAAGCAACAAATGTGGTTTACCATACTAACAGAATAAATTACAAATTATATTAATATAATCATTTCAGTTTTTATTAAAAATTTCACAAAGTTAAACATTAGTTCATGATAAAACATCCAGTAAACTAGAAATAAGAAATTTTCTCAACCTGAAAAACGGCATCTTTGTAAAATCTACAGCTAATATATTTAATCATGAAAGACTGGGTGCTTTTCACCTAAGATGAGTAACAAGATGATTTCTGCCTTGATAATTTCTATTTGGCAATATACTGGGAGTCATAGCTGGTCCTATAAAGCAAGAGGAAGAAATAATATCATTAACACTGAAAAGAAAAAAGTAAAACTGTTCCTCTTTGTAGAATACACAATTATCTATATAAAAAATTCTAAAGTAATTTGCAAAGCAATTGCTATAAATATCAAGTAAATTTCCCAAGACTGCAAAACACAAGGACAATATTCAAAATTCAATTGTACTTCTTAAATAGTAAAAGCCAACAATAAGAACATAACTTAAAACTTTTTTCCATTTACCATGTTGTTGAAACTGTTACTACTTAAGAGTAAGTTAAATGAAAATGTACATGATTTCTATAGTAAAATCTGCTAAAATTACTGGTATAAATGAATGAAAACATAAATAAATGGAGTTATACCACATTCATTAATTGGAACACTTAATACTATTCATTCTTTCTCAATTAATGTATAAAAGCAACATGATATCAGTAGCCTTTTTTAAAAAATTGACAAGATTATTCTAAAATAGAAATCAGAATGTCTTAGAAATTCAAGACAGTCTTGCAAAAAATAATAAATTTAAAGTACATACATCACCTGACTTAAAGGATTACTATGAAGCCACATTAATCAGTGTAGCGTGGCATGGGTGTGCCTGTGCTCAGTCACTCGGTCGTGTCTGCCTCTTTTTGACCCCATGGGTTGTAGCCATCCAGAATCCTCTGTCCATAGGATTTTCAGGCAAGAACGTTGGAGTGGGTTGCCGTTCCCTTCTCCAAGGGATCTTCCCAACCCAGGGATCGAACCCACGTCTCCTGCATCTCCTGCATTGACAGGCAAATTCTTTACCACTGAGTCACCTACGAAGTCCTGCATATTGGCACAAGAATATTAAAAACAGATTCATGGAATAGAAAGATGGTACAGAAGGAGACCCAATTTATTTTTGCCAGAGGTGCCTAAAAAATGTAGTGGGGAAGAAAAGTTATTAGACCAATGAAAAACTTTATATAGAAAAGTTAACATTGGTCCTTATCTCATGATACACAAATTTAATTTAAGGTGTCTCTTGAAGTAAATGTTAAAGCTAAAATTTTAAAGCTTTTGGAAGAAAACAGAATTTTTTTTTGACAGTGGGCTTCTTACTATTTTGTGTCACAAAGAATAAGGTAGCTTTATCAATGGACATTTCTATTATTAGTTTTTTTTTTTTTAATTAAGACAACTCTTTTAGAGCAGCTTGTAGAAAAATTGAGTGGAAGCTACAGAGATTTCCCATACACTCCTTGTTCCCACACTTCCATAGCCTTCTCCATTATCAACATCCTCCACCTAAAAAACTAGAACATTTTAAAATACCATATGCAAAAATAAATTAAAAATAGATTAATACCCAAATGTAAGACTGGATACTATAAAACACTTAGAGGAAAACATAGGCTAAACACTCTTTGACATAAATCACTGCTATATCTTTCTTGAAATGTCTCCCAGAGTATGGAAATGAAATAACAATTGGAGATTAAAAACAAAGTAAACAAATGGGGCCTAATTAAGCTCAAAAGCTTTTGCACAGCAAAGGAAACCATGAACAAACTGAAATGAGAACCCACAGAATGGGAGAAAATATTCACAAACCATGTGACCAACAGGGATTAGTCTCTAAAATTTGCAAACAGCCCATGCTGCTCAATATTAAAGAAACAAGCAAACCAATTAAAAAAAAAATGGGCACAAGACTTAAATAGACATTTCTCCAAAGAAGTCATATAGATGGCCAAGAGGCAAATAATAAGATGCTCAACATCACTAGTTATTAGAGAAATGTAAATCAAAACTGCAATGAGATTTCACCTCATACCAGTCAGAATGGCCATCATCAAAAATCTATAAACAATAAATGCTGGAGATGATACTCCTATACTGTTGGTGACAATGAAAATTGGTACAACCATTATGGAGAACAGCATGGAGGTTCCTTAAAAATCTAAAAATAGAGCTACTAATTGATCCAACAGTCCTACTCCTAGGCATATATCTGGAGAAAAACATGGTTCAAAAGGATACATACACCACAGTCTTCCCTGCAGCACTGTTTATAATAGCCAAGACATGGAAACAACCTAACCATCTATTGATAGATGAATGGATAAAGAAGAAGTGGTACATATATACAAGCAAATATTATTCGCCATTAAAAAGAATGAAATAGAGCCATTTGCAGCAACATGGATGGACTTGGAGATTATCATACTAAGTGAAGTTAAGTGAGACAAATATTACATGTTACTTATATATGGAATCTAAAAAAGATTATATGAATGGAACTTATTTATAAAACAGAAAGACACAAACTTAGAGCATGAACTTATTTATAGTTACTGAGGGGAAGGGTGGAGGGCAGTTATAGACTGGGAGTTTGGGATTGATTGTAAGCAATGCTGCTGCTGCTGCTGCTGCTGCTAAGTCATTTCAGTCGTGTCCAACTCTGTGCGACCCCATAGACGGCAGCCCAGCAGGCTCGCCCATCCCTGGGATTGTCCAGGCAAGAACACTGGAGTGGGTTGCCATTTCCTTCTCCAGTGCATGAAAGTGAAAAGTGAAAGTGAAGTTGCTCAGTCGTGTCCAACTCTTAGCGCTGCTATATTTAAAACGAAAGTGAATGTGAAGTCGCTCGGTCGTGTCCGACTCTCTGCGACCCATGGACTGTAGCCCACCAAGCTCCTCCATCCATGGGATTCTCCAGGCAAGAATACTGGAGTGGGTTGCCATTGGATAACCAATAATTCATGTGGATGTATGAGAGAAATCAAACCAATATTGTAAAGCAATCATCAACCAATTAAAAATAAATAAATATTTTAAAAGTCCCACATTTGATGCATGCATTGTGAAAATTACAATGGATATCTGATTTTGAGCAAACCAAGTCCTTTGTGAAACAAACAAAAAGCAAAAATTCCCCACTAAAGTGGTATATTTTTTACAATTCATGGACCTATATTGACACATCATAATCACCTGAACTCCGTAATGTTAAGGTTCATTCTTGGTGTACATTCTATGGGTTTGTTCAAATGTATAATGATATTTTGTGCAACATTATACTATCATACAGAAAATTTTCACTGTCCTCAAAATTCTCTGTGCTTTATCTAGTCATTTCTCCCCTAAAATAATATTTTTGAAACCTGGTATTATGCAGCTTCTTAGACAAAACTCATAAAGAAAAAAACTAAAATCTGCTAAACCTAAAATCTGCTCACCAAAACTCACCATTAAAAATCAAGATTAGGCAAGCCACAAAACATTTATAAAACATGCATCTGACAATGACCTATGTCTTGAGCATATAAAGAACTCCTACAGCTCACTAATAAAGAGATAAACTATACTATTGTAAAATGAGTAAAAACTTACTCAAACACTTTACAAAAGAACATATACAAATTGCACACAAAAGCATTATTCAGCATCTCTAATCATCAAGGAAATGCAAACTAAAAACTCCGAGATTCACCCCTAGAATGGTTAAAATTGAAAATAATGTCATCATCAAATATTGACTAGAATACAGAGCCACTATAATTCTCAAACAT
Source organism: Budorcas taxicolor (assembly GCF_023091745.1). Taxonomy (NCBI): domain Eukaryota; kingdom Metazoa; phylum Chordata; class Mammalia; order Artiodactyla; family Bovidae; genus Budorcas; species Budorcas taxicolor. The sequence continues at coordinate 130,677,274 of NC_068914.1, read as the reverse complement.
TACTAGTAGGCTTGAAAAATGGTATAACCATTTTGGAAGAAATTTTGTCAATTCATTATAAAGTTAAATATACACTTTCCATAGAACCCAGCATTACACTCCTAGGCCAACAGACATGAAAACTGTATGTCCACAAAAGTACCTGTTCAAAATGATTTATGACAACTTTATTCCTAATATCTCCAAACCAGAAATAACCCAATTTTCAATTGAAAGGAGAATTGATATAAAATGTTGCAGTATATTCATATAATACAATAGTACTCATAAATAAATGACTGACTAATATAGCAATATGATATATATTAAAGGCTGCAGAAAAGAAGCCAGACACGAAAGAGTAGGTACTATGACTCCATTCATACAAAGTTCTAGAACAGGTAAAACTACTCCATGGTAAAAGAAATAAAATATTTGTCTCTAAGGTGAGGTTGACTGAGTAGGGACATGAAGGAACTTTCTAGGTGATGGAAATGTTCTTTATCTTGACAGTGTTGTAAGTTATACAGCTTTGCTCATTTGTCAGGCTCATCTTATTGAACACTTAAGATTTATACATTTTTTTCTGAAGGCAAATGTTACCAAAAAGTGACCTGTAAAATAACTTAATTGATATTATTAGCTACATTTACAGGATAAAAAGGGTAGGCCTTATATCACACAGACGATAAATAGAGAAGCTATTTTTAGAGATAGATTATGGTGATAGATTATGGTGCTAGATAAACAGATAGATAGATAGGGTTGCTGACCCAATCATACTGAGGATAAGCTTTGCATCATTATCTATTACTTATACCACATCTAGGACTTTCCTGGTGGCTCAGACGGTAAAGTGTCTGTCTACAATGCGGGAGACCTGGGTTCGATCCCTGGGTTGGGAAAATCCCCTGGAGAAGGAAATGGCAATCCACTCCAGGACTATTGCCTGGGAAATTCCAGGGACAGAGGAGCCTGGTAGGCTACAGTCCACGGGTTGCAAAGAGTCGGACATGACTGAACCACTTCACTTCACTTCATACCACATCTAATTCTTTTACACTTTCTTAACTTTACCCCCTTTCCCTACCCAGCAGTTGACAAAGACACAAATTTGTAAGATAGTTCAACAAATTTAATCACATATTTTTATAACAATGACATGTGAATCAATATAGCACATGGAAAGAACTGTCTTTGAATTCTGGTAGTTGTGGTTTCCAACTCATGTTCTACAATTTATTAGTTATATGACCTCATGCAACTAATTTAACATCTCTGAGAATCTGGGTTTTTAGACATAAACCAGGGTAGTTTATGCTCCAAAGGGTTTATTCATTCATCTATTTAACAAGTCCAATCCCAAAGAAAGGCAATGCCAGAGAATGTTCAAACTACTCCACAATTGCACACATCTCACATGCTAGCAAAGTAATGCTCAAAATTCTCCAAGCCAGGCTTCGACAGTATATGAACCATGAACTTCCAGATGTTCAAACTGGATTTCGAAAAGGCAGAGGAACCAGAAATCAAATTGCCAACATCCGTTGGATCATCGAAAAAGTGAGAGAGTTCCAGAAAAACATCTACCTCTGCTTTATTGACTGTGCCAAAGTCTTTGACTGTGTGGGTCACAACAAACTCTGGAAAATTCTGAAAGAGATGGGAATATCAGACCACCTGACCTGCCTCTTGAGAAATCTGTATGCAGGTCAAGAAGCAACAGTTAGAACTGGACATGGAATAACAGACCAGTTCCAAATAGGAAAATGAGCACATCAAGGCTGCAGTTGTCACCCTGTTTATTTGACTTATATGCAGAGTATATCATGCGAAGTGCTGGGCTGGATGAAGCACAAGCTGGAATCAAGATTTGTGGGAGAAATATCAATAACCTCAGATATGCAGATGACACCACCCTTATGGCAGAAATCTAAGAGAACTAAAGAACCTCTTGATTAAAGTGAAAGAGGAGAGTGAAAAAGGTGGCTTAAAGCACAACATTAAGAAAACTAAGATCATGGCATCTGGCCTCATCACTTCATGGGAAATAGATGGGGAAACAATAGAAACAGTGGCAGACTTTATTTTGGGGGGCTCAAAATCACTGCAGTTGGTGATTGCAGCCATGAAATTAAAAGACGCTTGCTCTTTGAAAGAAAAGCTATGATCAGCCTAGACAGAATATTGAAATGCAGAGTCATTACTTTGCCAGCAAAAGTCCGTCTAGTTAAGGCTATGGTTTTTCCAGTGGTCATGTATGGATGTGAGAGTTGGACTATAAAGAAAGCTGAGCACGGAAAAACTGGTGCTTTTGAACTGTGGTGTTGGAGAAGACTCTTTGAGAGTCCCTTGGACTGCAATCAGTCTATCACAAAGCAAATCAATCCCAAATATTCACTGGAAGGACTCATGCTGAAGCTGAATCTCCAATACTTTGGCCATCTGATGTGAAGAACTAACTCACTAGAAAAGACCCTGATGCTGGGAAAGATTGAAGACAGGAGGAGAAGGGGATGACAGAGGATGAGATGGTTGGATGGCATCACCGACTTGATGGACATGAGTTTGAGTAAGCTCCGGGACTTGGTGAAGTACAGGGAAGCCTGGCGTGGGGCAGTCCATGGGATCTCAAAGAGTCAGACATGACTGAACAACTGAACTGACTGATTCAACAAGGAACATTGATTCCTATTTTTACCAGGAACTGGCTGAACATTTTGAAAGGGACACTTATATCCAGAACTTCAAAGAACTCCTAAAATTCAGTATGAAGACAAGCTACTCTGCTAAAAAGTAGTCAAAAACTAGGACAGACACTTGGGTGGAGAGTGGAAAAGGAGAGAACCCTAGAGTTAATGCAAGAAAACTAGTTAGCTGTTTTCCAGTGGTTTAGGTTGATGATCGCAGTTTGAAAGAGGCAAGTGGCAGTGAAAGAAGAAAGAGGTGGATGATTCTAGAGAAGAGTTAGAAAATAAAGTTCACAGAACTTGGTATGAACTGGGAATAAAGGCTGAGAGAGAGAAAACAAGCATATATCTTGCTTTCCAACTGAACAGAGGATGGTACCTTTTACAGAAAGAAGTACAGATGCAAGACCAGATTTAGTAGCTTTTGAGATAGATATAGAAAGTGCATGTCATGATGACTGACCCAGCGAAGGTACTCAATAAATGGAAGATACTGTAGAATGGGACTAAGTTAATTAATTATATGAGATCAGTGCTGTAAATTTGATTTGAGTTACTATTGTAAAATTAAAAACGAAAAAAGCAAGCATCAGTGAAGTACACAGTTCTGTATTCAAAGGCATTTGCATAAATTTTCTTCCAATACTATTGCTCTAGATATTGTAATTACCCTAGCCTAGTTGTATATATTTTGTGAATACAATAGGACCACTGAATTTTTTCTTCCTCTCAGTTTTGCAGACATAAAGGTTTCATAATCTCAAAGAAATGTGACATAATTTAGCTGAAAAAAGGAAAATATTTTTACTAAGGAAGTTAGTGAGTTGCTCAAAAAGGAAAGAGGTCTTTTTTGCACTGAAGAAAAAAGGTATAAAATATATATATACATAATATTTGATATTTCTGTACCAGGAGTTGTTTTAAAACATTATAACATTATGTGTATTATAACATTATAACAAAATGCATGGGAATACTACCTGGCTTAGAAATGAATTTTGATACAGTCATGTAATTAGGTTACATATGAAAGAAACTTGTAGACCTTAATAATAAAACCAGGCGTTGGAAAAGATGACTAAAGCACACTATTTTTATTTTATGCTTGAAACCTGAATTGAGATATTTCACTTACTTAAACCATGATGAAATCATGGAAGGCATCAGAGCAAGAGATAAAACCCTAGGGAGGCTATTAACAATTTTGCCTTTACACTTCCTACATGATTGTGGAAATGTGTGTTCTACTCCCCCATGAGACTCTTATTGCTGGATTTGGTACAATTGCTGCTATATCAACAGAAAGGATTAGGTATTACAGTGGGGCCCTTTGCAGATCTTGCCATCGAAAGTTAAATGTCTGTGTCAGATTTACTAAAGGCATATCTTAAGTTAGAGGAAAATTATCTTCCTGTTAGAAAAGGGGGCATCATACAACAAACACAAAAAGATGAATAATGTCCTACAAAACAGTCACTAATTTTTATTCTTAATGAAATGAGTGATCCAATTTGATCAGGGAAAATCAAGTGTTATGTAGTGTAAGTGAAGTGTTAGTAGGCAGAGTTGGCAACAAAAAACATTTTATTAAAGGAAGAACATGAGTCTGAGCACAAAAGTTGCCTAGATATGAGGTTCATACAAGTGGGAACAAAGAGAATAAAAAGAAAAAACCAACTGCCAAGACGAGGAGAAGCTAGGATTTAAAGGCTTTGGCAAGAACCTCCCTGGTGGCCCAGTGGTTAGGACTCTGCACTCCCAGTGCAGTGGGCTCAGGTTCAATCCCTTGTTAGGGAACCAAGATACCACATGCAGCACAGTGTGGCCAAAAACAAATAATAAAAATAAAAATTTGTACAGAGGTGGAGGCGAATGATCAGGAATGGTGATGCCATAGGATACCTCCCAAAGCCATAAAATAGCAGTGCTGAAGCTTCCCTGGTGGCTCAGTTAGTAGAATCTGTCTGCAATGTAGGAGACTCGGGTTCTATCCCTGGATCCGGAGGATACCCTGGAGCAGGAAATGGCAACCCACTCCAGTATTCTTGCCTAGGAAATCCCATGGACAGAGGAGACTGGTGGGCTACAGCCCATGGGGTCACAAGAGTCGAGCATGACTTAGTGACTAAACCACCACCACCATAGCAATGATGAATTAGTGCATCATACATTCAGAATCTTGCTTCTGTTGGAGCCTCAGGGTTCAGTTTTTTATCGTAGCATGAGGATTTGTTTCAGATTGGTCGTGTATGGATGTGAGAGTTGGACTGTGAAGAAGGCTGAGCGCCGAAGAATTGATGCTTCTGGGACTCTTGAGAGTCCCTTGGACTGCAAGGAGATCCAACCAGTCCATTCTGAAGGAGATCAGCCCTGGGATTTCTTTGGAGGGAATGATGCTGAAGCTGAAACTCCAGTACTTTGGCCACCTCATGCGAAGAGTTGACTCATTGGAAAAGACTCTGATGCTGGGAGGGATTGGGGGCAGGAGGAAAAGGGGACAACAGAGGATGAGATGGCTGGATGGCATCACTGACTTGATGGACGTGAGTCTGAGTGAACTCCAGGAGTTGGTGATGGACAGGGAGGCCTGGCGTGCTGCGATTCATGGTGCCGCAGAGTCAGACACAACTGAGCGACTGAACTGAACTGAACTGATGAGTAGGAAAAATTTGTTGCCTAATATTGGATTTAGATTTGACTCTTAAATGAAGAGTTTCGAATTACAGGAAAGATGTTTGATGTAGAGACAAAGATACACTAGAATGCTGACTTACAAGTAAGCCGCAAAGAATGTTAGAATTTTTTGAATCACAAAAACATAGACATCAGAATAACGTATTAACTTAATGACTTGCAGCAGCTAGGTTGGGTATAGTCCAGATTCTAGGACAAATTGTAATGTAAGATCCTGGAGTCAGGGACCCAGCTTCTTCTTACATATGCTCTGGCTTAAGTCAATCTGGTCCATGGGGTAAAGCTAGGCAGAAAACTTTATTTTTATAACCTATTAAATTGTGAATAGAAGATTGCACTTAATATAGGGCTGTATCCTTACCAGAAGCCATTAAGTCAGGGTGGGAAAGATAATTCTTCTGTTTTTCCAACAGCATAGCAATTGAGAATAGAAGGGAAGGATTTAGCTTGAACATTCTCATAAGTCCCTATGGATTATGAACTGACTAGTAGGGATTTTGCCTATAACTGTGGCAGCTGGTGAGTAATTTGTAGCCTGTAGTCATCTCATTCTAAGTGTGTTTACAGCAAGTCTTGGCTCAACTGTTTAAGTAAGAGTCATTCTCACTGGACCTGTTATTACCAGTCTGCTCCACATTCATGGCATGTGACCAAATGATACAGATATTTGGAGGCATTTTAGGCTGGAAGATATGCTAACTTAGGAATTAAGATTCTAAGCATATAATAAGGACTTTCTGAATATAAGAGGGATTTTTAAGGGATCTTGGTAGATAATAAGTATTTCCCATCCTAAGTGTACCTTTACTATAATTGGGGACTTTGAGGTAGAGGTTACCTGACTGGGATTTGTGTGTAGAAGAGAAACTTCAGAATTGTGTTAGGATCTCTGAAGGCCCTATATAGACATTCTAAGGGGTCAGGAAAACCATAACCTCCTAGTTATACACACAATTAGTAAGTAAGTAACTCCAGGGCTGTGCTACCTAGCAAGAATGACTTGGGTGAGGTGATCCCTAGTCCTAGCTTTTATTTTCTTTCTTTACAAATAAAGGAAGTGAACCAACTCCCATTATAGTCTTATCTCTTAGCTTTACCTATTCATAGCCTCATGATTTACAAAACTAGCCCAATGCTCCACCCCTACCTATACCGATACCATTTGCATCGTGACTTTGGAACCCCTCGATCAAGGGGGTAATTCTGTTCTCTTACAGTTGAATGTGAATCGACCTTGTGACTTATTTTGGCCAATAAAATAGAACAGAAGTAAAAATGTGCCAATTCTGATCCTAGGCCTCAACAGGACTCAGCTTTTGCTTGTTTTCTTGGAGTTCTGCCACCACTTTGAGAACAAGCCTAGGCTGGCTTGATGGATGATAAGAGACATGTGGCCCAATCACCCCTGTAACTCCAGCTGGCAGCCAGCAAAACACCAGATGTACATAAGACCATCATAGACCAACCAGCCCCCTAACTAACCTTCCAGCTAATGACAGGTGCGTGAACAAGCCAAGCCGAGACCTGTCTCAGATCAGCAGAAACATCCCTCTGACCTGTAGGATTGTAAGAAATAATACATGCTTTAAAAATAGGGATTGATTAACTATGACCAGAGGCCAGCTGCCAGTTTTTGTAAAGTTTTATTGGAGCACAGACATGCCTATTTGTTTATGTTTTGTCTATGGCCTCTTTTGCACTACAATGGCAGAGCTAAATATTGAGTGTGGCTAGAGACCGGTCCATAAAGACTAAAATATTTACTATCTGGCCCTTTAAGAAAGAGTTGGATGATTCCTCTGTTTTAAGTCAGTTAAATTTGTAGTTTAGTTATTACACAGTAATATCTAACTGGTGTACATTCACATTAAGAAATTAGTCAATCATTTTGGTTATCTAATTTTGCTAAATAAACCATTTTTAAAAATGTGATGGGTTAAACAGCAATCAGTTTATTATCTTTAACAATTCTATGAATTGACTAGGCTCTGCTGGGCTGTTCTTCTGCCCCACAGAATGTTGGATGTTGATGTTGTCTAGGAGTGAGCCTGGACTGAAGTTTCTGAGCTGACTCATTCAGGTGGCTGAGAGTTGATGCTGGTTTTCACCTGGGAAATCAGCAGGTAATGGTGCCTGGGGCACTTACTTGTGGTCTGTGCATATGACTTGATGGCTGGGCTGTGAGAGGAAACATCTCAAAGATGAGAGTTGGAGAAATCCAAGCCGAAGCTACAAGACTTCTTATAACAGCATTAGATGCTAACCTGTGCCATATTCTAAGAGTCAAAAGTGAGTCACAGGGGTTGCCCAGATTCAAGGTGAGGGACTACGCAAAGGAGTAAATATAGGTTTGGGATGGAGGCAGAACTTGTTGAAGACTAGCCATCTCAGTTGGAGTGTTTAGCCTTTTCCCTGTCCCTCTCTTCCTTCCTCTCATGTACCATCTTTCCTTTTGTCTCCATTTTATGCTGTAGGAATTTTTCAACTCACAGCATGCTTGCTATACATAAATACATATGTACGTGGTATATGTGTTTGTGTGTGTGTATTTAATAACTTAAAGTTCTTGGATTGGAATATCAGGTTGGCTTCATTGAATAGCAGGGTGATGTTTATACATGGATCTTTTACATTGGGAAAGGGCCACTTCACATCTGCTTCAATTAAAATATGTAATGACTCTTTAACCTTAATAGTTTTAAAGCTTTTAATCATATCATATCATTTTATTCGTCTTTGGCAAGTTGATAATTTAAATTGGAAGGTGACCAAAAATGAAATACATTAAATAATGTAACAACTTCTCATTGTACTTCACCCTCCCTTTGGCAGCCACTGCCTCCCATGCACCAGTGGGCGCTCAGCATGTTCTGCTAAACACAAAGTTTATGAGAAGTCAGAGTGCTAGGTTATCTAAATGCTACCAATACTGCTCACTTTGGGGAAACTTCTCTCAGTGATCATCTAAAATTCCAACACTATGTACTTTGAGCTCTTGGTTCATTTTGTCTCAACTGACAGGTCAATTGCTTTGAACCACAAAACCCAAAGCTTCTGTTTTGTACTGCTGATTTTAGAACACTGACAAGCTCTCTAGCAGTTCTGAGATCTTTCTTTTAACTTTTCAAGTGGCTATCTCCAGTCCATATTACCTTGTTTCTCTTTCAAATTCCATGGCAACCATTCCTCTTTGGATGACCCCCAACACAGACACACACAGAGACACACATATAGACACACATACACAGAGACCTGTATAATAAAAATAAGGCTGGAAGACACAAAAATTATTTCTCTTCATTTTATGCTAGAAGTTAAATAGGGTGGGTTTCAAGTGAAACACAAGCTCCTGTTTTTGCTCACTCTTTCCCTATAGATTTAGAGAAAAAGTAATACTAAGTCCTTTCCCCAAATATCCTCTTTTTCCTACTCACGAAATTCACAAGTTAAAACAAAAATATTGCCCTTAATTCTGATTTCTCTATAAATGTTTCTAAAATTCATGGATTTCTTACATGATTATGTTGAATATTTCTACCTACTCACCATTCTCTTTCACCATTATGTCTTCCAAAATTGTTCTTTTGTGTTTCTGCTTTCTCCTTGGTTACTGTGATCCTCTGGAGCAAATCTAGTGACCCATGTAGAAAATCTGTAGCAAATCATTTGTCCCATTCAAATACTCTTGCTCTTTTATTCCCAGCCATTGAACTGTTTCTCAGTCTGTCTGTTCAGTCCTGTCCCTGCTCCCTCTTCCCTACTCCTTTCCCCCTGCTCTCCTACACAATGATCAGAGAGTAGCAGTTAAGAAATCACACCTACCTCATCTAGAGTCTGTATTATAGGGTTAGGGCTGGCCATGTAGGAAGAACTAACTCCTCTCCTATGATTTCCCACGTAAACACAGAAGACAAAGACCAGAGTCATGTTCCTGAGGAACAGACTGTATGCCAAAGAACAAAGCCAAGAGAAAATTTAAAGCTTAGTGTGCGATCCAATAGGATTGGTAGAATAAGAGAAGAGGATTTAAAAATAAGAAAGCATGATAACAGAGCATGAAAGACAAAGCAGACAAAATGCAG